>NC_140588.1:57194919-57787419 GCF_964204655.1 Triturus cristatus
AGCCCCCCCCCCCCTAGCGCCTTGAGACCCTCACGGGTATGTAGCGCGCTTTACAAATGTTATGATTGATTGATTTGAAAGGAGTGCGTTCCTCAAGAAGTGACACTACTGCGCCCCACATAGGTTAGAGGTTATATACCCGTAGACCTGGCCAGCAGATCCTGCAGTGTCCGTTTATGCGGCATTTGGGCCGAGAAGCGTTTTGGACTGTACTGAGGCGCTGACGGCCTTGTGGTGCAATCATGGGCAAATCCAGAGGGAAGGCCCAGGAGTCTGCAGTGGAGCCGGGAGAGAGCCAGAGGGGGTCAACTCGAAATATCCCGGAGACGCAAGTTACGGAAGACCCTGTGCAGCAACAGTTAGCGAAGATCCTGGAGGCAATTTCGGACACTAAGGAGACACTACACTATGATATCAGCACGGTGTTTGTGGGACTGGGCCTCCTGCGTGCTGAGCATCAGAAACTTAGTGACCGAGTGAAGGTGGTGGAATCATCCCTTGGGGAAATGTCCCCGACCCACCAGGTGACGATCAACCAAATGGCGGACCTCACCGACAAGGTCAAACTACTTGAGCGCAGAGCAGAGGACAGTGAAGAGCGCAACCGGAGGAACAACATTCGCGTCCTCGGTCTCCTGGAGGGAATTGAAAACGGAGATATGATGTCCTACCTACAGCTCAGTTGTGGCCCGGAGGGGTTAACCCAATTTTACACTCTGAAGAGAGCGCACCGGCTCCCGACGAGGCCACCGGTGCCGGGCAGTCCCCCGAGACCGGTGGTGGCCAGGCTGCTGCATTACAGGGGCATCCTACTGGTCCGTTTGAGGTGAACAATAGCAAGGTCCCAATATTCACAGATTATACCCTTGAAGTGTAGCGGAATCGAGCCTCTTTTCTGGAGGTTAAGAGGGCTTTGCGAGCGGAGGTTCTTCAATACTCGCTTATCTTCCTTGCCCGGCTTCGCATCATCGAGGATGGCAAAACGCACTTTTTTGATACTGCCGCAGCAGCCTGGGATTGGCTGGAAGAGTACAAGACGGGGGTGCCTCAGACGGCGCAGGAGCAGGTACCACCTCATGAGACCCGGAGATCTGGAAAATGATCTAGAAGACAACTGCAGTGTAACGCCCCAAAGAAGCCAAACCCTTCACAGACAGAACGCGTACGGGCGGCGGCATTACAGGCAGTGGCAGAAATTATGCAAGACGACAAGCAGCAGTCCGAGGTGGGCTCGCGCTCGCCGAGGGGATCGGACACAGACTCCTCTAATGTGGACAGTTTGATTTTGCCTGAAGTCACCCCACGATCAGCAGATGAGATCATCTAGAGGGGGTTGCCAGGTGGGATGGACCTGCTTGTGGAGTTTGGGCTTCAGGAGGCAGCGGGGCTGCACTAGAACAATAAGGTAACACGGTTCTGGTTTGATTGAAGAGACGGTCGGTGCTTGGCACGTCCCTTTGGCATACTACTCAAACACTTAAGACTTTTTGCCTGGGTTACGACCCCCCCCGTAGGACCATACCATAGGTGGTTTGGACCTCGACTGACTGTACGTGATGTGCGGGGTTTGGGTGGGTGGGTCTCCGTTGCCATGCTGCTCTGGGGATTTGGTCTGTGTTGAGATCTGTTGATTTCTTTTTGGCCTTTAGTCGTTTTATCTTGTTTTTTTTTGGCATAAGACCTGTCTTGTCAATGGCGTGGACGCTGTGTTGCATTTCTGGCCGGGGTAGGGGGGGGGATGCTTAATTAATAAATGGCTGTACAACCACAGACACTGAAATTTCTTACGTGGAATGTTAGGGGGTTGGGATCAATGTCCAAACGCCATAGTATTCATAAGTATCTTAAACTGCGGGGGGTTCAAGTAGCCTTTTTGCAGGAAATTCATTTGCTCCAACGGGAGGTGGAGAGGCTGCGTAAGCGATGGAGGGGGCAAATGTATGGTACGTCCTTCTCGGCCTATGCCCGGGGGGCATTAATTTGGATTTGAGCGCGAGTGCCTTTCGAACTTAAGGAATCAGTTCTGGATAAAGAGGACAGGTATGTGGTTCTATTGGGGAGGCTGTATGGAAGGGAGGTTACCCTGGGCTGTGTGTATGCCCCCAACTAGGACCAATTGGCCTATATGGCTGACATATTGACCCGTATGGCAAGTATGATGGTAGGCTCAGTACTTATAGGTGGGGATTTCAATGGGGTAATCAACGTGAACTTGGATCGCTCCCATCCCCCTCTGCCCGGAGCCCAGACCTGTAGAGTGGCGGCCGGTCTGTGTGACTGGATGTCCCATTGGGGGTTGAATGATAACTGGAGATAACAGCACAGAGACTCACAAGAATACTCCTTTTACTTCCCCCATGCACCAGCTCCACACCCGCCTGGATGCCTTCTGGTGCTCCCCCACCCTTAGTGACTCTATCATACATACAGAATATCTGGGGCGCACCTTGTCTGATCATAGTCCATTGTTGTTGATGTTCCGCCCACATGGGGACAGATCCCCAATACCAACATGACACCTCTCCCCGGGGTCCTTTGAGGATGCTCCCTTTGCTGACGCCCTGCAATCCTTAATTAGTGACTACTTCGTTGAGAATGATCGGTTGGCCTCTACTCCTCTGATTGAATGGGAGGCGTTTAAGGTGGTGCTGCGGGGACATTGCATGGGGCAAGCTGTGGGTGTGCGTAGAGAACTGCACCACGAATTGCTTGCGCAGGAGGGGGAAATACAGGAGCTGGACACTCTTCAGTTTCTTGGACAAACGTGAGCAATACGCCTCCACAATGGAACGGCTTAAATCCCATGATTACAAGTCTTACTTGGATGGGGTACTGGGAGAGGAGGGGCAGGCTGGTTGCTTGCTGTCCTGGCTGGTTCGGCCAGAGGCACAGGGATCCACAATTATGCGCATAAAGAGGGTAGATGATGTGACTCTGCATGACCCAAGTGATATTAATACACTGTTTAGGAATTACTATCACTCCCTGTATGCAGCCCCCCCCCGGGTGATTCCAGTACCGCTGTTGAGGCTTTTTTAGAACCCCTTGGACTTCATACACTAGACGAGGAGGCGAGCGTGGACCTGGGTGGGCCGGTCACTCTGGAAGAGGTGCAGGGCGCTATAGCTGCTATGGCTAACAGGAGGACTCCCGGCCTACATGGCTTGCCTGGGGAATTCTACAAGAAATATAGGAGTGAGTTAGCACCAAGACTGATGACGCTGTATGCGGAATCTCTTCAAGCGGGTTGCCTGACGGATACCACGAGAGATGCATTGGTGGTCTTGCTTCCTAAAATGGTGTCCCTAGACGCTGAAGTGACAGATTTTAGGCCCCTCTCCATGCTCAACACTGATTTGTGGCTACTTCCGCACATGCAGGACCTAGTCCACCAGGACCAAAATGAATTTATCCCCTCTCGCAGCACCTCGTACAACCTCCGTTGTTTGTATTCGGCTCTTTACCACCCTGAGGCGCCCGCTCTGCAACAGGCTGCTATTCTATCAATTGACCTGGAAAAGGCCTTTGATACCGTGGGAAGGGACTATCTGTTGGCAGTTATTAAGCGTTTTGGTATGGGGATGACTGGGTGGCTTGGGTACAATAGCTATATACTCTCCCCATGGCCAGGGTCAGATCCGGATTTCTAGTCGACGATGGTGGCCTGCTGTAGCGCGATGCCTCGGAGAGCCTTGAAGTTCTTTGTCTTCTTCGGCCACGGCAAGGAGCACCGGAGCTTTCAGTGGGACAAATAAGTGCGATCAGGCCGAGTCGCATTTAAACATCCCTGGCTTGACTCTGGTCATCGAGGCCAGTCTTCTTCTGCAACGTTTTCACAAAACTTGGCAAAAAGTTCCCAAACTTTCAGATCTTCTTCTGAAAGGTTCCTTGAGGGCCAGGAAGGGTACAACAGCACCAGCCAATGGTGCAGAAGCTCTTGTTTGCCTCTTGGGGGGCCTGGGGCTCCAACTCCCACAATGCACCTGGTTATTCCATGAAAATCCAGGTGAGGCTGGTCAGCTGGAGTTGTCCTCCTAGTGGTTGTTGCAGGTGAATTCTTCCAGCACTTTTCTACCTGTTGCTGCTCAGGAATTCCACTCCTTATCCTTCAAGAAAGGCAAAGCCCTTCTGGTGATTAACCTTTAAAGTGCAGCAGGTGCAGTCATACTGAGTGCAGTCCTCTGTTGTGCAGTAAGGGGGTCCAAGTAGGATAGTCCTCCTTCTCAAAAAGTTTAAGACAGAGATCTGAGATGTTCTTGCAGCGCTCCCATATGCTCCCATATTTATACCCCATTCTGGACTAGCAAGAGGGGAGGTCACCCCAACTAATGGGGTTCAAATTGCCACCCTCTGGGAAGTGCGGCATAATTTGTGTTTCAGAATACACATCTCTTCAAAAATCAAAATGGAGAAAATCTCTCCTTGGACTTCAGGTCTGGCAAACCCAACCCACATGTGGGGCGAACCATTTCGTACAGTCTACTTCCAGCCCCTTTCCTCATCTAAGTAGAGGGGCTCCCATCTGTCTGGGGATTAAGGAAGTGAGAACCGGCCTGGGTACTGTGACATCTGTGCTTCTACCTTTGAAGTTCAGTTTATTCTCCAGCCCCTTTCCTGTCCCTTGCATCTCCAGGAAGCAAATATCCTCTGACCAAATGGCTGTATTGTTTTAGCCTCCGGTCTCTTCACATCTATTCAGGGATTATCTTCGCTCATGCTGTCCGAGGCTGGCCAATCAAAAGAAGCTGCTACAGGGCTGTTTTAAGTAACTTAATGAAAGTAAGTTCTAAAACTACTTCGCTGCAATAGATATCATAAATCTGATCTTGGCAAGTTGTTGGATTTATTGTAAATACTATTTTGATAATCTGAATGAGCTAACTCCTATCAAAAGTTAGACTTTATTAAAGTTTGATAAAACCTTCCTATTTAAACCTATGGGCTTAGTAGCACTACAATGGGGAAAGCGACTTTTGCTGTTTTCCCCTCCTCAGCGCATATAAAACATATTTTATAATGTTCCTGCTTTATATAACAAGGCACGCTACCCTTGGGGCACCTAGGATAGACCTTAGGGTTGACGTCTATGTAATTGTTAATATTGGAAAATACAATATCAATGCACGTCACGATATATGTACATATAATAATGAATTTGCATCCCTGTTGTTGAATTCACCCGATATGATCTCTCCCTCAACCCCAAGTCAGAAGTACTTGTTCAGACAAGCCCTGTGACCTAGGCCTGAAGCAACTGATGGATAGACCACAGGTGGGTGTGACAAATAACCCTTAGACAAATGTGCGAACAAGAAAATCCAGATCTATCCACAGGTAGGCAGCGACACCACAATGGTCTTAGTAGATTGGCCCTAATAAAATAAGTTTGGCAGGAGGGATGCGTGTTCCCAAAATACCATAAAGTCAGATACCACTCCCTGTGGAGATGAGGTCCATTACCTCATTTGCACTATTCAGGAAACAGCTGAAGACATGGTTGTTCTCCCAGGCGTATGATAACTAGGCTACTTTTCCACCGCTGCTACCTTACTCACTACACAAGCACCAAGAAACCATCCGGTGAACGTGCACTTAACAAATGTTTTTAACATAACATAACATAACCACACTAAGTTTGGAATACCCAGCCAATCAGAACACAGCATGCACATTACACGCAGTGATCACATGCTCCCCATGCTGGACTCTGAATAGGTACCCAATAGCCCCACAGTGTGCCCACGCAAGGTCGAGACCCACCTGCATTTCTTATCAAATTACCAGATTTATGGCCCCGTAACTAGGGGAGATTTCTGTCTTCAAAGAAATGTATAACTTACTTTATGACACTTCATGTAATGTATAAAATGACGGCCAAAACCAATGTGCTTTGAGACAGTCTTCAGACCCCAACTCTGTTGCCTCTCCTCACGGCCACTGCGTTTAATTAAACCAACTGTTCCTGTTTTACCAAATGCCTCTTGTCTTCATTTTTTTCAAGGCAAATTCACATTCGAACAACATCTTGGCGTGCCGACCAGTAGAGATTGGTTCTTCAAGTCTGACCACAGCCGAAGGAACAGGACCCCACCAGTAGGGATTTACCTTTGTGCGGCAAGAACAGTGAGCAGAGGCTGCAATTGATTGGAAGTTTTGCTGAATCTGCAGGGTGGAGCTCCATCCTGGAGCCACCATCACTGGGTAAGAGCCTACGTCTGATCCTTACTCCCAGCATTTGGCGTATGGCATACCAGTAAGAAGTGCAAAATGCTAAGCTGAGTACCCTGCCTGTAACAGAAACCTGACATATTTCCCATCTTAAGTGTTTGAGCTGAGTAGTCACCTTTTTTCAACAGTCAGCATGCGAGGAAAGATGAGGGTTGTTTAGTCGCTTGGACTGCTGGGTGTGACACAGATGGTACACTTATCTCTGGGTGTGATGCAGGGAGCTCTTAGACTGCTGGACAAGACACTGATGGTACACTTGATCCCTGGGTGTGATACAAGTGTGGGGCCTCACCGCTTGGACCACTGGGCATGACACAGATGGTATACATAGGCTTTGGGTGTGATATAGAGCCAACATCTCAATTGAAATTTTTTAGTCTAAAAGAGTTTTCTTAATGGTATCAGTTACTTAAACACTGGTAGTATCTAAAAGAAATGAGAGGTGTAATTTGCTTGGATAGCTGGGCATAACACAGATGGTACGCTAAGCCCCTAGGTGTGATATTGGGTGCAATTCGGATGTTAGGGAAAAAGTTGAACTTTGGAGAAAAAGGTGTAGCTTCGACTTTCATACACACAGAAAAAACAAATGTACCCTAATTGTTTAAGCCCTAATAATAGACTTAATCACTCTGTAATATGGGAATTCCCTCTAATATGGGTGAACCTTAACTTACTGGCATAACACTTTTCTGGTTCTATGGGCATTTATAAAAAATGAACTAGATGGCCTCACATACCCCTCCCCCCCCGTAGTATGCTTCATCATTGGCCATCCCACGCTCACCGAAGCATTCTCTTATAGCGATCAGCCCCTCTTTCAGGGCTAAAGGGTAATCAATGGAAGGGAACCAAGGGAAGGGAGTGCTTCTTCTTTGCCAAGGAGAACTTGTAGTTGTCGAGTTATTCCTTCTTATCTGCTTAAATTGTTGCTATCTTTGTCCCAGAGCTGATATTGACAGAGTATCGGGCTCACTTAGTCTTGTGTACAGCGCAGAGCCTCCCCACATCGTTGGGCAGCATGTGCTTGGGGCAGGCTAAGAATTTTGACAAAATCAAAAAAATGTCTTTGTTGTTTTTTTTCTCTTTTACTTCTATTATGATTTTCAATTGATGCATTTTTTCTTGATGATGTGGTGCTGATAACTTATTGCAACTGCGTTCTATGCTGAATGTTATAATTTCCAGTTAACAATTCTATGTGCATATGAAAAAGTCGTCATTTGTTCACAATTTGCTGCTCTGTTGATAAAAAACAATTCAGAATGTTCTGAAATAACCATGGAACTTTCTCACAGGTTATTTTTCATGTGTTGTTGTATGTACTAAGTTTGTTTGATGCATCTTTTCCTTAGCTAAGCTCATAGTAAAAGTAATTATTGTCGGCATAACCCCATGTACATAGTCTTTCACAATGGACACAGTCGGATTTAAGTTTATTTAAAAAAACAGAGAAGTCATAAAGTACCCTAAATCCTTTAAAAAGCTTTCCACCCCATTACAGAGTCGCCTACAACCCCCATTTAAACTAGATTCCTCAAGCAGGCTAAAAAGCTAGATAAATTGAGACGTGAATGGCATGTACACACTAAGACACACACTTTCTCCTGGCCTGAGGGAGAACACACGAGGACGCACATTCAGAGGAAATACGTAGGACAGAAAAGGACTAAAAAATGAGGCATTGTTAAAACTGTGGGACATTTTCGAGGTGGCCCGTACCTTCAACTATGTCTCCAAATCCGCAAACAAGGTGTCCGCACCTCCCCCACCATACTCTGGCATGGAAGTGCTCTCATTGGTGCCGGCCACCCCAGCCGTTGCTGCACTAAGTTTCACCAACCCGCCAGTCGAGGGGGCCCGAGGACCCTCTACAGGGCAGCGAGCCACCAGGTCTAGGATTGGAAGGTTGTGAGATCAACAAACCTCTGTGATTCCAGCCGCACCCCCAGCTCGGTGCTAGAATCCCCCGAATCTCGACCCCCCCCTTTAATCTGGCACGTTGAGACCATTAATATACACTCTGCAAGTAACTGTGAACCTCAGAACGGGTCTAAACAATTTAATGATTAGCGATAGCAATGAAGAGGACACCAGTTCCCCAGGATCTGACAGCAAGGGTGAGGATGCATGAATAGTCGCACCCAAAGACACACACCCACTACTGTCATCCCCAGGCTGCCCTGAGGAGTACCCTGTGGTCATGATGCTGATAAACAGGACACTTTACCACTTTCTGCTAGACACGGGGGCGACGAGGTCATGCAAACATGAGGGGACAGTCCCCCTAGCAAAGAGCACTGAAACCAAAAAGGGGTCTCTGGCATGGTGGCAGGGATCCCCTTCACAGAACTCCTTGATCTGGAGACGGGGGAAAAGTGTGAGGCAACAGTTGTTGTGCTATTCTTCTTCCCCGACACACATCTTGGGATGGACATAATGACCAACAAAATATCAATCCAGTTTGCTTAGAACGGGAATATAGCCTGCTCCTCTCCTGGGGTTTTCCACTCAGGGCACCAACTAGCAATCCAGTCCCACGCCACATGGACGCCATCCAGGGTGGCTCCAGCCAGTTGGACCCCCTTCACGGGGCGGGCCTGGAGTATACAGGAAAACTCCATGAGCTATGTGAATTAGGAGGTGGGCATGCCGCGCACACCACCTCTTAGTGGAGACCGCAACAAGCTGATAACGTTGTTGGCCAGTAAGGTACCCAAGGAGCAAGAGATCTGGGACCTTTTATAGGGAGAGCCAGGAATCAGTGATTGCAAGTTTACTACATTCATTTGTGACTTTGAAAAGTGATTAGAAAGGTGAATGAGATTTGCTTACATTTCTGTATATTTCAACATGTAGGGGTGCTATTATGCAAACTTTTTTCATGTGGGTTTATTAATTTATTATACTTTGGGTGTGTAATGTGCTAAAACCTGACAGGCATCAAAGTCTGAGTCCACGTTTATACGTTAAATTGATGCAGAAATATACAAGTTATCACCTTTCCTGTTCTCAAAACAAAATAAATATGGATAAGTACCGATAATATGGCTAAAAAATAAATATGGATAAATACAGACGGAAATGTTCTAAAAAAGAAACAGCATAGAGCTGGGAGCCCTAATTATATATCATAGGGAACATGAAACACAGTGCTTAAACAAACAAAGTCAAAGGGATGAACAGCACTATTCAAATGAAAACAGTTTTTTGCAGGTTTCAGACAGCCTTTTATGTTCCTTGTTTTCTTTAACCATCAGGATGGCAGATTCAATTTCATAAAATGCCACATTAGTATACAGTCTAGCAATTAAGTTGATTCATCGATACATGGGCTATGCACAGTCAGGCTATGAAAACTGCAAGAAATGCAATGGGTACAGTGCAAAATAATATTACGCACGTGAGCTTAAGTCTGTCGGATAAACATCTAGCGATACAGTCCAATATTGACAGAGCAAAGGACAGCTAGCAAACCTATGTACTAAATTAGCATTCTCAAGCTGACGTCGAGGACATTAGGAATTCCCTCTAATTTTCAATGAAGATATCTTGGCATGTGTAGATTATAACATGCATACATTTTTGAATTGCTGCAACATTCATCTAGCAGATACTATTTGTAAGCAGGACCAGGTAAAATTGTATGTGGATGAATGCTCATCCTGATTTTGGCAGCTGTAAGAAATTGGTTGAGGGTGTTGGAAGCCACACTCAGGCAACAATCAGTCCTTATCAGATTGAACCACCAAAGTCACTAAATGAACCCCTGCTTAACCCTCTGGTAGCTTGGCACAAAGAAGTCAGGCTTAACTTAGAGACAATGTGTATAGTATTTATGGAGGGTACAGGCAGTAACAAAGTGAAAATCCCAAACCAGTTTAGAAAAATAAAATACATTTTAATTAATAAATACATTGCCAAAAATCCAATCAGTAAAACCGGAGATTTTCAATTTTAAAGTTTGCATAAATAAATAACTTGGGACAAGAAGTTTAATTGTATAGAACAGATACATGAACTTTGGAAGAATATCCATTTTTACAATATTGTATCGGCCAATGACACTAATTAATAAATGGCGCCAATGATTTATTTTGAATTAACAGATCAGTAACAAATCCTCATAGTATAACAATTTTTGTCTTCCAAACAACTAGATACTTTGATTCCTAAATGTTTTGCAACTTCAGTTACATGTTAATCCATTGTTTCTGGTTTGCCATCTGCGTTTTGGTTGTATTCAATTAATGCCCAGATGCTGCGCCAAAACTTAATGCTTTGGCTTCAATATCAAAAATGGCTGTGATGGCATATATACTGCCACATCAACCACTTGGGTAGTAATTTTAAATTCTACCCCATTGATCTCAACAGGGATATATGTTTAATGTCATTTATCTGACTTAGTTAAGGTTCTAAATCGATTGCAAACAGCAATGGAGTCCTTGGATAGCTCTAAAGAGTGCCTCTGTTGACTGAAAATACATCATAGATCTGTCCTGTGAGAACAACACTTACACCAGAGTTTTTACATAGCACTAGTACACCGTTCAAGAATTTCTCCAATTGTTCTTGTGGCAGCCCATAAAAATGACCAAGAAACTCTGGGAAATTACTTTATGGCATCTAGCAAGGTCATACCATTTATGTACAGTATTGGTGCCACTGAAAAATGAAATTGTCATATTTGTATGAATAGTAGTGCCACATCCCGTTATAAAGCCCTGTTGCTCTGTATGCTAGGAACTGTTTCAAGTGGTGCAATGATAGAAGCAAGATGCATGTCTAAAATCTATAGGCACAATTTACAAAGGTAAACTTATTCTTTTGTGTATGTTTATTATTTTTAGGTATTCACAAAGTTAAACTTAGACCAAAAGTCGAAATTTACGGATTTTGGTATTCATGAAAGACATTTACAAGTAGTATCTTTATGTCTGCACTCCAGAATCTCCACACTCGGGGTGGAATTTCCAACTGCGTGCAGAGATTCCACTCTGGGTGCAGAGAGTGCACTCCTCACCCAGAATGGAATCTCCAAATTCAGAGCGGGGGTTCCACCCTGACCGCAGAGGTACAGATACTACTCGTGAATGCCTTTTGTGAATACTGAAAGTTGTAAACTTAGGCTTTTGGTCTAAGTTTACCTTTGTGAATACCTAAAATTAGTAAACTTACACAAAAGTGTAAGCCTACCTTAGTGAATTAGGCCATAAGGGTATATTTTGGCATTGGTGCTAATAAGAGATATGGGTCACCATGATCCTCTCACAGCGGTAGGCTTCACCATTTTAGGACAATTGCAATGTTAACAGAGTTCCAGGCTTCCTGTATACCATGATTAATACCTGAAATTATTCGTAGGAATGGGAGCTAACTGATCTATAAATGTCTTATAAAATTCAAAAAGAATAGTATAATCTCCCACAGCTTTCCCTGATGGTAAAATAATATGGCTAGTCTAACATCTTCTAAAGAAATATCAGCATCTAGTAGTTTGGTCTGTGGTTTGTTTAGCAGTCACATATTGACTGCCTCTAAACATGACTCTGTCGCAGCGGAACATGCTGAGTCCTAATTATACAAAAGATCATAAACCGTTGAAGTATGTCCTTCAGCTGACAAATGTTACACCCCTTCTTGTCTTTGTTCTTTAATATGATAATTGTATTCGCCTTTCTTTAATTGTATGGGCCAGGACGGTATAATGTATTCACCATATTTTTAGCGCAGGCCATGTTTAGCTTTTTAGACAGCAGTAGTTTTTTTTATGAGGGAGCCAATTTGACTTCTGCATTCAGTCACTTCAGGAAAAATACCCCTTTAGGGTGAATCTGAGCTCAGGATTAGGTTGACATTTTTTCACTTCTGATGTCCATAAATCTACAGAAGATTTTTCCTCCCTCATGTGTCCTGTTTCGATTGGCACCAATCTTGATTGTAATGCCCCCGATGTACGCTTTAACGGTGTTCCAAACTGTACTAATAGGAGTGGTTCCCATATTTGTATTCAAGAGCTCTTACAAGGAGGCTGAGTTTAAATATTTTATCCTTCGCATCAAAATTTCACCTCCAAAATTTATCATGCATCAACATATCTTTGATACTCAAACATGGGGGTTGTGATTTGACATCACATTCGGACAGATTTCGATATTAATATTAGGGACAATTTTATGTGACGCCAGAGCCATATCAATTTGAGAATAAGATTTAATAATAGTGGAATAATATGCAAAACCCATGTGTCCCTTTTTCAAAGCTCGGAAAGCATCAAGAAGACTATGTGCCCTCATCACATTTGTATTCCACTATGGATCTTTAACGTCCCCCCCCAAATTACAAAGAAAATCATCCTAATTTTGCTGCCAAATGAAATGGACACCAGTTTGGGTTTCCCACAAACCCCTACATTGTGCATTATTATCACATCATTATTCCCTCATTCCTAGACAGAAATCACGGTATAGAAGCTGCCAAAATCTTGATCAATGAGCATCGTTGGTACAATTTCCATATATGTTCTTGGAAAAGCAGTCCTTATGCTCCTCCGTTTGTTTCAAAATGTGAGCTCCTTCTCCCTCTGAGAAACATAAAAAAATGTGTGACCATACCTAAATCTTGCTGGCTAATGCTTGTAAACTTGTGCCCCTGCTGCTTTTAAAGCCTCAATCATTTTGTGCAGCCACCACCGTCATTCAATAGTCAGATGTCTGAAATCAGAAATCAGATCAAATGAAGAAGGGCGTAAAGCCCACTAAGATAGGTGTAGTAGAAAGTGCTTTCAGAAAAATAGCTTGACGTGACAAGTTAATTCAGTAGTTAATCAAAATGGGTCTTGGTCTAGTGACTGCGGGTGAGCTAGGTTGCATATTTCTTCACACAGGAAGGTGATGCGCATGCTGAATTTGACAATCAAAGTCATAGATGGCTAGATATAGAAATGCCTTTTGAAACAGACTGATGATGTACTGCCAGGATGTTTTCATTCCAACCCGTCTAGAATCTCAAACATGCAAAGATTATTTCTCTGCTGTTGATTCTCTATGTCTTGAATCTTCCGCGTAACTCCATGAAATTGCTGCTCATGCCCTTGAACTCTTGCTGGCGTATCTTCTGTCAATTCCTCTGTTTCGGATGTGCGTTTTTCAAGCTTGGCCATTAATTCTGTCAGAACTAATATGTTTCGAACTTCTCCTAAGGTTTATTGTGTTCTCAGATTGTCTTCTTGAATCTCTGTGTAGTGTGCCTGAATCTGATTTCTGTGCATCTGGATCTTCTGGAAAAATAGCGCCAAGAGGGTTCTTTCATCTGCACATCATCATTAGTTCTCTAGAAATGTCCTGATCTTTCATAAAATGTTAGCCTATGAGTGAGCGTTGGTGTATTTTCACACCTATTGTTGAGCTAGTACAGGCATCAGTCACAGGTGGTGGGCTCTGTCTAAACTCCTCTTTCATTAGTTGCTTCACTTCTACCACTGATGTATATTCATTGTTTTTATTGTGGGGATTCTGAAGTTTTTGTCCCACCTCATTTGATTTTCTCTGCTGTCTTGATGCACCCTTCTTATCATCATTCACCTTTAAGCCAGCTCTCTTAATTGTGAGTTTTATAGCTCAGTTTTCAATAGACATGTTTTTGGGCCTGGCCACAGCATATTTGCAGGTTTTTCTGTCCCAATCACCTGTTTAAAGCAGAACGTCCATTTCAGCATGTTATTGTCTTCTACTTTGGGCTCTCTGGATCCTCAAAAAGGTGATGGGTCAATGTGTTAATCTGTTTCTGATTGCAGGAGTAAAAACATTACAGTCCAACTCCAAACATGCATCAGTCTTCTTGCTGCAGTGATGCCCGCTCTCAGTATTCTGTGTTACGTTCATAACTGCACAAATTAAATTGTTTTAAAGTCCTCTTTTTCAGATTCCACAACTGAGAACTGATGAGATTTCGCAGGCAAAATAGTTTTCTGAAATTATTTGAATCTGGTACAGTTTTCCACAAGCTGACAGAAGACAATGTTACATTCTCACTTATGCTTGTAACCAAAGGAGTGATTACACAATGCATGCCCCCTCCATTAAAGATATTCATGAGTGACAGATAAAGTTGCAGAATTGCAGCTCCATTCCCAAACACAGCACAGAGTTGTTTATATTATTAGATGGCAAAAAACCTTGCGTTGTGTTCATCACAGAGACTTGGCTACTAGAGCACTCCATGCCAAATGTGGCCATGGCTCTTTTGTAAGGCTATGCCATCGCAAGGTTCAACGGCTAAGACAGGAGGGGCAGGGGGTAACTATAATTTAAAAAAAAAAACACTAAAAGGACAATTCATCCCTTTATATGTTCTCAGAAGCAAATGCCTGCTTTTCTCACCTGAGAGTTAAGCCACCTTTACCTGCTCAGGCATACTGATATATTCTCCACCAGGCCCTACGTTAGAATTCAGCCAAGCACTCCCAGAGTTAACCCTGCCTGACTCCCCTAAGGATAGGGAACCATCTTGTGCATTCCCCCTGATACCATACCAAACACACGCCGATGATTGAGAATATAATAGACGTATGAATAATATAATGGCCTCATCTACACCCATTTCTTTCATAATTCTCCACAGTTTTCAGCGTGAAACACAATCAAACGCTGCTGAAAGGTCCATAAATGGCATAAAAATGCTTCCTTATCTAGCTAGGGTATACTTGGCTACAATCAGGTTCAAATTTGGACATTGTTCAAGGGTCCCATTCCCTTTTTTGAAGCTGTATTGTGCCGGTATTAAGATGTTTTTATCCATGGCCCAAATTTGTAATCTATTTAATAATAGACGGCCCATCAGCTTAACTGTGCCGTCCAACAGGGAGATGGGCCTATAATGTTTAGGCAATGATTTGTCACCTTTTTATATATTGGCAGAATGATTGCCTTCTTCCATGATTTCAGTGGCAGCACTAACGCAGTTGCATTAAACACATTTGTCAATAGTGGAGTCCAGAGATCTGAGATTCTAAAAAATAAATCTATGGGGACTCCATCTGGGCCAGGGGCTTTAGCACTACCACATTGCAGCAGACCAGATCTCACCTCAGCCAAAGAAAAGAGAATAGGAGTTTGTATATAGCTATTAGGGCTGAAATGTTCCCCTTCAGTAATGGACTCAAATATATTTGTATAGTAGGCGACCCAGGAACCCTCAACCACGTGAACATCTGAAGTTGGACCTGCATCTTGTGTCATAAATGGAGAATTAATTATTGGCCAAAGCTCTTTAGGATTTTTTTAAAGTGTGGCATGTTGTAGATTTTGCAAGAAAGTCAAAAGCCTGGCGCACACCCTTCATTTTAATCTTAAAGTTTCGATCGTTATTTTTTTCAAGTTTGGCGTGCATGCACCCGTGCTGGTGCTCCATTCCTTTAGCACTTCAAACAATGACAAAATGGTGACTCGCGCATGCGAAACACAAACGGGTTGCACAGCCTTTTTCACAAGAGTGTTCATTTTTATTCACTTCAACCATAGTAATCCAATTTTTTCTTTTTTATTTCACCAAAAGTTTTCCAAATTTATCCATCACGCCAAAGGAATGAAACTTCTATATATTTTTTAGCATGTTATGTGTTCCAGAATTGCCCATCCAGGCCTAATCGTGAACATTGGAAATTTCAAATCCTCCAGAAAATTACGAACATGTGGCACCCAATGCATTTCGGTCCTAATGTGACCTTCCTCAGGGGTATCTGCAATGTTATATAAAAAATACATATATCAGTCCTATTTTAATTAAAACTCACAATGATTCACAAAACGAGTGAACTACCCAACCTTTCTGTGTACTAAACACTATTACAGTTTTAAAGAATATTACAATTTTAAAGGAAACTTGACCCCACCAACCCTGTGTTAACCACACTCAATCTGTGATCCCCCAACTGTCCCTGAATTTCTACGAACTTTCCCGCTTATGTTTAACACCTCAACTGCATACCTGCTCTGTTTGCTCCCTTTCAACAACCTCCTCTCGAGGTGTACGCTCGAGTGTCAAAATTGCCCGTCTTCGCTAAACCCAAGAGCTTTTAAATCCATTAAACCCACCCCACCTGTGAGTCAGTGTTTATACAACTTATATTTAAAGGAACCACCCCTCGCGCACCTAAATCCCATTAAGACTTTGAAAAAATAATACTGCTTTCATGATTATTCAAAACAAACCAAACTCAAATACCACATATATCAGTGCAACAAATAAACTATAAAATGAACAAACAATGTTATTGCTTCTCTAACTCAAAACAAATCCAATGAATAATATATGTTGTTTTTTCTTATTGGTAACTCCGGTGAACTGCCTTTGACGTGAATTTCAGAGCATTAATGCGTTGTTAATCCTTTTATCAATGGGGTGCTTCCCGGGTTGGAACGGTGGGTATAAATTGCAAGAAAGTCAAAAGACTGGCACACACCCTTCATTTTAAATCTTAAAGTTTCGATCGTTATTTTTTTCAAGTTCGGCGTGCATGCACCCGTGCTGGTGCTCCATTCCTTTAGCACTTCAAACAATGACAAAATGGTGACTCGCGCATGCGAAACACAAACGGGTTGTAAAGCCTTTTTCACAAGAGTGTTCATTTTTATTCACTTCAACCATAGTAATCCAATTTTTTCTTTTTTATTTCACCAACAGTTTTCCAAATTTATCCATCACGCCAAAGGAATGAAACTTCCATATATTTTTTAGCATGTTATGTGTTCCAGAATTGCCTATCCAGGCCTAATCGTGAACATTGGAATTTTCAAATCCTCCAGAAAATTACGAACATGTGGCACCCAATGCATTTCGGTCCTAATGTGACCTTCCTCAGGGGGTTTGAAATTTCCAATGTTCACGATTAGGTCTGGAACCATCAGTTGATTTAAAGGCCTGCACTGTACTCAAAGGGTTGGTGTGTGGATCAAGACAAATCATTATATCCTTCTGTGTAATCCCAACTACACTGGGTATCAGTTTGTCTGTTTATCCTAGCCCATTTAAGAACTATACCATTCCTTTTTGCTATACTCGGTGCGTGGATTTTCCTAAGCGACGATTTAAAACAGCCCTTCCATTGGAGTGGGGAAGCAATAGTAGCATGATCACTAAAAGCTGTAGTAAGGATTTGAACATAACTAAAAAGGGGTTTTAGGGGAGCCGCAACCACCAGGTAATCAATAGTAGAACGTTGAGAACTAGGTTCAAATGTTTTTTCGAAAAGACCAGTCGATTCAGCTATCAAATTAAATATTACCATATTCCTTATGGTCAGAAGCCTATTCAGTGCATTTCCATAGGGGTTATGTAAAAAATTAGGTGGTGCAGCACCCTCTTCACCAATTAGGCCACATATTGGTGTCAGCAACCTATTACACTATGGGCGTTAAATTCACACATCCATACTATATTTAGGGGGTGATGATGGTTATACATTGCCCTATCTTTTCCCTTTTCGAGTGAATCAATCACCTGCATCATACTACCCTCAAAACTGTTATTATAAAAATGTATTAGGAGCATGTCCCCAGCTCCAGGACCATTGCACGCTATAAGGTGAAAATATGGGGACTCATCATCAATACCAAAAATTTCCACACATAATGTATTTCTAATTAACGTAAGTAAACCCCCTTTTGCTCTGCCCAACCTAAAGGAAATTGCTGGGGTATGAAATGTGGGAAATCTATCTATATTGGTAGGATCAGTTTCCCAAGTTTCTTGAAAGCATACTAGGCTGAATCGATGTATAAGCCTCCTCCATTCCAAGTTGCCTATCTTAGATCTGAGCCCAGCTATATTCCAATTTAGTATTCTTATCATATCTCTCCTAGGTTCTGATAGATAACTACTAAAAAGGTTGTCTACAAGGAGGATAAGTATTTGTTGGTCCACACTATTTGCCTTTTGTCAATCACATGCCTCAAGACCCTCCAGGACAGCAAATTTATTGTTCAATGATATAGCCCCAGTATGATTATTTTTAACTCTGGCTCTTGACAGAGGGGGTGTGGGAATACTCCGGTACCCTGGACCAAATAACTTAACACCCAGGGGTCTGTGAAAGAATCCTAATGGTAATACGTAGATTTGCTTAGTTGCCGAAGAACAATTGGGAACTAAATCCAATAAGTATTTCACAAGGTGTTGGTCATTGAAATTAATTACTATACAATCCCCTCTTATCGTTTTTGGCGAGTTACCCATCCATTGGACTCTTCTGGCCATAATGATGTGGTTTGGTAGATCTGGGCCTTCATAGGGGTACTTTGTCAATCAAAGTAAAGCTTTATTCATCTGTTGCTGTGTAGTTTCCAACTCTGTGTGATGCAATTCTGGGGTGTTTAGTAAAATAATCACAAATGGGCAGGCGGCTGGGGGAAGGTTTAGATTTAGGTTTGAGTGATTCTGTGGAACTAGTCCCTCCCAGATTTCCCCAGACCAACCATGCTTTACTCAATTGATGGACAGAATGCAGAACAATGTCATACATTCACCCCAGTACAGAGATCGGGGCCTAAATCCATCGTTTTTTTGCTCCCCATGCCATACCAGTTTGAACCCAGCCATATGCAAATCAGTCTTGACCATGCGCCTAATGGGAGCAGTCCAGCCCGAACTGCCAGGCCAGGTTATAGCTCTAGATATAACTTCTGTTCTGGGTAAGGGCAGGGCCTGCTGCACCTGATTAATAGATTCAGGTTTCAGAGCCTGGCTTCTAAGAAATGGGTTTACAAAGTCATTCCGACAATAAGTAGGCAATTGGGGTGACAATGGACTTATGGAATTCGCTGGTGCCGAAAGTAACATATGGCTTCTGCAATCCTCCCCTCCCACGTGTACCTCAACATTCCCCTGCCTCTGAGAGGGGGCCAATAAGCGTTGGTGCCTGGCCGCTGGTTGAATGGTTGTTAACATATCATTACAGCTATTTGCCAGCATGACCTCTGTCACCTTAGATACCCACTTGTTTATGCCACCCCCTCGCGAGCTGAGTGAGGCTAAGCTGTCCTCAATTTGTTTAAGTCTATCAATTAATCATTGCAATAGACGGAAGATAGTTTGTTCCAGCTCCGCATAGGTTTTCACAGACTCTGGAGGGATAATTATGACAGGTTAGTTCCCCATGTCAGATTTTCCTTTTGGGGGTTTATACAGCCTCCCACCTCCCCTCTTCTTTTTCACAGGCGGTTCCTCAGGAGACTCTCGGTTTCCAATGCCACTTAACAGGGTTTGGGGATCGGATGGTGTACTGGCAGTCAGGGGAGAGAGAGTTACAACTGTTCGAGTCAACATAGCTTTATCTGAACTGACCATTGGTTGAGTCAAAGGTCTCACCTCACCTCCAGACACCCTTCTTTCAGCCAACTCTATCTCCCATGATAAGGCATCCGCACCTCTTAACATAAAAGTGTCCAGTGTATTGATGCTCTCTGCCCCTTGGTCACCCTGCTTGGCCTTCCATTTACCCATAGTTCTTTGTAATAACTGTGGCTAAGGATTATAAAAAAAAGAAAAACGTTGAAAAGGCCAACTTTAGAGGGGGGGCCCAACCTCCTCCGGGCTCCGACAGGCAAGGACAGGCCTGCCCTTGGCCCATGCGTGTCCCTGCTCGCATCCTGCGCCGCGGGCTTGGGTTGCACTATTGAGCATGTGAATCAAGTGCAGGGGCCGGCAGGAATTGAAGTCCACAGTGGTGCTTCCACAGGTCAAGCGAGGCTTTCCCCACACAGGCACTGCAAGCACAGGTACGTTGGCGGCTCATTTACAATGCCAATAGCCAAATGCGAGACCTATTGGCATTGACAATGCTTCTTTTTCATGCCCTCCAAGAGGTTGAAGAAAGAGTTGTCCAAATGAGTCGTCTGTTTTTTATGTCTTTCAACCACTCCTCACTAAACTGCACTTGTTGTCTTCTCAGTCACCCTAGCCAGTGTAACAACATACCCCATAGTGCCACTAAATATTTTCACAGTACATGTACAACATAACTCCATGGTTAGTATAAAGCACAGAAAACGTTTAGGGATGAGATCAGGATTCCTTACCTGAAAATTGCTAATTCCCTTGTTTAAAACTATTGCCTGGCTCCCTTGCTCTTCTGAACCAACCTCAACATCAATGTCACAATTATGAGTTGGGTAGAGTGGTATAGCTGTGTTGGATGTCCAGCTTGTGGCATGAATTCGGAGACTCTTGACCATAGTATATTTGTATGTCCTGAATACCCTGGTGTTCACAGAATATGGTTGCGCCCAATCAATTTGTCCATGTAGGTACTACATTTTAGAGAGGCAAAATGAATATTGACGACTGACACATCTGGCTCAGTTGTTTTTTTCTGTGAGTTGGTTCTTGTTCAATATTTGGATAAAGTGGGAAAAGTTTCTGAAATCATTGTACATTTTAACATTTTAGTGTATGGGCCGTCCTGTGGAAACCAATTTAAGTATTTATGCATTATGTACATAATTATGTTTATACAGCTAATATTTATCGGCTAGTTCTTTTTAAAAGCACTTTTCCGAACATTGCGCTTTATTATATATCTGAGTTTTATATATCTTGGAACCAGGGGTTAATTTTAATTAATAAAGTAGGCAATTAAAAGATATGATTATCTATTTGAGGGATTATCTTGATAATCCTACAGAAACAACTGTTATGAAATTGCATTGCATGAGAACTGCTTGGGTTAAGTTTTATAACTTCCTTTTAATGATCTATTATAGTATATTTACCACTGGATTCAAGCTAGCCTGGCTGATGAGGGCTGTTAGCCCGAAACCGGTCCCAGGATGCTTGTTTCTGGTCCAGGGAGACATGGCTTGGCAGTTCGGGCTGGACTGTTCCCATGAGGCACAGGGTTGAGACTGATTTGCATATAGCTGTGTCTGAACTGGGGTTGCGAAGTCGAGCTAAAGAACGATGATGGATTCATCCTAGATCTGTGACTGGGGGTAAGTGTCTGAAAAGTTTCAGCGCTCCATTCATCATCTCCTTGTGTTTGCTTTGTTTGGCCTAAGTTGGCAGGGTATGCCCAGACGTGGGTCTCTTGCTCACTTTGCTACTGGATTCAAGCTAGCCTTGCTGATGAGGGCTGTTAGCCCAAAACCTGTCCCAGCATGCTTGTTTCCGGTCCAGGGAAGACATGGCTTGGCAGTTCGGGCTGGACTGTTCCCATGAGGCACAGGGTCAAGACTGATTTGCATATAGCTGTGTCTGAACTGGGGTGGCGAAGTGAGCTAAAGAACGATGATGGATTCAACCCAGATCTGTGACTGGGGGTGAGTGTCTGTCCATCATCTCCTTGTGTTTGCTATTATAGTATATTTATACATCAAGGATATTGAATGAAGCGAAATATGTTATATATATCACATTGATGTTTTGTACCATGGATGGTTATGAAACCGAATAAAAAATCTGTGAACTGACCTAGGTTGGAGACTGCTCACTTGTATACTAATTGCCTTGTGTTCCCACATCTGGATTTCCTGGGTGTGGAAACACTCAATCCGATTTTATCAGTCAGAAAATCTGGTTAGAAAAGTTCCACGAGGATCAGGCAAGTAAAGCAGCCTGGTCTTGAGCCCCATGCCCCCCCCTACCCAATCCCTTCCAATATCTCGGGGTAAGCATGAAATAAGCACACCTGCTTGCTCGCAGCCTGTCCTGCTCACTAACACTCTCCCCAACACCAACCCCACCCCACCTACACCAGCATCCTGATCTAATTTACCGGTAAATGAGAGCGTTAATCTGCACAGAATAAGGAATACTGCATGTAATTTGATCCAGAAAACCTGGGTCAGTATGGCATTTTCCTATACCATGGGTATTCATTCACTCATAATAGTCAAAATTAGGTGGAGAGTACCGGTCAGTAACTTTATTTCTAGACACATCTAATTCAATCCCAATCGCTTTTGGACTCAAAGAAAAAGTTATTCCTTCCTACTGTACTGGAAGATTACTTGTGGACCTAATACTGCTCTATTGCAATATATGTTCCTACTTTTGCCGGAATTAATATTTCTGATGACCTGATGCCAAGGAACTTGGAAATGGATTTTGCTGACCTTATTTACAAAGTGATTTGAACCAACCTTGCAGTAGCGGACTGTTCTCTTCGTCCTGGTAAAATCTGCACAAGGAGAGATTCAATTCACGGAGGATTGAACAGATCAATGACCAGGGGAAGCTGATGCCATTTTGCAGTTTGCAGTTAACTTGTCTGCTGCTGAGGAAACAGTAGGATTTATAGTATGCCGTTGCAACTTATTTCGATATGATTTGGACCCCTATGGCCAGTCTAAAGAAAACATAAAGCATCAGTTTTTTGGGGCTAAGAAGACTTGCTTATTTATAAATGTATCTGATTTGCAGTGCAAATTCTCAGTATGTTCAGATTTCTGAAGACCAGGGAGATGCACCACCCTCAGCCTGACAGTTTCACAAGTTATAAGAATTAGAACGTTTACCTTAAAAAAGTTTCATTGTGTTCCCTCATAAAGTCAGACCAAATTCATAGGCTGTTTAGTGGATACAGCTTGTAGCAAGACTTCAGGTAGCTTGTTATATGATTGAAGGTAGTATTTAAAGACTTAAATTTCTGCTACATCCATTCCTACCATCAGCATCGACCAACTGGCATCACTCACCCATTTAGATCTTTTACCACCTAACAATCTGCATTCACTAAAGGCTCAAACACAATTTATAAGATTATCCTAAAGCACTGTAAGTATACAACATCCAAGTTGGGCTAAGTGAAGGTAGTAATCAGGCTCATTCAAGCTCATTCACCAACTTTCTTCTATCGTTGTGTTCACAGTAGTCTGTGATTTGAGATGTTTATAGATATCAATTGGAAAGCACAGGCAAGTGGGGTTCATTCAAAGGAGAGATTTTCCAATCCCACAGGGACAGAAATCTATCACCAGTTTACATTCTTGCGTGAATCAAGGTATTCCATGGTGTTGTTTTTCTTTGAATTTCTATATCTTTGGATGCCATTTCTAATATCAACTACTGTAAGGGGAACCTGCAGTTCTTTGTATCAAAGGGATAGCCCATGGAGCCATGACATGCCCATGGAACCACTGATGGTTTCTAATGCCCAGCCCTGCCCACTAACATTTGTAGAGATAACTTTGCACCAGAACTTTACACCGAGTGGAGGCAGGCACAAAGTTGGAGAAATGCTTTCTTTTCTCCCAAGTTTTCTAACTTTTTGTGTGTGTTGTACTGTACAGCACACACGCAATGTAGGAAAATGTTTAAACTATGTATGAGCATAGTATTTTGCACTGGAGTAGTATCCTCCCAGTACAAAACGTATGCTAGATGCATGTCAGTGATGGTTATGGTAGCAAATGTCTCACAGTTAATTTTCATATAGGGTGCTATAACATAAACTGCACTGGACTTTCCAACAGGATAGATTCCAGTTCTTCTTTTGCAAAGATCTATGCTGTGGGTTCTGGAAGCGAGGCCAGGGTGTTAGTAGTTTGAACTCTTTCACCATTGCGACATTCTGTGTGGTTACTGTGCCTGTGAGCACACAGAGCTCCAATTCTTTGATGTGTATATTGCTCATGGATCTTTCCGGGTTTTAAACACAACCTTCTCCCAAGCAAAATAATAATTATATGATGCTTCTCTTAATCAGTCTGATGAGTTCCCTTCTCTCTCCCATTTTCCAAACGACATAATTTTTTGTGGGTTGTGTACTCATGGCTTGGTGGTAGTGTGCTATCAATATTTGCACACACATTGCTTAGGGCTGCCACGGGCTCAGCATTATTGCCCCCTCTAAGAATACACTTTGACATCCAGCAGTTTTTCATCCCAAAAAGCAGTCCTTTCCTCGTCATCTCAGATTTCCCTCTTCACTTCTTCTTTTTGTGAATGAAAATGCTGTATTTTCTGCCAGTGAGCTCTTCCTTTCCCTTGGCCTTGGGGAATACTGCTCATAGGTATACCACCTATGCTTTGTACTTTGTTGACTTCCAGTGACTGGCACATTTCTAGGATTGCTTGAGGGACAACATACCTAGTTCACATAGGATCAGCTTCCATAGCTTAGATGAACTGCATATGTACTTGATTTGCACCATTCTCTCTTCTTCTAGATTGTTAATGGGGCATGTGCTGTGTAGAGAAATTATTTACACATGAAAGGCATTATGGATTCTCCTCTTCCTGCATGTTGGGAGCTGAACTAATATCTCAGTTTGCACAAGGTGTGTATTTGTTTCGTCACCAGACCTGCCACCAAAAACTCATGGTTGCTCTTATTGAGAATGGCCATCTACTTCTTTGGCTAAATCAGGATAGCTAATTAGCCAGTGTGTCTAACTACAATGGCAGTAATATTTCGTGTATGTCTTGTGTGTATATTCACCTTGATGTCAGCTGTTAGTGTGTGAAGCATTTGCCTTAATATCCAGCTCAGAGTGTGTGTGTTCAAATGCACTGAGTTCAGAGTCACACCCCAACCCGTGCCCTGCATGCTACACAACTATTTGGCCCTGGGTCTAACACGGGTCTTCTCACTCAAGCATGGGAACACTCTATTTGGCAGCCCACAGAGGCATTTATTGTACTGTGGTTGAATGTGTAATCTGTCTCTTGAAAGTGACTTATTCCTTAACAGGTCTTTGGCTGAATGTTTGGGGGGGGGGGCAACATTGTCAACACTTTGTGACAAGTTTGCCTCACAGTAGTGATGCTAACTGATGGAAAATGCCCATTTTGGGACTTACTTTCCAGCACAAACTTGTTTTGTAATGGAAAGTAGCCTTAAAGTACTACTTTGCGTCAAGAGGTAGTACCATGGTTGAACATAGGCATTCAAATGCAAACACCTATGTGATTTGATGCAAATCCCTAACTACTAGCATTGGCTGATGGATGTATGCCAAAAATGTTCTCCTTCTCAAGACAGGTGTAACATTAGAGAAACGTTTTCTTTTCTCAAAATGTTTCAAAGTCTGCATTTCTACAAACTATGTCAGAGCATAGTATTTTTTTAACTGGACGAATTCTCTCCCCGTAGAAGTGTATGACAGACCAACTCGTCGCCAATTTTGTAGTGATCACACTGAGGCAGGTAAGTGTGGAAACACTATGTTTAATGTCTATTCATCTCCACAGCTTCCAGGGATCCAGTAACTGCCCCCCAGTATTCAAAGATACACATTCCCATTCCATCACCATGACAGTGACATCATATATACATAAAACTGCTAACAAGGAGAGACTGGAAAGACTACTACAGTATCACATCACACAAGCAACCTCACACTATTGTGCAAGTGTGTGTGTTAGTGCATGTGTGCCTAAAGTGTGCTAGCACTGGGAGAGAGAAACATAATGCCATATCCCTGTTCTGTTCTTCCCTTTTCCTGAAATACAGCACAGCAACTTTGTTTACTGTTATGCATTGGATTAATTCTTTGTTAACTTGCTCTTTCATTTAAACTTAACATATTGGAGACTGTAGCAGCCAATCTGCTTGTGAGATCCTGCAGTCTCTTCCTCAAATGTGCCTAAATAGTTGGTTGGTAATGTTTTTTCCTGCAGACAAATTGATTGTCATATGTTGATCCTTGTAGGTACCAAGCCACAGCACCTTGGATTCCCATTCATCTATGCCTCAGAAATGATAATATAACATAGAGTCCTCAAAGGCTTTCACACTTTGGATTTCCAAAGCCTGTGCTGTTAGGTGGCTGGACCCCTTCGCCAAAGCATGAGTTGATTGCTGGCTGGTCCTCATCCCAGTCAAACATATTGCATAACCAAGGGCTGGACCCCAACAGTCATTTGAGAGTTGGCCCATGTAAATAATTTCCTAGGTTCACAGCCCTTGATACTTTTAGCTGCCTGGTTGTCAGATGTCTGATAGGGTTTCCAGTGCTTAGATTATTGAGTACTTTGCGGTCACACAAAAGGAATCAATGTATTTTTTGTTTGATTCCTTTTATTTTTCATGTTGATAGGAATATTGTGTAATTGCTAGCATATACGCCAAGCATGTTTTCCCTGTGCCCCAGACTACTCCAATGTCTCTGTCTCTTTGATGGTGAACACCTTCTGTGCAATATCATCCTCATATCTCAGGAATTCAAGGGTATTTGCTATTCTAAGTTGCTACCATCACTTCGTCCCACAGCCAAGTTGAGCCTAGGAGTCGTCTTTATTGGGAACTCTATCTAGAAGCCACCTGAATTCTGCAAGCCACGAAAGGTCTCTTACACCTAGGTAGGAAGTGAGTCTGATTGTGTGCTCCCCTGTATCTCAACTCTTGTTTTGGAGTCCATTTATTTATTCATGGTTCTGGTGCTGCCGCCGACTGGACGAAATTCTAGAGACTGGGCTCTCTATTGCATCACCAATTTCTATCATCTATGCAGAGTCAGCGTAGTGCCTAACTGAGAGAGTCCGGATTATATTGTCCATTCTAGTCTAGTTCCTCCTCACAGCAATAAGGAGCAGAGAGGCCAAGGAGAGCAGGTAAGCATAAGACCATACCTATCATCAGCAAACCAGGCTCAGGATGGACTGCGAGATCAGGTCTTTTAGTAGCCCAATTTCAGCAGCAGAACCCACTTGGAAGAAGTGAGTAATCAGGGAGAGTAGGCTAAGAGAAAGCTGCAACATAGTAGAAAATGCTCCACAATTCCTAGCAGTGTGTAAAAACTGAAAGTGCATATGATGGTGACAGGATTTGTGTCTGAAGTGTACCGGTGCTGTAGGTTGATGTGTTAGAGTGGCCTTAGCTGGATGCACTACTAATCTAGCAAACACTATATTGATGGCTTTCAGCTGATTGTTTGCCCCAGGACTTGTCTCCTCACCTGTTGCCATTTCACAGTACACCATGATGCGATCAACTGAACGGACAAATGATAGAAAGGATAGATGGAACCAAGCTGAGGCAGGAAGAGGATGGGCAACACCAGTCCAAATCAACACCAGCAGCACCCCCACCACAGCAGATGATGACAGACATTTGGATAGCTGCAAAAGGAAGCAAGTGGGGTCAAAGGGTTACACAAGGATATCTGTAACAAAAGCATTCACCCACTGAACTGCCTTAATTTGAGTACAAATGTAATGGTCTGTTCTAAGTACATAAACCAGCTATTTTTGAAAGAATGAAACAGTGACCATTAGTTTGGCCAGTATTTCCATTGCAAACTAGATAAAAAAAAGACACAAGAAACATCACAATCCTGTATTTTTCCTCAATGAAATATAAACATAAATCAGCAAATACAAGATGAAACATGCCAAATGTGATTTAAAGGTGTCAAACCTTTTCCTAACTATTTCAATGCAATCAGATGCAGAATTTCTATGTTAAAGAAAAAATGCAGAGTTTGAATCAAACTGTTAATTGTCCTACTTCTGACACTTCAATAAACTCAGATGCACAGAAATGACCAATATCTTTCTCTGAGACAGGTGGCATTACTTTTTTCATGTCGAGGACACCCATTGGATGCTCACAATCAAGGTTGGAACCCACAGCCGGATGCCCTCCCTTGGCCCCAGCAGGCACATAAAAGCGAGCAAGCTTCCTACTGCCAGGGAGCAGGTCAAACTCTGAGAGTTGTGTTAGATACAAGGACAGGCTGCTTGTGTTTGGATTGTAATTCTACTTTCTACATACTGTGATGGTTTGTGGATAAAACTCAATAAAAATATATTTAAAAAAAGAAAACTGATTGGCTCTAATTTCACCAGTGGTATTGTTGTCAGGGTGGGGGGGTTAATATTTCTAAGCATATGGTTTTTAACTATCACTTTTAATAAAGGCCTCTCAATGCAGTGATATAATCTGAGGTAGTAAGGTGTAATGCTTCCATGTTACTGAAATACACTTTTTTTTAAATGTTGTTGGTACTTTATCATATTTTTACATGATGTTTGTTGCATATTTTACATGGCAACTATTCTCTTAACTCAGCTAGTGCTGCACTCCTAAAGCAAAGTCAACCCTTTGCTCAGCTATTCCTGTTACTATATTTGCTTCTTCCAGTGATTAATTTGTCAAATATTAAGTGCCAGGGCTCAGACCAGCAGGCCCCTGCAGCTTGCACCACCCATCACCCTTGTCATTGCTACCAAACTAACTACTAACCCTCTCTCTCACATGTAAATGCAACAGTTCAGATTATTCCAGGTCCCCAAAGCTAAAAGACTGGCTGGGGAGGCAGGTATTAGCAATTTTGTATGTATATTGTTTTCCTAAACAACTGTTATACTGCTCATCTCTAAACTACATGAGCAGCGCCACCATGTGGCAGATTGCCCTAAGTGTGGTGTTGACAATTAGGTGCCAGCACCGGAAACCAATTAAGTGCCGATGCTCATCACCGGAAAGCACCGGCTCAAATTAAGCACTGGCTTCATCCCTCTTCCCAGTCTGCAGCCACAGTGATTTGATATCGCTGTTGTTGCAAATGGCCGATCCGGCTTTCACTGTTAGTCCTAGATCCATCTAAGAAAATATTAAGGGGTGTCCCACCCTGTACACCCCCTTAAAGCTGCGTCCCTGCTAATGAACTGTGATATATGACAGGAAATAAGGATTGGGTTGCTTGGGCTTATGTCACTCATACAGGTTTTTAACATGTATCCTCAAACTTAAAGCTGACTTCAATGGACAGATTTCTCTGGATTTGCCCCTGGATCACAAATAAACTGGCAGACTATTCCCAACCGAAAGATCCCTCATAAAAAAAAAACTTTCAGCCACTGCTAGTGGGCATACAGAGAAGCAGCCACCTACAGATACTCAATGGAGCAGTAAAGGGGTTCTAAGAATACTGCAGTGCCAAAGTAATGCACAAACATCATACTTTAGACCCTCATTCCAAGTTTTTTTGGATCTGCGATTTGAGAGTAAACATGGGGTTCCGCTCCAATAGAAATTACATTTTGTGTGGAAATAGGGCATCTTTGGGTTTTTCTTGGTGCATATTTTGCTAGGAAAACTATGCAAAATGCATCGGAGAAAAGGTCAGCAGAAGAACTGTGGGATTCCTTGCAAACTCTAAATCCTCTTGTTATTTGCTGTATTTCAGAGTCTGATGTTATTTAACGCCGCTCTTGCGCTATTTCCAGGTAAAGCATTACCAATATGGAGTTCCTGCATAGCTTTTCATGAAGGTCTCATTTTATAGAAAACGCCATCAGTTACACCTATATTCTGAGATCTCTGTATCAAGAAATAAACGGAGATAAACCAAGCACAAAAAGAAGAAAAGGCTTTACTGACTAGTAATAGCCTTAACTTATGCTATGATTGCCTTCCACAGCACCAGCAACTAATTAGGAACACACCTAAACTAAACATTTGTTATACAGTGATTCCCTAATTAGACTGAGTGACAGTCCAAGCCTCTCAAAGCCTTTTAGAACTTAAAATAATTTTGTACCGTTTTATGTTTCATGTTCTTAAGTGCAAGAGGACACAAGCAAAAATGTCAAACTTCACAGAATTGTACACAGTTATAACGTTAAAGCTTTTTCCGCTGCACAAGTATGACCATCCCTGCTAAGTAACAGAGTAAGAAATAGTTTACCCCTTGTTGGAAAGAAGGGTTATGCTTCAAAGAAAAGAAGACCCCGGAAATGTCTCCTATTTTTTGCGTCACTTGTAATTCTTTCTTATTGGTCTGGAATTCAGGAAAGAGGAAAACGCATATTGTGTGTCCCAGGATCATGTAATAATAAAATATTGTAGATAGCTTTAACTTCCCACACAACCCTACATGATACACCTGCACCCGATCTGGCCTATCATCAGAGCCATGTGATGCAATGATGATGTCATAGACAGGATGATGGTGAGGCTTTGAAGCCTGGCTTAAAGGCGCAGCACAAGAGCCCAGCTGGTCAGATCTTGTTTTTACCTTTTAGTTGAACACAGTTTTGTGGTAAGTTGAGTTAGTGAGCTTTCTTTTACATGGAAATACATTGAATTGGGCTGAATTTATTTGGTATTTGTATACATTAATTGACATTGTTGACATATGCTGCCTAAGGACATGTAGTTTTTTGTCTCTGTGGAATTTAATGTAATTTGTATTGTACGAAAGTGTTGATTATTTTCATCAGTATCTAGTATTTCCGGTTAACTCTGTACATACATGTATAAATAATGACAGAACTCGTTTTTTTCTGAAATGACTAAGTCTTGTTAAGTATATGTAGTATGGCCGCATCCTAAGGTAATCAATTTTATAATTGCTTCTACTCAAATCATACATTCAATATTTTTGTATTTTTTTTTACATAAAATAATTGTAATCGCAATTTCCAAGAATTACATATAAACATGGAATAGATGTATGTTCTGTTATCAAAACACTTTTATGTTCCCTTATCAATCACTGTTGTTAATCACTTTATCCTATTTTTTAAATGTTTTCTTGTTTCCTAACCTTAACTGTGGGAGATACAAATGGTACATATTTCGTCTTGTGGAAACCTCATTGGGATTTTGTTTATCCACTGTCTTATTGATTTATATAGCTAAGAATTTGGCACTGCAATGTTGCAAACCCTAACTTTATATAAATACAAGCACAACATATAAAGGATTCACTAAAAGGGGATATATTTTAATGGCAATCAATAGTAATCCATCTTAATATGCCAACATGATAATTCCATGTGTAAAGTTATCCAGACTGTTGTCCCCTGGGGATGGAACTCATAGATCAAAATCTTCCTAGTATTTCTAAAAGTTATTGAATTGAGGACCTTACACACATTGTTGCGCTCAGACCTGTTGCCTTGCAGCCACTGAGGGCCTTCAATTTTGCAATGGTTACCTTATCCTTTGAATTAAGTTTTCCTTGTTATATATCTGTTTTTCTAAGAGTTCATTTAAGAGGAAATCATATTTCTGCTGTCAATCAACATAATATGTGATTTCACTACAAACAGGAATTTAGGGAGATTCCATGTTCCATCCATAAATCTTCTAACGACTTTGCCAAAATGGCTTGCCTGATATTGGTCAGATTTAAGAAGGCATTTGTTTCAAAAGTTAGAACTATACTTCTTTCTGCTGATAAGAGTCAATAGATTAAATTAAAAAAAAACAAAAAACCAGCATAATAGTTCCTTGCAGCCATAGGTTAGTTGTAAAACTGGGACAAAGGTTTAACACGCCTTGCAGAATTGGTTGGAAAAGACTGTGAAACAAAGTATCAAAAAGCTAATTACACAAAATATTTTGGATGATGACAGAGGTGAATGGGAGAGGAATGGCTGAGAGCTGACAATGAAATAAGATGTTATTGCTTCTTAAATTGACTAAATACTGTACTTAATTTAGTTGTGGTGGCAGGAGGTAGGCTTTAAACCTGTTTTGGGAACTGGTGTTTTCCATCATCAGATTACGACTTTGAGAAAGAGACATAAATGAGAAGAGGGAGAAGAGGAAGGGAAAGATAGAAGCACAGTAGCAAAGGTAGAAATCAGGGATGAATAGAATGAGTTAAAGTGACAGGACCTATAGGGTGACAGAATAGACATGAGGTTAATTCTGAACTAGGCGGTCTTGGTATTCAACAGTTTTGTTTTTCGGAAGCACCTATGGCAGGCTCCGAAGTAAAACTGAGTTCTTGCACTTTTGTTTCTTAAGCATCTCCCAAGTTCTTCTATATCTCATTTATTCACGAGCTGATTAGCCCTAAATACACAAAGATGAAACCTATGTAAATAATGGATCTGTAATGCATGTGCTGGTCCTACAGAGCTGTAATGGTTATCACAAGACAGTGACTTGTACGCTGCAATATTTTAGGAACGCTCACAAACTTTAAATATTTTGATAAAATGGTGAAACATATTGTCAGACTACCAGATCCACATAGTAGTTAATCTTGGTGATTAACACCTTAACACAATTGCAATGGAATGATGACATCTGATCTCACAGTATTAATATACAAGGGCTGAAGCTCCTGGCAATTGGAAGATCATATCAAGTTCTGATTGATCATAAGGCCTGCTGCAAGTAAATATTTTCTAGATAACCAATCTTGCACCTGATAAAAATAGTTATCCAGCCAGCCAAGACCAATTATGTTATTTCTTGCATTAGAAATTAAATGGTGCCATTGTGCAAAGAGTCAGCATTTCAGTAATTGTCTTTCCAGGAGCTCGATCACACACAGCAGTAGTGGCCACATAGTATAGTGACCACATAACATACATGTTAATAGGTATTTTATTGGAACTTAAACAATGGTTATTTTTCAGATCAGGGACAGAACTAGCCCTCTCGGGCCCCGCTTCAAACTCTTGCCATATATAATTTGCGATTTCGATGTGTTGAATAGGAAAAGTTTGAAAAGTAATAGCACACCCTATCCAAATAGTGCAAAAATGACAAATGTCTCCTTTAGTTGTAAATTGATTGAAGAGTATTAAAGCAGACCTCAAGTCATTAATTTTTTTCTTCCTAAACTTCCTTTTCCAAATCCACTTTAAGGGGCTGGTTACGATGTCGGTCGGAAATGCCTCTGTGGTCTTGTCGGCGGTTGATCTGACCGGCCAATGTCGCGTCGGAAGCGGTCGCTCCGACGGCACTATTATGATGCCTAACAATATATGGCTTACCGACTGATGCGGTTGTTACGACTACGACAGTAAAATTGGACCGAGAAGCTCTTGGGAAGGTCTGATCGAGCCGATCGGAGTGCGGTGGGCCCTGAAACCACCCGCCCTATTACGATGCATATTTCCGATGCGCCATCTGTGTTGGTCCAACCACCTCGTCAGAGCTGGCGGAAGGGGAGGCTCATAAGGCCTAAAAACAACACAACACGTTTACCACCACGTTTCCTGTGCAGCTATGGAGCACATCGCACATGTCATCTCGCTACTATGCATAATCGATGAATTTGAGAATCCGAACCATCATGGATGTCGCCGCTGGTAAGTCACACACCTACACTTACACATTAAAAAGGCTACAAAGCGAAGGTGCAGTAAGGTGAAAGTGTCCTGTAGCATGCTGAGTATGGGAAATGAGGGAAAGGCAGCATCAGGTATCCACTGTGTGAACTGCAAATACAGGGACAGACCCATCTTAAAGGTAGGAGTTGAAATGGGCATAGGCACATAGATATATGTACACATAAATGTATTGATGTTTATACTACAGCTCTACGTGCCAGATGTCATGGCAACATAACATCAATGCACACACACAAGTATGGGCCACAGAAAAACATACATTGGCACCAGGGCCTGTCCTAGGATTTCTTGGGCCCCTGGCAGAACCAGAACATGCAAGCCCCCTAAAAATGGCCTAGGATGTAATATCACAGGAAGTCACACCACAGCAAGTGACTTCTATTGACCATTCTCTGGCATTGTTGAAACAGCTTTGTAAGAAGCTACTTATCTAGTGTGGTTACCTGTAAGATGGTCAACAATACCTATAAAACCCCTACTACAGTAAGGGTGAATGACAATTCCTTTCATTCTTATACGATCACTGCTTTTCCTGCGGCATATCGTCTTTATGCGGTGGTTGAAGTTCCTCTTACAGCCTGGGAGCACCAAATTTAGTTTAGTGGCGCCCTTCCCCACTCTCTTTATTTCATTCGTATGGCCCATTTAAGCATTGACGGGGCCACATGGCCAGTATTGGCCTATTTTACTCCACATCCCAATTATGTTAATGCTAATTTGGCTGAAGTTTGTTTACTGTATGGGCAGGTGTGTCTTCTATATAGACTCCTGATTCATTTTATTTCACGTGCCTTTTTGGTGGATCCACCTGGAGCTACTTCTCCGGTGTAGGCGCATGGTGGGCCCATGTAATTAGCCCAGTTCTTATTAACTCAGTGATGGTAAAACATCCTCAGGCTGGTTAGGACATTCCCTTTTGGATTGCTCAAAAGATTGAACTGCTTGATTCTGTCTTCCCTCACACTGGTCCTGTGGAGAAACACAGGATCCTTACTATGTGTTTACCAAGTGGTCTGATTAGTCCACAGACCGATTGGAACACCTGGAGGACAGTGTTTGCCTCAGTGTATACACTTTGTTTTGGCACCCCCTCCATGAGCGTTCTTCAGAACATTCTGAAACAAATACAGAATGAACACAGGGCAGGTCCGGCCCCGGCTTTGGGGATGAAATTAGTGGGTATTTTTCCAGTTGTCTCCAAAATGATTCTAATATTAATGGTGAAGCAGTTGGGTTGTAGGTTCGCCAATACCATTTGGCGGTGGCCAACTTTGATCGGGAGCCTGAGTTACTGTTTATTATTGCCGATGTGTATACATCCTTGGGTCGCAATAATTTGGGGGTCCGACCTTCTACCCAATCCCAGGATAAACCCCCTCCTGAGAAGTAGGGACGTCTGGTCTTTCCTAAAAAGACATGGGACAAAAATAAACAGCAGCAGAAGCCTAGGTCTCGTGCTGGTTCACCACGACCTGACGCTTCTGATCATAGATACGATTTACGTGATCCCTCTAAAATTAAAACTTCCGAGAGGTTTCAGGTTCCTAATCCTGGTTCTCCTCGTTCCTTCCAGGAATCGTCAAATCAACAGTTTGGCGGAGGAGGATGACAGTATCGCAGACAAGTCGAGTCCACACAACCGAAGGAGGACCCGAAAGTGCCAGTTTGACGTGAAATTCATACGGGAGGAACCACCGATGTATCGAGCCCCTTTTCAGAAGAAGAAAGTTGCCACTTTGACTGCGAAGTATGCCCCAGATGATGAGATCCCTTTTCCTGGACAGGAGTTGGGTGGTGACTCGACAGTGCGACAGAAGTTACTGTAGTGCAGCAGACACTCCGCCAGTTTCTGGAGGCGAAAGCAATGGACAGATTTGTAACTGTAGAGACCCAAGACACCCGCATAGCTCCCATTAATAGACTTTATCATGTAAACCTTCAGATCGAAGGTGATATTAAGCGCACTGTACATGCTGTTTTTTGGGACAACTTGACGTCTTCTTATGACATTTTACTAGCGGAGGTGGATTGGCCTCCCCCATTTGTTCTTGCTTGTCCTCGGGGTGAGTAAGGGATTATTCCTTTTTTTTCGCAATATGTCCCAGATGTGACTAAGCATGCTTATGCTTTGGAGTGGGCTTTTGCCTTGGCTCCTGCCTTATACCGCAACGAGGCAGGTTGGGATAAGGATTCACCTTTCCATTTTATGCCTGTTAGCTCGACTCCTCAACCTGAATCTTCAATTAAACGTGACGCAAATGCATCCGTTAAAGAATATCTTACTCAGTTGGAATAACAGGGTGTAATTAAAACTTGTATTTCTCGATGAATAATCCTCTTTTTCCTATTTTGAAACCTGTTGGTTCATATTGCATTATTTTAGATTAAAGACGTTTGAATAGTCATACCCATACCTTTGCCGTACAAAATATGCATGCTACAGCTCTAGTTTCTAATATTGTATGTAAAAAGTTTGAAACAACTTTATATATTTCAAATGGTTTTTTCAGTTACAGTTTGGCTCTGGGGAGACGTGACTTGTCTGCGTTTAGGGCTCTCGGCTCACATAAGCGCTCTGCGAGTTTGCCCATGGGTTATAAGAATAGCCCCAGGGTTTTTGTGACACGTATCGTGTCCCTTTTAAATGAGATTGATCCGGATGCTTTTTCTTATGTTGATGACATTTACCTAACTGATAATAAATTGAGTCCTCATTTTGCGCATGTAGATCGCAACATCACTCGTTTCGCGCCCTTAGGGTACAAATTCAACTTTGTGAGATCGAATATAGCCTTTTGGGCTGTTCTTTTTCTTGGTTATGAACTAACAAATGAGAGTAGGGGTTTAGCACCCCACTTTCTGGAGAAGTGTGCTCAATTGCAACCTCCAACTACCATTAAAAAATTACATTGTCTGCTGCGTTTTTAAAATTTTGGCAGAACTTACATTCCTGACTATGCTCAGCATATCAAGCAACTCGCATTGATACACCCTTCTTTATATGCTTTTTCTTGGCTTCCTGAACACGCAACAGTGTTGCGTGCATTACAATCGGATTTGCTTGCAACACAATATTTGCAAACAAGAGTAAATGCCACCAATTTGGTCATTCGGATATTGCCCGAATCGATCAGTCTCACATATGCTACTTTCAATGAGGGTGACACAGTTCCCAATTCCTATAAATCACATCTGTATACTCCTGCAGAGTTGTGTTTCTCTTCTACTTGGAAAATTCTTATTGCTGTGCAGATGGCGATTCTAAAAGAATGCCCTCTTGCACAAGGTAAACACATTTTTGTCGTTTCTCCCATGCCTGCCTTGGAGGCGGTCACAAAAGCTAGTGTTCCTAACTCTAAAGCTCTGTATCCTTGTTGGATACAATGGCTACTTCCTTGATGTTGGCTGATGTCAATTTTGTTTTTAGCCCGTCATTACAAACTCAAGATTTTCTTAATTATGAACACGTTCACCCTCTCCCTTCGACGGTTCTTCTTCTTGATCATTAAAAATGCATCATCTACACTGATGGCTCCACTCAACCGGCCATTGGATCTAAACAAGCTTATTCTGCAGTTGCGCTATTCTTGTAAGTGCAGTAGTGGACGGTGTTTTTCAGTCCACATTAGTTCACACGCAATCCCTGGGTGACTGCATGGCCCAAGTGGTTGAGTTGCGAGCTCTACTTTTGGCTCTTGAATTTGCTAATTATTGTCAGTGACTCCTTTTATTGTGTACAGTCTTACAATGACAATTTTCTGGAAACAGAATGATTTTCGTGATTCTAAAGGTAGCACAATCAAGCATAAACGGCTTTGGGTCCGAGTGGCTGCTCATAAAGATTGTTTTCCACTTACAAATGTTGTCCATACTTTGGGACATCAACGTGCAGGAGCGCAGGCTGTTGGAAATTCGATGGCTGATAAAGCAGCCAAATCTGCAGTAGCCAGTAGCCCAGTTACTAGGTCCATGACTAAAATTGACAATGACATGTCGCCGCATCTAGAAGGGGTACTCCTTTTCCGCAGGATTTCCCTTCACGTTATACTTATCAAATGACTTCTGATAATATGCCATTTGTAATGATTCCTACTGTTGGTGATCGCTTGATTCCCATGAAGACTTGGCTTCTCCTTATGCAGGAGTGTCGGCTACAGTTTCTCTTTTACAACAGAGCTATTGGTGGCATAGTTTATACCAGCAAACTCGTAAATATGTGCTTTGTTGTGATGTTTGTCAACAAATTAAGAGTTCTACTGTCTTGCGCCCACCTCAGACTCATCTTTTCATTTCTAACCATCCGTTCGGGTTTATTTATCTTGCTCATTGCGATCCTTTGACATCCGATAATGCTATCAAATATATTTTGGTTGCAGTGGATTCTTGCACTAGGTTCCTCTTGGTTTGGCCACAACGCTCTGCTGATGCTCGTACTGTTATTAAAGATTTGCATGTCTTTGTTGGGACTTATGCCTGTGGCACTTTTCATTCAGACCAAGGTCTGGCTTTTGCCTCTAAGGCATACCGTGATGCGATGAAGTCTATGGGAGTGCTGGTGCATTTCTCGTCTCCATATAGGCTTGAAGGCAATGCGTTTGTGGAGCGGATGAACCGTGACCCAAAAAGCATTAAACAAAGCCAAATAGCACTTGCATAACCAAGATTTGTTTGGACTTGTCAATGCTTTTTCTTAGATATACTGCATATGCTATGCAACATGGCATAGATAGGAAAAAAGTGCTATGGCCAGGTCAATGCTGGCTATGTCATCTACTTTAAGCCTGTGCTGCTGTGCATCCTATCTAATAAAACATTGACAAAGACAATAGATCTTGCACTGGTGAAACCTATTGGCTTTGCCAATGCTAGCTACTGTAGCCATGCATGTGCCTTCAGGTTTGGCTTGGGAAGCATGTTGCCTCAATTAGTGATTGAGACAGCTAAAAAAGGGTTTCCACATCTGCAAAATAAGGCAGTTTTGAATGTGTAAAGACAAACGGTTTGTGTTTTCAAGGTATGGAACACTCCATGTATTTGTGTTTTCTGCAGGTAGTGCTTGTGATAATATCAGGGAAATCAACCGTAAAAATGGCCCATAAAACAGGCCACAAACAGCTAAAAATAAAGGCTAGTAACACCAGCCTGATGGCCATACAGACCAGTGAACCTGTGTCTTACCTGCAGCCTGTTGACATGTTAATGCATTTAACACCTCGTCATGTCCTTTCAAACAATGGGACAGAGCAAAAGGGCTTGTAAGCTGTTGAATGCATTAGCATATTTAATTTATTTATTTGAGAGCGACCTCCTCACACTGCCAGCCTTAGAAGTCCCATCAGAATACCGATGGGACCCCAGCAGGATCTCTTTTTAACTGGATTCCCCTTTTACAGCGCATACATGAAGAGAAAACTTCTTCCATGCTGCTGCATTCTGTTGTTTTTAAATGAGCAGCTGGGGAAGTCTTTCTCTCTGTGCCCGTAATCTGATGTGCGCTCCGGCAGAGGTGCTGGGCTCTATAAAAAGGTAAGATGTGTGCGCATGTGCAAGCGTGCACTTTACAGGGAACATAGGCACAGACTCGCATACGCCAACTGTGGGTTAAGCCAAAAAGTTGAGGTCCATCATCAAGCAATGTGTAAAACACAACAATCACACCATATAAAAATAAGATTTCCAAACCTGTGACACCCATTCCGTGACCATATGCTAGGTCCTCATGCAACAAACACATTCAACAATAGTGTATCAGTAAAGACGGCAACACAGTTTAACTTACTGAGTCATATTTCGGACCCACACACGCAATCCACATGATATAGCCAACTAATGTGAATTTCTTGACAAACATCCAATTGTTACTGCACAGAAGGACACAGTGCATTGACACCTTGCCTAAAATGTATCTCAAATTTAAGGAGAGTGCTGGAAGACAACGGGGCCAGGAAACTGTCTGATCTGTACCTACCTCACTATTACCATATGCACAGAACATTGAAAATCAGTGACAACTGGGTCTAAAGGATAGTGCCACAAAGTGGCAGCCACCTGTGCCAATGTTGTCATTGGAAAGTACTCAACAAAATCTATTGAAGGCACAGCCATTGGTCCACATCTATTATTCCCCATATTAAAATTTACACATTGCTCTGTGTATATGTGTGCCTTAAGTAACTATCATGTATGCAGTCACCACGCCTCCAAGTGTGTTAATCAGAAATTTGCCTTCGAACACATAAAATACATATGCAGCATACATCTCACAGAGTAGTGTTCTTTGACACACTTGCACAATAGACTTCTAAATATGCATTGACTTGTGAAAATACAGAATCCAATGCAAGGATTGGCCCTTTAGCACACACTCCTACACATACAAGTGAATATTGACTTCCTGCCACTGTAGGCACACAAATCTACACTACATCCCAATGAACTGATAATTCTCCATGTACCATATGCTATGCTTTTCACACTAACATCACGGTACACACACCCATCTCAAATTACACATGAATGACACTTAACAGCAAATGCTATTTTTGGACACAGGAATTTCAAAACCAGAAAAGAACATGCTTTATTCAGCAGCCATAAATCCAATCATTATGGTCAGTCCAAATTTCCATGGATTTTGGGCCTGCATATTGTTGCCCATACAAACTTGCCTTCAGTATTCCTGCATAGGGATGCATCCCCCGGGAGGGACATCTAGGGGGCAGGCCAGTCACCAAAATAAAAACTAGGGTGGGGGTTTGGTCCATGGGAGGGCTGGGCCCAGGATTGGGGGGGGGGGGGTCAGCTATGTCAGTGGGTGGGCAGGATGGAGGGCTGGGAGTCACCATCCTGGGTATCCTGTATCCCTGAAGGGTGTTGAAGGGAATGGGGAGGGGGGCCTCTTTTAGGCTTTGATTTTTTAACCGTGTGTGTACTAGGGTTGGATAGGGAAGAGGATCTTCTGGGTTTAGGAGGGGGTGGGGCTTTCCTTCACCTGTGTTGTTTGTGTCTCAGGAGGGGCCTGGGGAGTTTGTTTAGAGTTTGACGTTGAAGGGTATGGCAGGGGCGACAGGTTCTTCTTTCTATGTTCGGGAGGGGGTTGGCTAGTCTGGGAGGAGGTCAGGGGCAATGAGGTGGAGTTTTTGGGCAGAGTAGGTACTGGAAGAGGCAAAGTTAGGGGCTGTGGAGGCAGAGGGTTGTGAAGACTGTGTCATGTCAGTGTCTGCTTGTGTGTTGTCTCTCATGTCTGTGTGTGATGGTGTGCTGTCTACCTTTTCTTTGTCTGTGAACCATGTGGTGCAGTGGGTTTTGTGTCTACTTGTAAGTGGAAGTGAGTGTGACGTTTACTGAGTGTATGTGTGCTTCCCTTACATCTGTGTGTTTGTGTGCTGCATGTGGATGTTGATGTGTGTGCATGCTTATGTTTTCGTGTGCTTGGGTCATGTATGGGAATAGAAATTGTGGATGGGGAAGAGGCAGGGAGGGCTGGATTTGGGATAAGGCTGCCATGAGTGTGGAGGCTAGAGCTTGATTCAATCTCTGTAAAGAAGACATGTCAAAGTGAATGCCCACCAGGAAGAATACCATCTGGGTAAGTTGAGTGATATGCACCTGGAGGACATTCATCTCTACTGTCTGACCCACAGAGATCTGTCTCAGGAGGTCAATGGCCTTCACACTCAGGGCAGCAGGGGAGACAGAGGCAGAGGGGTGAGATGCCTAGCGCAAAGGAAATGCCTCCACTTTTCGGGGAGTGACCACGGACCTGTGGCTGGCAAGCAGCTTGGAGAGGGGAGATAGTAGGGGGGTGGTGGACTCAGATGGAGTGGAGACAGGTCCAGGGGAATCCACCACCACCTGGGAGGACTACCTGAAGCTGGAGTCGGATGACAACGACATTGCTGTTACGTCCCTCAGCTCCTCAGAGGCGCTCCCTTGCCCTGTGTGCCACTGGTTCCCTGCTGTTCACTGGCAGCACAAGAACCACTGTGGCAAGCTCCTTCCCCAACTGTCGTGGTACTGGCTCCTTCACTGCCCTGGTCTGATGCTGTAAAGAGGTAAACAAAATTAGTTGAGGTGTTGATATGTACTTGCTACATAGGTCTCAATACACCTCTTGCCAGATGAGCCTACATCATCATTTGCAATTGTATGACAAAATGTAAGAATGGACAGTCAAGAGCACAAAATAGCAAGCAACTAGACCTGCGCACACTCCCATAATAGTGTCTAGAACATAGTCTGATGCAACAACATTTTCCTCATTCTCACTAACTTAATCATATCTAGGTAACAACTGATGTTTAGTCTCACACTCCTGATGCCCTTGTCTTGTACCATACTTAATTCATGTAATTCAAGTGTGATTGGATCTACTAATAGGAAATGGATTTACACTGCAGACTTTAGACATGGCATATAGTATGCTATCTCTAATCCATAACTTGTTGAACAGCTGGTCCAGTGCAACAGTTGACATATCTTGATAAGTCTAAATGAGTATGTATGAGTCATGGAATGGGCCCTATCACTCATGTCACATCACAGTTGCTCATCTGTCCATTAGCAGATGTAGTTGTTCGAAGTGTCACATGTGTATCACAAGTGATATAGGCATAGCTATGAGAAAGCTATGTGTTAACAAGTATAGTGTAATGTCATCACAGTGCAATCACATCATGTTCATTTTGCTGATTGAAAACCTTATAACAGTTTGTCATGGAAACCCAGCTAAGCACACTGCCAATTACAATGAGTGTATCTTACTTAAGGTTCATATGGATCACTATGCTACCAGGCCTGGAAGATTCATTGTTTGTCCAAAATAGTACTCAAAAACATCTTACTTGATTCCTTTTGGCAACCGTTCTTACTATTGTGTGAGTACTGCAGATCTCCACATCTGACAACGCCAAGTCAGCCTATCCCTCCCTCATTAACAGCATCATCCACACAATGTGTAGCTTAGATGCCGTTGCATGCCACCCCTATGTATCTGCTCTTCTCAAATGATGGTTGTGGCTCATTTCCAGAAATCACTTTAATCCTTCTGAAACATGGTTTCCATACCATTATATTAAGAAAAGCCACATTTGAAACCCATGTTTAGCTTTGGGAATGTGTAACTTTATCATCCATGTACTTACCTCGCTGTTACCTGCAAATGGCGACTTTGTTAGCCACGCACAGACATATGTTGTTACATACACATAGTCCGAAACATGGACTTATCCTCTGATCATATAGGATGTGACCTGACACACTATCATGGCAAGGGCCAGTACGAAATGTGATCTGAATACCTAAAGTTCTAACTCTGCCAGCTGATACAATGGTGAACACCTAGCACCAGTGCTGTTTGCTACAATTTGATCAATCACTACTCATCAAGGCCTCCAATTACACATTACCTGCAAGTTGGATGTATTGCATTGCATTTCACAGTCAAGTTCTCTGGGATCAATTAACCCCGTCGCTGCGGCGCAAATTCTGCCGTGGCGCTGGGGGGGTGTGGGGAGAGCGCGGCGCCGCCATGCTCGTTACGGAACCACGCCGTCATGAGCCACGGGCGAGCTGTGCTCATGATGGCGTGGTTCCGTCACGACTCCGCCCACTCGTTATTTCTCCCGCACAGGCGGGGAATCAGTGCCGCGTGGGCGGAGCGGCCGCAGCATGACTGAACCACGCCGTCATGAGCACACGCCGCCCGTGGCTCATGACGGCGTGGTTCCGTCATGCACGTGGAAGGGGTTAACTACATACTGTTGCTGTGTCAATATAGGGAACAGGCCACACATTAGTATTTGGCCAGGCCTATGTTGAACACGTACAAAATACATGAAGGGCACCTCCTTGCACATTGTGTTATCATGTGTCCATTATACAGTGGAATGGAACAAGTGCCAATACCCAGACTATTTTAACCTCACATGTCCCAGATTAAAGGGACATAAACATGCATATACTACTATTGTTGCATTTGCAAGTTTTTGCTACATTCAGGGGTTTGGGGTGTCTACAAACCTAAAGCTTAAAACACTGGCTACAATAAATGCACATCCATGATGTTGTACGAAGTGCAACAAGGCATATACTCACCCTCTCCTTGCTGTTGTCTGTCTTTCAACTGCCCATCTAGGTCTGGAAAGGCCAAAACCAGGATGCATAGCATTTGGAGGGTCAGGGTGCGGTGCGTACCCATCCTGCCTGGAGGTGACAGGCCAAACTGAACTCTGGCGATCTTCTGTGCCCAGCCTTTCAAGTCCTGCCATAGTTTTCAGCAGTGGGCACTGTGCCAGCGTGTGACCCCAAAGGACCGCACCTGGCGGGCGATGATCCTCCACAGCAAGACCTTCTGACGGTTGGTGATATGTAAGGATGACATGGCAACATGCCCTTAGTACACTTGCTCTAGGTACATATGCAGCTACTTTAACACATAGGTCATGAACAGCTGGCTTAAGCAAACTAAAAGTCAGCAGACTAGATTTCTCCACGCTGCACCTGTTGTCAATGAAGACTTATTCCCATGAGAACAGTGTTATGAAGTCCAGAACAGTGAAGACACATAAATGGGAGTGAATTTGTCCAGAACATTTACCTACACTTATTCCTAAGATTGGCAAAAGCTTTGATGTGTGTCTCATTGTAGAAATCTGCTTTATGTGCATAGTTAGCAGACAATTACACTACCAATGCTGTAATATTGTTATTCACCTGATCCTCTGCTGTGCCATGTAGCTCCCTGTACAGGGGCAGGACCATGTCCACCAGCATCTTCAGTTCCTCCGGTGTGAAGGGCAGGGCCATGATTTCTGTACAGCAAGACATTGTAGCTGCCAGAGGATGTGTACAGCAGCAGATAAATGGGGAGAGCCGTGCTACACACCCTAGCATTTTTTCAAAACATCCCTCTAATTGAGGAGGAAGGAGATTTGCATGTGGCACTGATTGAGGATCCATGCCTCGGCAATGAGGACAGTGGTAATGAAGCTGGAGTGTACTCGCGACAACAGCTTATCCACAACTTTTTCCCATAAATGTAAGTATGCAATCAGATGATGTTAAGAGTCAGCATTATTGTTGTTGTGAAGCTGTGTGGGCTTATGTGTATGTGCACATCACAATGTCTGATGAGTGTGCTAAGGTTTGTGGAAGACTGGTTTTGGATAAGGTGATAGTTACATGCACAGTGTGTCAGTCAAGCCTAACTATTGTTAACAGTGACATTGTTTGGGCTGAAGTTTCATTTGTCTTTGATCTTGTGAGACATGATTAATGAGTGCTAACCTATATTTTTGAGGGGTTATTTCAGTTAACTTTGCAATGTCGACAGCTGAGGGGACTTTCTGAGTTGTGGCATCACCAGGCATCTGATGTTGTGTCTGAGACCAATCTGGACATGGATTTATGGTTGATATATATGGCACAGACTCTATTCAGACCTATCAGTCCTGTTTATTTTTATATACTGATAGTGTCTGGTATTTCTGTTGTTCATGATCTGGTACCAGGTTGTATCAGTGAAATAAAAATGTGTTACACAATGAAGTGTGCATTCTTATCTTATCTTATTGTTTTGGTAAAGCGCTACAGCTGCCCCAGCAATGAGGCGTCCCGGCGCTGGAACCTAGATCAGATCCTAAGCGTGGAAAGTCCATGTACAGAGAAGGGGTTTACAGGCAAGGGAATAGAAAGGTTTTCACTGCTTTCCGGAAAGCTGATAAGTTGTCTATCGAGCGAATATGATGTGGTAGTTCATTCCACATCTTGGCACCCAGGAACCCAAAGGAGCGGCCGCCCATGCGGCAGAGTTTTATGCGTGGGACGCATAGAAGGTTTTGGTTGGAAGATCTTAGGTTCCGTGACGGCGCGTAGGGAGTGAGAAGGGGTTGAAGCAGAGGGGGGGTATTGAGTTTGAGGATTTTGAAGGTCATAATGAGGGTCTTGAACTTGATTCTGGAGTCAACAGGGAGCCAGTGCAGTTTTCTGATGGTCGCTCTGGCTGAGCATCTGCGGGGAAGGCCGACCAAAGTTCTAGCCGCAGAGTTCTGCACACGCTGGAGTCGTGCTAACTCACATTTGTTGGCACCGAGAAGGAGCACATTGGCATAGTCTAGGCGCGAGATGATGGTGGCTTGTATGATGAGTTGGCGGGTCTTTGCGTCGAAGAAGCCTAGTATGTGGCTGAGGCTTCTCAGTAGGCCAATGCAGGTGCCGGCAACTTTTTTGGTGTGGGTTCGGAAGTTGAGTGAGTCGTCCATCCAGACACCCAAGTTTTTCACTAGGGTTTTGGGGGGAGGGATGGTGCCAAGGGAGGACGGCCACCAGTGCTCATTCCAAAAGCTGGTGTTTTTGCCAAGGAGAAGCACCTCTGTTTTTCCGCCATTAAGTTGTAAACAGTTCGTTGTCATCCATTGGGCGATCGCAGAGAGTCCGTTTTTAAAGTTAGAGGAAAAGTTGGAAGGACCATCTGAGAGAGCGATGGCCAGTTGTGTATCGTCAGCATACGATACTAATGTCAAGCCCCATTCTTTGGCCACTGCCGCCAGAGGCTGAACATAAAGATTGAAAAGAGAGGGGCTTAATGCAGAGCCCTGCGGGACTCCCTGTTCAATAGGGTGGGGTTTGGATAGAAAAGGGGGGGCAGAGACTCGAAAGGACCTGTTCTCAAGAAAGGATCTGAACCACTCCAAGGCATGACCAGTTACTCCAAAAGTCTCCAGACGATTAAGGAGGATGACATGGGATACCGTGTCAAATGCCGCGCTGAGATCCAGGAGGATCAGTGCAGCACTTTGACCGGTATCTAAAATCGTGCGGAGGTGCTCTGTGGTGGCTAAGAGAGCAGACTCAGTGCTGTGGCCTGGTCTGAACCCATTTTGTGATGGGTCCAAAATGTTGTTTTTGACCATATGCTGGGATAGAGTGCTGTTGACATGCGCTTCAGCGAGTTTGGATAGCCATGGGAGCAGGGAGATTGGACGAAAATTCTCCGGTTTGGATGGATCTAGGGTGGGTTTCTTGATGATAGGCGAGACCCACGCTTGCTTCCAGGCAGAAGGTACACACGCTGAGGTGAATGAGAGGTTCAGGATGGCAGTTAATGCTGGTAGGAGGAAGTTGAGTGACTCTAGGAATTGGGCCGGGCGCATGGGGTCTGCGGGGGAGCCAGATTTGACTTTGTTGCATAGTCTGATTAGGGTGTCTTCGGAGATTTCTGGGATGTAGGTCATGGTCGAGTAGTTAGGAGAGACAGAAAGATTGCTGATAATACTAGGGACATGCTGGGGGAAGGAGGTGTAGATATTCCGTACCTTGTCAATGAAGAACTTGGCAAGTTCTTCGCATTGTTGCTCAGAGGAAATAGTAGGGAGGGGTGTTTTGTTGCTCTGTAGTTCTTGGACAAGTTTAAAGATTTCTTTAGCGGGGGTGGGACTAGATTCGATTTTGTCGGCGTAGAAAGCGGTCCGTGCAGCACGGATGGCTTTGTGGTAGGTTTTCTGTAACAGAAGGTATTTAGCTTTGTCTTCTCTGTTATATTCCCTACGCCAGAGGCGTTCTGCCTTTTTGCACTCTTTCCGTAGATTTTTGAGTGTGTCGTTGTACCAGGGGTTAGATGGAGAGTTACGACCCTTTGTCCATTTTGCTGGAATGAGGCTGTCTAGTCCGCCTGAAATCCACTCATGAAACATGCTGTAGTTGGTATTTATGTCAGAGTTGTTGTCAAGGTGGAAGTCCCCTAGGGTCTTATGAAAGTCCTCTTGAGACAGTTTATGCCAAGGTCTTTTTAGTCGGTTGGTCGAAGCCGTATTGAGCCTGCTTTTGTTGACCGGTAAGGCCAGTTTAATAAGGGAGTGATCTGTCCATCCCATAGGAAGGGGTGGCTCTGAGGTGAGTTCTTCTAAGTTTGAGAAAACTGGGTCTAGGATGTGCGCAGCTAGGTGAGTTGGAGTGGAGATGAGGGGGTTGAGTTGTAGTGCGGAGAGGTCTGCAAGGAGTGTTTTGATCGTGGGGTCATTGAGTAGATCAAAATGAAGATTAAGGTCTCCCAGAATGGTAAAATTGGGGCTTTTGGTTATTAGAAAGGTTGTTGACATTGTATGGTGTAGGCCATCATTGCAAGTGGTTTTGTATTTTGAACATGCTCAAATAGTCTATTGACACATATTATTGAGGGGGATGTCAACTTGTAATGCTTGAGCATACAATTGACTCTCTGTGAACATGTACCGTGGACTACAGTTTGTAGGATACACTGATTGTGTATATCTATTTTGTGGTGCCAAGGTGGATTGACTTTGTGACACATAAGTACCAACTTACATGTACTTGTTAACATAGGTTCTTCACACTTTCATCATAGTGATCACATGAGACTCACCACAGTTTGAGATAGAAGTTAGAGCCACAACATGAGCCAGTATTGATGTGCAAAGTGATTTTATTTTACAAACATGGTGAATAGGTGATAACACAATAGGGGTATGTGGATATCACTTAAATAAGATGAGTGAAGTTGACATTGAAGATGAAATCCAACAGATCATAGCCACAGTTATCCAAGTCCAAAGTCCAACATTGCACTTCCATCAGATGTGGAACAGTTTGTGTTGACAGTCAACAGGGTGCATGCTCAGTGCACAATGGAGGACGTTATATGCACCTTTTTAGGTCTCGCTGGCGTTGCAGCGCGAAGCGCTGCCGCCAACGAGAACTATTGTTGCCGTGATGCCTCTCAAGGGAGACAGACCGGGGCACGCGCAGCGATCGGGGTCTGTGGACGCGCTTGCGCAGACGCACACACACACAGACACACGCGCGCGCACACACCCCGCCGCTGCTGACCCCCCTCCCCGCATCCGCAGCTGCCTAACGCGCGTGCACACACCTCGTTTTAGCAGGGCCATTATATTATTTGACTGGTGTAATAGAGCTGTTATCTCTCGGAACACATGCTTACAGGGAGTAGAAACATTTCCTTCCTCCCCAGACTTCCAAGTAACTTTATTCTCATACAGTTCCTATCATCACATTAGCCTGCAATGAGTCACGTGATTGTCTGCATTCTGTTCCCCTTTCCCCTGCTCTGTGGGGCCGTGCATTAACAGCTCTGCTCTTTGGGGGCCCCAGTGACAGAGCCCCTCCCCTGGACCCCAGCTCCTTACCATGTGCCTCCTCGAGGTTCTTCATCTCCTCAGCCACCATGACAGCTGTGGGCACGGGGGCAGCACTTCCAGGGAGCCCAGGAAGACCAGCCTATCTCTGCTGCAACTCAGCATCTGTCGCCCCTGCCACACCGCAGAGCGGACAGGGGGCGGGAGCAGGCAAAGGTCACGACCAACCAGCGGACACAGAGCAGGGGAGTGACCAGCCCCCGCACCAATGGGAGTGCAGACAACGGGGCGAGGAATGTGAGAGCTATGTAGGCAATCCCGGGATGATTACAGACAGGATGTGGGGTTTTCAAGACAGCCCCATCAGAACGATGATAATATACCATGCCACCCTGAGCGCTCTGTAGCAGAGAGAGATATTTACGTAACCCTTTTCCTGCCTTCGCCTTTGAGCAACCGAGGTCAGGAGATGCTCACCATTAATATATTTTATTGACATTGAAAGATGTGCCCCATTTACTATACACGCCGACGGGAAGAAACCAGTGAAACGTTTCCATGTGGCTTTTTGGGTCGATCTTTCCAACTCCCACATTTAATCCTGACGGTCTTGATTTTGTCGTAGGCCGCGATGCAGCAAGCGCATTTACTTTCCAAGCTACTGTCCACGCCCACCCCCCCCCACACTCTTCCTTGGTTGAATGGCTTGCCACTTAAACTTTCCAGCAGCTGAGAAAACATTGCCGCTGATTTTCAATCGCCAAAAATAACGATTCCGGAAAACATGCCCATGGTCTGTTTGTGGGGATATCAAACCAGACAAAAAGTCGGAAACAAGCATTGGCATAGCCAATAGGTCTCGCCTTTAGGACCTTATAAGTGTTTACCATGGAACAGTTGATGTTGTTGCACCATGGATATTGTGCTACATAACTAAATACTTATAAGGTCCCAAAAGCGAGACCTATTGGCTATGCCAATGCTTTTTTAGGTCTCGCTCTCGAGACCTATTGTCGCCGAGATGCCTCTCAAGGGAGACAGACCGGGGCACGCGCAGCGATTGGGGTCGGGGTCTGTGGACGTGCTTCTGAGACGCGCTTGCGCAGACGCACACACACACGCGCGCGCACACACCCCGCCGCTGCCGACCCCCCTCACCGCATCCGCGGCTGCCTAACGCGCGCGCACACACCTCGCCACCGCCGCCTCCCCCCCTGTACAATGGTCAGTCATTACCTGCTTCTTGTGTGAATCCCTGTAGCACTTGAGTGATTTTCATGCATGACGTCACAGGCCTGTGTTGAAGTCTTTCAAGCGGGTCCAGTAATTAGAAGTGACTTGAAGCCAAGCCTACCGCGAGAAGAACAGGGTCAGGCTGACACCCGGGAAGCTAGAAATCATTCGGCACCTGCTATTCTCAGAATACATTCCTCTTCTCAGTGCTGTCAAAGCATAGGCTTTCTTAAGCATTAACCCACAAATTAGAAGAGACGAGCGACTACACTGTCTCTGACTCCCTCAATCAGACTTAATCACACTTAACAGAGACAAAGGATAACAGAAAAAAGCAAATCTTGCAGTCAAGGATGCAAAAAGTGGGAAAATCAATAGATTTTATAATACTGCCCTCACACACCCGAGAGTGTCATGCTTCATCATTGGGCCGCATCATACACCAAGGTGCAGACCAACACCTTTGGTGGAGCGCAATTTTTTTAGAGTGAATGATGAAAAAAATGGTGGTGAGGGTAAAGTATAAAAGACAGAATAGTTAGAATAAACACAATTTTGTGCTATTCAAAAAGAAAGACAACAGATAGTCTCTCAAAGTCAAGGGACCAAGGAAAGCAGAAAGAAATTTAAAACTGTCTAGGGGTTGACTTTTGTACTTTATTCATGTCAACCTCTGGCAGGGTTAAAATGAAAAGTATGGGGTCTCTAGGGCAGGTAACGACCCTATAATCCCCCTGCTAAAACCAACATGTTTCTGCCAGCTATTCGTGTGCCCAGCCGGGTCACTCTGGCATTCGTCAGGGTGTTGGTCCCTATGTTGTACCCCTTGTCGAGTACTTATTACCTTGGGTGTTCGGGACAATATGCCCGTCTCGCTCTGTTTTAGGAAATTCCAAGAGGAGGAACATATCTATAGGAGGAAGAGGAAAACAGTGGATAGTCATTCCCTCTAAACTTCCTGTTAGAAAATGAAACATCATTCTATGTCCCACGCATCCATCATATGCGAGCCATGTTATCGCACTACAGCCCATTAACCAGCACACCCAGTGATCAGCTGTGGAAAACACTAGCACACAGACCCCCCCACACACAAGTGTTCGGTGGGTATACCGAGTCATTCTTTTATCTATGTGTCCTGGTAGGAATCAGAACCTCACTCACACGATATTGCTAAAACCATGCTCAATATAATACTACAAACTGTGTAATCCCCCAATTATTTGATCTCTCTCACCCCTTCTGTGTGTCCATCTCTACATAAAACGTAGACATACTCACAAGGGTTTACGAGAATTTTTCTAAACCCGGGGCTGCGGGGGCGGGTGCTCTTGTAGTCACACTCTGTATCAAACAGACTTTGTCAGTATCTCCAAGCAAAAAGACTCATTTTTACACCACAGAGACGCTTAATTCAAAATCGCTCCCTTTAGAAGGAAGAGATCGACTGCGTAATTCAGGTGCCTGCCACATCCTACTTTGTTTCGGGCGGTGGTCAAAAGAATGTAAAACCAACTCCCCAGTAATCGTAGTATTTGCGTTTTCTTCAACCCCACCCAGACTCTCCTTTAGTGCGGTCAAAGCCCTTAACTGACTACAATTAGATCGTTACTTATACTCGCGCTTCCAAGAATCAATAAACGCTTACTATTCCAAAGAGGCACCCGTTCCTTTTTCCCTCCGTCAGTCCTCTGCCGATACCTCACGCTCCTCTCGTGTTCTATTTAAACACAGGGGAACCTTGTTTCCGTGTGGACGCTGTTAATCACGCCCCTTCTCTTCATTGGCCAATCCCATCGCTGTGTCCCTGACATAGAAAGAGGCCTTCTGTATGCTCTCTAGCCCGGTCCTTCTCAAGGCGGCCATCTTTGAGTTTCACCATGCAAAGTAGTTAACAAATGCAAAGTAGTTAGCAGCAGTGATAAACCCCAAGGTGTTTCTCATGGTCATGAAGGGGTAGCGGGGGAGGGTTTTTATACGCTCACATTTTATTCATATTCATGAATATTAAGCTTGTAATGTCCTCATCCTATGTGAAAAAACAGTGGATTCAGAGACTGAGATTTAATTTTCCTCTATATTCCCTTCAATGCAGTCATTACAGATCTTTTATTCCTTACATTATATCCAATCTTATTTTGTGATCCCATACAACTGGAACCAAGGAATTCCATCATTTAATCCTAAGGTATGGCTCCTCACCCTCTCAACCCATCTCTGTTCTCTTATTAATAGGAAGCTTGAAATGTCATTCACAGTCTGCAGGATAAAGGGTTTATCCAACACTATCCACCTAATGTCTTTCTCATCATGTTTTTGCTCTAAAAAGTGGGCAGTGAGTTTCGTATTGGATTTACCACACCGAATTGTGCTCATGTGTTCTAGAATTCGAACTTTTACTTTTCGTGTGGTCATGCCCACATATAATAGATTACATGGGCACCTCAGCATGTAAATGACATTTTCAGTGTTACCTGTGGTGTGCTGTCTCAGTTCCCATGGACTCCTCAAGCCAACGTCAATATTTTTCCCATTGATTGACAAGGGGCAGGCTCTGCATGATCCACAGGCATAATGCCCCACAACCGGGGGCAAAAAGTGTACACCCATACCTAAGTTACTCATTTCTCTTGATGGTCTAGGACGAGTGTTTACGATGATATTCTTCAAACTGGCACTCTTCTTAAACGCAAATAAGGGGACGGGTTGGTTCAGTCCATTTGAATTAAGAATCTGCCACTTTTTATGGATGATTTTTTTGAGGTTGTTTGAAACTGTATTATATGTGGTCACGCAAATACTCCTGTCCGTGGTCTCTCTCTGATTAGTCTCCAAGAGAACCTCCCTGTTGCAATTCCGTGCTCTTTTTTGGGCCTTTTTAATTACACCCTCTGGGTAATCCCTACATCTTAACTTCTCACTCAGGAGATTTGCTTCCTTTTTGTACTCTTCCACATGCGAACAGTTCCTGCGGAGACGCAGGAACTGTCCATAAGGAAGATTCTCTCTCAGGGTCCGTGGGTGGAAGCTCAAAAATGATAGTAAGTTGTTCCTGTCTGTATCTTTGTGGAACACACTACTAATCAGGCCACCTCCCTCGGCTTTGATATTCAAGTCGAGAAAGGGGAGAGTATTGTTCGTAATTGATCCAGTGAAAAATAGGAAGGGATTTCTCAAATTAAGCCAAGTTAGGAAGTTCTCAGCCGAGGCCCTATCACCCCGCCAGATTATCAAAACATCATCTATGTACCGATGCCAACCCCTTATGTTGTTAAAAAAAGGGTTGGTCGGTTGATAGATGACATCTTCCTCGAACTTTGAAACATACAGACACGCCACACTGGGGGCACAAGAGCTCCCCATAGATGTTCCGTGGGTCTGTAGGTAGAACGTGTCTTCAAACTTAAAGAAGTTCTGAGTTAGTACCATCTCTAGTAGGCAGAGAATAAAAGTCCTTGGTGTCTGGAAAGCCCAATCTTCCGAAAACAGTATGTTTTCAATCACCCTCAAGGTTTCTTGTTGGGGAATGTTGGTATATAGGGATTCTATATCCAACCCTATTAACAGATCTTTTTCTACATCAAACTCAAGATTTTTTATGAGGTTGAGTACTTCTCTAGTATCTTTCAAGTAGGCTGGCATCTTTTGAACAATTGGGCGCAGATAGAAGTCACAGAACTTGGACAAGGGTTCCAAAATTGAGTTAACCCCTGATACAATCGGTCTCCCCGGGGGCGGTCGCGTTGGTTTATGGACCTTAGGCAAGGTGTAAAAGTAAGGTACTGTTGGTTGATCCTTACTTAAAAATGCGGCCTCATTCTGGCTTATCCAATCATTAGATAGCGCTTCTTCCAAAGCGGATGCAATTTTAATCCTCAGATTTTCTGTAGGATCCCTCTCAAGTATGGTATAGTTTCTCCTGTCATTAAGGAGGAGGAGACATTGTGCGTTATAAGTATCCAAGTCCTGAATAATTATCGCTCCGCCCTTATCCGCTGGTTTTATCACTATTGATTTCTCATTCTTGAGTTCTTGTAGGGCCTTGTTTTCCATTTTGGAAAGATTGAAAAATGGTCGTCTCGCTCCTTCTGCGTCCAATCGATCTACCTCTCTCAAGACTGCTTGTTCAAATACCCCTACTTCAGGTGGCAACTGATTTAGAGTGGGGACAAAGGTTGACTTGTTTCTAAACCCTGTATCACCTCCACTATTAGTAGAATCTTTACCCTCGAAAAAGATTTTCAGTCGAATGTTTCGAAAGAAACCCGCTAGTTCACATTTAAGTTTGAAGTTATCGGGTTGGTTGGTGGGTACAAAACCCAATCCTTTCGCTAGTACTCTCTCCTGTGTTGGTGTAAGAGTTAGTTTGCTCAAATTCATGACCAGATCTATTCCCTGCTCGTGCTCGGTTCCCCTTCCCGGGCCATGCTGCGTGTGATCCTCTGATTCAAGTCGTCCCACTGCACCCTCTGTGTTCTCTGTGCTCTCTGTCTCCCCCTGCCTCTCCCCCTGCCTCTCTCTAAAAAAGGAGTGTATTCTTTCTGGAAAAATTGTGGGGGGCCCATCGGTGGGTACATCGGAGGCCATCCAAAGCCCATTTGCGGCCCCTGTTGGTATGGTCGCATATATCCTCTGGCCCAGCCTCTACCCCTATATCTCGGTCTATAGTCGCTGTCACTACTCTCGCTCCCTGAGCTGGAGTGATCTGTGGCCGGACGAGTCTGATTCTTTTGTTTCGTTAGAGTTTCTTTGTTCTTAATATATTCATCATTAATATAGGGGTAGACCTTCTCCCTTGAGAATTTCTTCAGGTCTTTTTGAAGTTTCTGGACTTTGGAATTAACCAAGTAGTCTTTATACTCATTGACTACTCTATTCGTCTCCTCTAGTTTCTTTTTGAACACAGAGATTTGAATCGATGTTTTTAGATTGTCTTCACTTGCTTGTATTTGGATCAATAGATCATCTGAGATCTTCTTCGCTGTCTCTATGATCAATATTAACCAGTCTCTGGAGCACCTCCACGCTATCAACGACCAGTTCTTTCTGAAAATGGAATCTTCCAAAAAGATCAACGGTTCGTTGACTACTAAGAGGCCCCCAGGGGCTGCATTCGCTCTTAGGTACTCCGTAAGGATAGCACCATGTAAGATCGTTTTGACCTGTGTTCTTTTTAACTCGGTGAGTGCATCCCACCCCTCCACCTGTGTAAGTGCCTGTGTGAGTGCAGTGTCCCCCAACAGGGACGGGCAAGCTAAAATACGGGCTGCTGCCTCATCTCCATACGAGAGGCCTTGTTCCTCCATTTCAGATCCTAGTTAGATCTAATAGGGGAACCACTACTATCTACTGGGGAAATCCCCCTTAATGTCTCTACGGCTCAGCGGCCGTGCTTAATCATTAACCCACAAATTAGAAGAGACGAGGGACTACACTGTCTCTGACTCCCTCAATCAGACTTAATCACACTTAACAGAGACAAAGGATAACAGAAAAAAGCAAATCTTGCAGTCAAGGATGCAAAAAGTGGGAAAATCAATAGATTTTATAATACTGCCCTCACACACCCGAGAGTGTCATGCTTCATCATTGGGCCGCATCATACACCAAGGTGCAGACCAACACCTTTGGTGGAGCGCAATTTTTTTAGAGTGAATGATGAAAAAAATGGTGGTGAGGGTAAAGTATAAAAGACAGAATAGTTAGAATAAACACAATTTTGTGCTATTCAAAAAGAAAGACAACAGATAGTCTCTCAAAGTCAAGGGACCAAGGAAAGCAGAAAGAAATTTAAAACTGTCTAGGGGTTGACTTTTGTACTTTATTCATGTCAACCTCTGGCAGGGTTAAAATGAAAAGTATGGGGTCTCTAGGGCAGGTAACGACCCTATAATCCCCCTGCTAAAACCAACATGTTTCTGCCAGCTATTCGTGTGCCCAGCCGGGTCACTCTGGCATTCGTCAGGGTGTTGGTCCCTATGTTGTACCCCTTGTCGAGTACTTATTACCTTGGGTGTTCGGGACAATATGCCCGTCTCGCTCTGTTTTAGGAAATTCCAAGAGGAGGAACATATCTATAGGAGGAAGAGGAAAACAGTGGATAGTCATTCCCTCTAAACTTCCTGTTAGAAAATGAAACATCATTCTATGTCCCACGCATCCATCATATGCGAGCCATGTTATCGCACTACAGCCCATTAACCAGCACACCCAGTGATCAGCTGTGGAAAACACTAGCACACAGACCCCCCCACACACAAGTGTTCGGTGGGTATACCGAGTCATTCTTTTATCTATGTGTCCTGGTAGGAATCAGAACCTCACTCACACGATATTGCTAAAACCATGCTCAATATAATACTACAAACTGTGTAATCCCCCAATTATTTGATCTCTCTCACCCCTTCTGTGTGTCCATCTCTACATAAAACGTAGACATACTCACAAGGGTTTACGAGAATTTTTCTAAACCCGGGGCTGCGGGGGCGGGTGCTCTTGTAGTCACACTCTGTATCAAACAGACTTTGTCAGTATCTCCAAGCAAAAAGACTCATTTTTACACCACAGAGACGCTTAATTCAAAATCGCTCCCTTTAGAAGGAAGAGATCGACTGCGTAATTCAGGTGCCTGCCACATCCTACTTTGTTTCGGGCGGTGGTCAAAAGAATGTAAAACCAACTCCCCAGTAATCGTAGTATTTGCGTTTTCTTCAACCCCACCCAGACTCTCCTTTAGTGCGGTCAAAGCCCTTAACTGACTACAATTAGATCGTTACTTATACTCGCGCTTCCAAGAATCAATAAACGCTTACTATTCCAAAGAGGCACCCGTTCCTTTTTCCCTCCGTCAGTCCTCTGCCGATACCTCACGCTCCTCTCGTGTTCTATTTAAACACAGGGGAACCTTGTTTCCGTGTGGACGCTGTTAATCACGCCCCTTCTCTTCATTGGCCAATCCCATCGCTGTGTCCCTGACATAGAAAGAGGCCTTCTGTATGCTCTCTAGCCCGGTCCTTCTCAAGGCGGCCATCTTTGAGTTTCACCATGCAAAGTAGTTAACAAATGCAAAGTAGTTAGCAGCAGTGATAAACCCCAAGGTGTTTCTCATGGTCATGAAGGGGTAGCGGGGGAGGGTTTTTATACGCTCACATTTTATTCATATTCATGAATATTAAGCTTGTAATGTCCTCATTCTATGTGAAAAAACAGTGGATTCAGAGACTGAGATTTAATTTTCCTCTATATTCCCTTCAATGCAGTCATTACAGATCTTTTATTCCTTACATTATATCCGATCTTATTTTGTGATCCCATACAACTGGAACCAAGGAATTCCATCATTTAATCCTAAGGTATGGCTCCTCACCCTCTCAACCCATCTCTGTTCTCTTATTAATAGGAAGCTTGAAATGTCATTCACAGTCTGCGGGATAAAGGGTTTATCCAACACTATCCACCTAATGTCTTTCTCATCATGTTTTTGCTCTAAAAAGTGGGCAGTGAGTTTCGTATTGGATTTACCACACCGAATTGTGCTCATGTGTTCTAGAATTCGAACTTTTACTTTTCGTGTGGTCATGCCCACATATAATAGATTACATGGGCACCTCAGCATGTAAATGACATTTTCAGTGTTACATGTGGTGTGCTGTCTCAGTTCCCATGGACTCCTCAAGCCAACGTCAATATTTTTCCCATTGATTGACAAGGGGCAGGTTCTGCATGATCCACAGGCATAATGCCCCACAACCGGGGGCAAAAAGTGTACACCCATACCTAAGTTACTCATTTCTCTTGATGGTCTAGGACGAGTGTTTACGATGATATTCTTCAAACTGGCACTCTTCTTAAACGCAAATAAGGGGACGGGTTGGTTCAGTCCATTTGAATTAAGAATCTGCCACTTTTTATGGATGATTTTTTTGAGGTTGTTTGAAACTGTATTATATGTGGTCACGCAAATACTCCTGTCCGTGGTCTCTCTCTGATTAGTCTCCAAGAGAACCTCCCTGTTGCAATTCCGTGCTCTATTTTGGGCCTTTTTAATTACACCCTCTGGGTAATCCCTACATCTTAACTTCTCACTCAGGAGATTTGCTTCCTTTTTGTACTCTTCCACATGCGAACAGTTCCTGCGGAGACGCAGGAACTGTCCATAAGGAAGATTCTCTCTCAGGGTCCGTGGGTGGAAGCTCAAAAATGATAGTAAGTTGTTCCTGTCTGTATCTTTGTGGAACACACTACTAATCAGGCCACCTCCCTCGGCTTTGATATTCAAGTCGAGAAAGGGGAGAGTATTGTTCGTAATTGATCCAGTGAAAAATAGGAAGGGATTTCTCAAATTAAGCCAAGTTAGGAAGTTCTCAGCCGAGGCCCTATCACCCCGCCAGATTATCAAAACATCATCTATGTACCGATGCCAACCCCTTATGTTGTTAAAAAAAGGGTTGGTCGGTTGATAGATGACATCTTCCTCGAACTTTGAAACATACAGACACGCCACACTGGGGGCACAAGAGCTCCCCATAGATGTTCCGTGGGTCTGTAGGTAGAACGTGTCTTCAAACTTAAAGAAGTTCTGAGTTAGTACCATCTCTAGTAGGCAGAGAATAAAAGTCCTTGGTGTCTGGAAAGCCCAATCTTCCGAAAACAGTATGTTTTCAATCACCCTCAAGGTTTCTTGTTGGGGAATGTTGGTATATAGGGATTCTATATCCAACCCTATTAACAGATCTTTTTCTACATCAAACTCAAGATTTTTTATGAGGTTGAGTACTTCTCTAGTATCTTTCAAGTAGGCTGGCATCTTTTGAACAATTGGGCGCAGATAGAAGTCACAGAACTTGGACAAGGGTTCCAAAATTGAGTTAACCCCTGATACAATCGGTCTCCCCGGGGGCGGTCGCGTTGGTTTATGGACCTTAGGCAAGGTGTAAAAGTAAGGTACTGTTGGTTGATCCTTACTTAAAAATGCGGCCTCATTCTGGCTTATCCAATCATTAGATAGCGCTTCTTCCAAAGCGGATGCAATTTTAATCCTCAGATTTTCTGTAGGATCCCTCTCAAGTATGGTATAGTTTCTCCTGTCATTAAGGAGGAGGAGACATTGTGCGTTATAAGTATCCAAGTCCTGAATAATTATCGCTCCGCCCTTATCCGCTGGTTTTATCACTATTGATTTCTCATTCTTGAGTTCTTGTAGGGCCTTGTTTTCCATTTTGGAAAGATTGAAAAATGGTCATCTCGCTCCTTCTGCGTCCAATCGATCTACCTCTCTCAAGACTGCTTGTTCAAATACCCCTACTTCAGGTGGCAACTGATTTAGAGTGGGGACAAAGGTTGACTTGTTTCTAAACCCTGTATCACCTCCACTATTAGTAGAATCTTTACCCTCGAAAAAGATTTTCAGTCGAATGTTTCGAAAGAAACCCGCTAGTTCACATTTAAGTTTGAAGTTATCGGGTTGGTTGGTGGGTACAAAACCCAATCCTTTCGCTAGTACTCTCTCCTGTGTTGGTGTAAGAGTTAGTTTGCTCAAATTCATGACCAGATCTATTCCCTGCTCGTGCTCGGTTCCCCTTCCCGGGCCATGCTGCGTGTGATCTTAAGCATCTCACATGCCCAGCAAAGATGAACACTTCCTGCTACACGTGCGAGAATGTTGTTTTCATTCTTCTCTCTAATTATTTTCAGGTCAGCTTCTCACGTGATGCTGCAGTTGTCACGTTTGCTTCTTCCACGTCCCCTGTATTTAGTTGCGTTTCGTCACCCAGCATTCGATGGTAGCAGCTGCTGTAAATAGAGCAGGCTGAAGTAGCGTCTTGGTGGTTTTTTTCTACGTACTTACGTCATTCACTGTAGCAATCAGCTGACGGCATCTTCTAATAACACCTTATATGTGATGAATGTGTTTGATGACCTCAACCTTATATAATGAGATTAAAAGATTACGTATACCTCGGACTACGTGGGGCCGAGCACACACACCTGTGCCAAGTTCCTGGTAAATTGAAATTGAAGCATGCTGAGGCAGGGTTGAAACCCTCCCGAGTGGGGAATGGTTCATAATGTTATAGGTTTGCCTCTATCGAGGCTTCTTCAGTGTCAATATTGATTACTCTTTAAACTGGAGCTACACCGTTTGGTTAGTATCTACGAGTGCTCTGCCTATACTGAGGATTTGCTTAATGACTGGGCTTGCAGAATTGCCTTTTTGAGCTAAACGTGTTTGATGAATTGGGGTGCAGTTTCAAGGCTGCCATGAGCCCTAATGCAAGAGAAATGTCTCTGATATTAGTTGGGCAGTGTAAGACAGCCAGAATTGGGGTGCAGTGGGCCCATCACACCCCTGCACACAGTTGAATTGCACGTGCTAGAACAGCTATGCTAATGATGCTGTTAACAGACCCTTCTCTGTTCTTGTTGTAAGCATTGTAATCCACGAATGATTTTCCAAATGTGTCCGAGATATTGTTGTTCATTTTGTGAAAATGTGCTACCACCAGCGTGACTCGTTATGTTTCTGTGTTGGGTGGATCTGTCTACATCAGTGAGTTAAGGGGGACGGTTCTTGGTGTGTGATGGGTGAGACAAGAGGGCAATACAGAGCCTACTTGCCTTCTAGGCTTGTTTGCATGTTTATGGCCCGTCAGAATTCCTTGGTGTAAGACTGTTCATATTAACGAGTGCCATTTTTTGCCATAGTAGACAATCAACATATATTTGTGCTTTCTTGGATGTATATTAAGCAAAAGACACACTATTGATGGCTAGGTTCAAACTGGAACCGCATGGTGAGCAAAAAAACGATGGATTTAGGCCCAGATCTCTGTACTGGGGTGAATGTATGACATTGTTCTGCATTCTGTCCATCAATTGTTGTTTTTGCATTTGTCACCCCTAGTGGGAAGGGTATGCCCAGACGTGGGTCCCTTGCTCTCCATGCCACTGGAATCAAGCTATCCTGGCTGAAGAGGGGTGAAACCCCGAAACCGGTCCTACGATGCTTGTTTCCAGTCCAGGGAGGACCTGGCTTGGCAGTGCGGGCTGAACTGTTCCCATGAGGCACAGTGTCAAGACTGATTTGCATATGGCTAGGTTCAAACTGGAACGGCATGGTGAGCAAAACAAGCATTTGCAATGCAATAGGTCTCGCAGTTACACGAGTTAAAGCTATTGGCATTGTAAATGACAATGCCAATAGGCATTGTTATTTGCAATGTCAATAGCTCAAACTCGTGTAAATGCGAGACCTAATGCATTGCAAATGCTTGTTTTCCTGGCTGGTGGTTGGGCATTGCCATCTGACCCTCCTTATCTTTCCTCAGACAACCCACTGCACTTTTGGGGCAGGGGGGCCCAAAAACTAGAGGCTCCTGGGGAATCTCCTCCTGCCTCAACGTCCCTCCCTGTGGCTTGTGCAGATGTTGAGGGCACAGATGGAGGAGTCACATAGGGAGGGGTACTTTGATGAGCAAATGTCTGGCAGAGGGTGGCACTGATCTCCCTCAGCACCCCATGACCTCATCCGTTTGTTGGTTATGATGCTCCAGTATTTGATTTGGGCCTCCTGCAATTGTTCGATGGTCCTGAGGTGTTGAGCAACCTGGCCCTTTGCTCCCTGCTACCCCTCACAGGCATCCAGCAACCAGGAAAGGTTTCGGTGGGCATCTGTGGCACCAGCTGATTGCAGACAATTATCAACACTTCTCCTCCCACCACCCCTACCTCCACGGGGGGCAAGGTTTGTGTCGGCACAGTCAAACATAAACGTGCTTCCTCACTGACTGCGTTGATGTTTGTCAACTCCAGAACTGCCGGATTTCTGTTGTTGCCCGTGGTTGAGGATGTGGCCGTCAGGGTAGGGGGGTAAGCTGTGTGTTTCTAGCTAAGGTGGGAGTTGTTGTGTGGACCCTGCTGGACATGCTGGTGCTGTCTGCCGGCCCAAACCTGATGGGCCTGGTTACAGGAGAGTCTTCACCGCCAGTGAGCTCATTCCAGGGTGTAGTCTGAGCCTGGCTTTTGTCAGTATTAGCCATGGAGGTGTTCCCAGAACGACCTGTGGGTACAGAAATGACACCGTCAATTATATGATTGTCCATTGTACCTCAACTGGTACACATTAAATGGACGCCTGGATCAACAGAGTTTAAGATGGATAAATTAACACATTTACCCATGATGTTATCCTAGATTTGGCATGACAAATGCTGCTTATACCAGAAGAGTATTGGGGTTCTGCTCCAACTATGTGCTAAAATGGTCTTGTACTCTGGTTTTCTTTTAACATGACCACTGACATTGAATTCTGCCTGTAGATCTGTAGATTACACTGGTGGAATAGTGACCTCCGCATCTGAAGAATAGCCATGACGTACATGATCTTTGAATCAAACTTGTAGTTGTTATTTCTGTGTACAGTGCACAGTCCATGTATCACCAGGCACATTGGTGTGACAGCCTACACCCTCACATTCTGTGCAATTTCCTTAAAAATGTTGTCATGATGTGAGGGATGTTTTCATTGTTTTCACCTCATGAGTCTTGGTTACATCCGCCTAATTGTTCAAACGTGTACGTGCATAGCATTGTGTATACACAGCTCAGGGATTTGTAAGTTACATTCCATAGTTAGATGTGATATGAATGTGTTTGGAGGTACTTTACAGGAGATGTTTTTGTGAGGTAGGGTTATAAGAGCTGCTGGGATGTGTGGTCAGTGCAGTGAGTCCTACTTCCAACCAGTCCACCTGGATCTATGGGTTCCAGCCTGTGAGGGAAAGTGTGATAGCAAAATGGCTGACACAGGTACCTGGTGTTTGATTTGGCCACAACTCCCATCAGGCCCTGTCCTACAAACAGTCTTCACACCCAGTCCACCAGGACCTCTGTTTTCCTGACAGTGAGGGAAAGGGTGATAGCAAGATGGCTGACATGGGTCACTGTAGTTTGATTTGCCACAGCCCACCCAGCTCACCTAGGCCTCTGGTTACCTGACAGTAAGGGGACATGTGATAGCAAGATGGCGGACACTCATGCCTGGTGTTTTCATTGACCACAAAGCCCATCAGCGCCTGCACTCCAAACACCAGGCACCTGTGTCAGCCATCTTGCTATCACACTTCCCCTCACTGTCAGGAAAGCAGAGGTCCAGGTGTGCTGGTTGGAGGAGTATTTGTGGGAGAGGGCCTGATAGGAGTTGTATTAATTGCAAACACCCCTCCTCTCACACAGCCCACCTGGGCCTCTGGCTTTCTGACAGTGAGGGGAAGTGTGATAGCAAGATGGCTGACACAGGTGCCTGGTGTTTGCAATGAGCACAACCCCCATCACGGCCTGCACTCCAAACAGTCTTCACCCAGCCCACCTAGGTCTCTGGTTTCCTGACAGTGGACGTGTGATAGCAAGATGGCTGACATAGGTATTTGTAGTTTGATTTGTCCACAACTCCCATTAGTCCCTATCCTACAAACAGTCTTCACACCCAGTGCACTCGGCCCACCTAAGCCTCTGGTTTCCTAATAGTGAGGGGAAGTGTGATACCAAGATAGATGACACAGGTGCCTGGTGTTTGCAATGACCACAACTCCCAACTTGGCCTGCACTCCAAAGGATTCACACCCAGCCCACGGTTTCCTGACAGTGGAAGTGTGACAGCAAGATGGCTGACATAGGTACCTGTAGTTTGACTTGCCCACAACTCCCATCAGGCCCTGTCCTACTAACAGTCTTCCTGCCCAGTGCACCCAGCCCACCTAGGCCTCTGGTTTCCTGATAGTGAGGGGAAGTGTATTAGCAAGATAGCTGACAAAGGTGCCTGGTGTTTGCAATGACCACAACTCCCTTCAGGGCTCAGGGCCTGCACTCCAAACAGTCTTCACACCCAGGCCACCTAGGCCTCTGGTTTCCTGATAGTGAGGGAAAGTGTGAAAGCAAGATGTGTGAAATAGGTGCCTGTAGTTTGATTTGCCCACAACTCCCATCAGGCCCTGTCCTACAAATACTTCTCCCAACCAGCCCACCTGGGCCTATGCTTTCCTGACAGTGAGGGGAAGTGTGATAGCAAAATGGCTGACACAGGTGCCTGGTATTCTTAGGTTGGATGTGAGTGACTTATGGTAGGAGTAGTCCTATTATTTTGTGAGCTCAGATTACTTGATGCAGTGGTTAACATTACATACATGGTAAGTGCTTACTGTAGTTATGGGCCATGTTTTGGGATGTGTACTGATTTTTTAGTTGCAGCCATGCAGGTGCCTGATGTTTGAATTGACCACAACTCCCATCAGGGCCTGCACTCCAAACACCGGGCATCTGTGTCAACCATCTTGCTATTACATTTCCCCTCACTATCAGGAAATCATAGGCCCAGGTGGGCCTCTGGTTTCCTGACAGTGAGGAGAAGTGTGATGGCAAGATGGCTGATACAGGTGCCTGGTGTTTGCAATGGCCACAACATTCATCAAGGCCTGCACTCCAAACAGTCTTCACACACAGCCCACTTAAGCCTCTGGTTTCCTGACAGTGAGGGGAAGTGTGATAGCAAGATGGCTGACACAGGTGCCAGGTGTTCTTAGGTGGGGTGTGAGTGGATTATGGTAGGGGTAGGCCTATTCTTTTGTGAGCTCGGATCACTTGATGGAGTGGTTAGCATTAGATACATGATAAGTACTTAATATAGTTATGGGCCATGTTTTAGGATGTGTGCTGATATTGGAGTTGCAGCCATGCTGACTTGCAGGGTATACACTTCCAGAATACAGCTAGACATTTGTTAATCTCAATGTTTTGTGACTTTTGATCTTCATTGTAGGTATCCAGGTTAGCAGCATCAGTTACACATCACATATTATTTGACTATCACTTTGTTTAGTTCAATACATTTTAGCTAACTTATCCCAGTACAGTGATGTCTGATGAGGTGTCATTAATAAATTAAGATAAATGTTTAGTTCTTATTTACCAGACTTCAGTCCTTTCAGGATTCCAAACAAGCTCTCTGGCAGAATAATGGCATGCACCTTCTCCTATCAGGCAGTAAAGTGCACAGGTGGCATGGCAGGAGGGCCACCACCAGTCTGTTGTGCGGCCAGGCGGTTTTTGCTAGCCAAACGCTTGACACTCCTCCTGACATCATACCACCTCTTTTTGATGTTATCCATTGAGCACAGGGTGGGGGCTACTGCATTCATCTTGCTGGCGATCCTGTCCCACATCTGGTTTTTCTGGCTGATGGAAGTCTGTTGGACTACGGTCCTGAATAACTGTGGCTCAACTCTGAGGATTTCATCCACAAGCACTCTCAACTCACCATCTGTGAAACGTGTCTGCTGCTTCTTGGACATTGTGATTGTGTGAGTGTGAAATAGAAGGGGTGTACAGGAAAAGTTTTTTTTTTAAAGTTGGGGAGATGTGCAGTGAGTGATGATATTGCAGTACATGAGCGTATGAAGGACTGGCTGCAGTATAACCGGGAATAACAATGGTCTCCGTCCAACTGCAGTATTTTGATAGCAAAGGATCATGGTATGGTAAGGGTTGTTTTTCATAGGTGGATTGGGGATGTGTCTACTCTTTCAATTGACATCAGCTGTGTAATTTTGTGAGCCCAGGCTATGGTTGGTATGGTGTTTTTTGGCAAGTGTTTCTCAGCCTTAGACTTGCAATGTGGCACACAGACCCCCACGGAACCACAACCGCGTCGGATGCATCACAATTGGGTCGGCGGTACAACCAATGCATTTGCGTAATTGGAAATCCCCATGGGACAGACTTTCCGACCGACACTGTCGGATCTGACTCGTTTCAGGCTCACGCAGTTTGGTCAGAGTCGTTGCCGGAGATTTGCCTGGTATACATCATAATACAGCGGTCAGAGACATCGTGGATTAGTTGATTTGATTTTCACTGCACCTGTGTCGGTTGGACGGTCTTTCCAACTAACATCGTAATAAAGCCCTCAGTCTTTTTTGTTTTCTGAATGATTTGCTTGAACTATCGATTTGTTAATCTGTATTCCAAACCTGTGAATGGAATCCAGTTACTCAACAGTTCGGGTTCAAAGCTCGCTATAGACCAAAAATTCCTTAACCATGTCTTTCAAATATCCAAAATCCAAATATTACCATTGCAACCTAACAATTGCACCACTTATCCCCGTTAATGCCAATTGACAGTGAGCTAAGTTTGCAATGTTTATATTCACTTTTGTCTGGCTACTTAAATACTTTACATGAAAATTCTCCCTATACAATTTTCGTTTTATTTCTAATGATTGTGGCACATAGCCCACTCCTGATGCTTACCTCCATTTTTGATGTACGGTTCAAAGAAAAGGTTGCCTATGAAGGTCACAAAACTCTAGAATTATTACACATTAAAATTCAAATACACTAATATGATAGAAATGTACTGGCGAAATTCAGTCAAATAAAATGTAAGTGAAAAATACTTGGTGCTTGATCAGAAAGACTGGAGTGCCAATTGAATAATACTTTTTTTGTTTTAACAGCGTCTTGAAGTTATCTTGCCTCCAGAACTGACTTCATAATGGCAAGGTACTTATTTATATTGCATGAATATATATAATCTGTAGCTTAAGTTCTCTCCACCTGCTTACTCTCTATATAATGGACAACAGCCTTAGTATGGATTCTACTGATTGTGAATTTTTGACTGAATAACATTGTATTTAGAAGTTATACATAACAATGATTGTTAGTTTAAGCCCTCATAATATGAAATGTCAAATAAAAACCTTTTGGTTTCCAGATTTTTGTGCCCATGTCCTGCCTTTTTCAATTGTGATGTGCATTATCTCTGTATATTTTCTATCTATGTGCATGAATTTCTCTATGTCTTGCCTGGTCTTCGCACCTTTCCTACTCAGCTATTGCCTTTGATATTGCATTCAATATACTATGTAAAAAGATACATATGTATAATGATATATATTATCTACTGGCGGTCGCCAGTAGATAGTTATAGTTAGGACCGTGTTTCCATAGGAAATCCGCAACATTCTATTTGGAATAACTTTGGCGCCGGTTGACGAATCCTCGCAAATTTTTCAAAACTAATGGGGCGCTACGCTCCGCTCCTACCCTGAAAGTCTCGGGGGGATTCGTCAAGCGGGGGCTGAGAAAAAAGGGGGGTCCCAAAACGCGTTTTCCCCATGCATTTTCCCATAGGACCTTTAGTCCGAGCTACAGCCCGAACGGCTGAACAGAATTACTTGAAATTGGGCAGAGAGGTAGTCCTCAGGTCAGGGATGTGCCTTTTGCAGGTCTGGTGTAAATCTGTTCAGTAGGTCCTGAGAAAATAGCATTTAAATCAATATATATATCTGTAAGCGCGCTCCGTGCGCTTACGGTAAGCTTGCCGTACGCGTACGGTGCCGTGCCCGAGCTCAATTCTGATTGGTGGTTACATGACTGTAAACATTCGAATCGGTCGAAATCAGAAAGTATCGGCCGCCATTTTCTGTCTCTCGCACTGAAAAACAAAGGTTGATAACATGAAAAGGGGGCAACGAAGAGAGTTGCAGACCCCCTAGCGTTCGTCAGGGGGTTCACGAAAGACCAAAAAGTATGAAAAATAAATGTAATATTTTTTAAAAAAATCACGGAGTGCGCGTACGGTAAGCTTACCGTACGCAAAAATTAAAAATAAATACATAACTTAGCATTTAAAAAAACGTACAAATTCACTGAAAAAACCATAGGTTTCACACACGTTATAGTTAGGAATTAGCATTTAAAAAACCTTGCAAATTCACTTAAAATACCATAGGTTTCACACAAGTTATAGTTAGCTGTACATTTCACTCGTAAAAAAACAATGAAATTCCACGTTATAGTTAGATCAGGTAACTATAACTTGCGCGACCGCAATGCACAATGTGTCATTTCAGATGTCATCATTGATGTCATGAGTGATGTCACTGACCATGTCATAAGTGATGTAATATGTGACGTCATCAGCAGTGCATTGCGGGGGCGCAAGTTATAGTTACCTGATCTAACTATAACGTGGAATTTCATTGTTTTTTTACGAGTGAAATGTACAGCTAACTATAACTTGTGTGAAACCTATGGTATTTTAAGTGAATATATATATATATATATATGTCTCCTACTGGCGGTCGCCAGTAGGTAGTTATAGTTAGGACCCTGTTTCCATAGGAAAACTGCAACATTCTATTTGGAATAACTTTGGCGCCGGTCGACGAATCCTCGCGAAATTTTAAAAACTAATGGGGCGCTACGCTCTGCTCCTACCCTGAAAGTCTCGGGGGGATTCGTCAAGTGGGGGCTGAGAAAGAAGGGGGGTCCCAAAACGCGTTTTTGCCATGCATTTTTCTATAGGACCTTTAGACACAGCTACAGGCCGAACGGCTGAACAGAGTTACTTGAAATTTGGCAGAGAGGTAGTCTACAGGTCAAGGAAGTGCCTTTTGTAGGTCTGGTGTAAATCTGTTCAGTAGTTCCTGAGAAAATAGCCTTTAAATCAATATATATATCTGCGGCAGCTTACGGTGCGCTTACGGTGCGCTTACCGTAAGCTTACTGTACGCGTACGGTGACGTGCGCGAGCGCGATTCTGATTGGCTGTTAGATCTTAGTAAACATTCGAATCGGTCGAAACCAGGAAGCGACGGCCGCCATTTTCTCTCTCGCACTCTGAGGGGGGGAGGAAAAACATAGGTGGAAAATATGTAAAGGAGCATGTTAGACAGCTCCTAACCACCTAGCATTGATTAAGGTGCCCCACAAGACCCCCCAAGGCCAAAAAATCAATTTTTTTTATTTTCGAAAAAACGCCGATTACGCTTACCGTACGCGTAAGGTAAAAATTATTTTAAAAAAATATCCACATTCTCTCCTCCCTCGTGTGCAATTGGTGCCCGCAGGGCACCTTTTGTGCATGGCATATAACACATAGGAACAATTAAAAAATTAAGTTTCTCAACGAAGCGCATAATATGTCCTCCGTGTGCGGACGATGCGCGAAGCGCATCGTGCGTACATGGCCCATCCAGCGTAACGTGGGCACGTGGTGCGCGCACGGAACGAACTGCGTTAAGTGGGCGCGCACGCCACGAACGGCGTAAAGTAACTTAACATTTAAAAAAACGTACAAATTCACTGAAAAAACCATAGGTTTCACACACGTTATAGTTAGGAATTAGCATTTAAAAAACCTTGCAAATTCAGTGAAAAAACCATAGGTTTCACACACGTTATAGTTAGCTGGACATTTTACTCGTAAAAAACCATTGAAATTCCCCCGTTATAGTTAGTGCAGGCAACTATAACTCACGCGACCGCAATCCTCTGCTGATGACATATGTGTCTTTATGAAAAAAAAATATTTGTAATATTATGTATAGCTAAAATTTAATGGAAGAAGACATGGGCAAATAAGTGTCTAAATACAGTATTAGCATCAGCAGAGGATTGCGGTCGCGTGAGTTATATTTGCCTGCACTAACTATAACGGGGGAATTTCAATGGTTTTTTACGAGTAAAATGTCCAGCTAACTATAACGTGTGTGAAACCTATGGTTTTTTCACTGAATATATATATATATATATATATATATATATTACCTACTGGCGGTCGCCAGTAGGTAGTTATAGTTAGGACCACGTTTCCATAGGAAATCCGCAACATTCTATTTTGAATAACTTTGGCGCCGGTCGACAAATCCTCGCGAATTTTTCAAAATAGGTGGGGCGCTACGCTCCGCTCCTACCCTGAAAGTCTCGGGGGGATTCGTCAAGCGGGGGCTGAGATAAAAGGGGGGTCCCAAAACGCGTTTTTCCCATGCATTTTTCCATAGGACCTTTAGACACAGCTACAGCCCGAACGGCTGAACAGAATTACTAGAAATTTGGCAGAGAGGTAGTCCTCAGGTCAAGGAAGTGCCTTTTGTAGGTTTGGTGTAAATCTGTTCAGTAGATTCTGAGAAAATAGCCTTTAAATCAATATATATATCTGAGCCAGCTTACGGTGCGCTTGCGGTACGCTTACCATACGCGTACGGTGGCGTGTGCGAGCGCGATTCTGATTGGCTCTTAGATCTTAGTAAACATTCGAATCGGCCGAAACCAGGAAGCGGCGGCCGCCATTTTCTCTCTCGCACTGAGAGTGTGGAATAAAATACAAAGCACAAAAACATGTAAAGGGGCTGTTTGGACAGCTCCAAAACACCTAGCCTTATTGTGGGAGTCCCCAATGATCCCCCAAGGCCAAAAAACGAATTTTTATTTTTTCGCTAATTTCGGCGATTACGCTTACCGTACGCGTACGGTAAAAAAATATTTAAAAAAAAAATTATCCACACTCTCCCCACCCCGTGTGCAAATGGTGCCCGAAGGGCACCATTTGAGCATGGCTTATAAGAGGTGTGAAAAATTTAAATATTACCTTTCAAAATGAAGTGCATCATATGTCCTCCATGTGCGCACGGTGCGCGAAGCGCATCGTGCGTACATGGCCCATCTAGCGTAACGTGGGCACGCGGTGCGCGTAGCGCACCGCGTGCCCATCGTGCGTGCACGGCACTAACTGCGTAAAGTGGGCGCGCGGTGCGCGAAGCGCACCGCGTGCTCACTGTGCGCGCACGGTGCGCGAAGCGCACCGTGCGCGCACGGAACGAACTGCGTTAAGTGGGCGCGCACGCCACGAATGGCGTAAAGTAACTTAGCATTTAAAAAACCATACAAATTCACTGAAAAAACCATAGGTTTCACACACGTTATAGTTAGGAATTAGCATTTAAAAAACCTTGCAAATTCACCGAAAAAACCATAGGTTTCACACATGTTATAGTTAGCGGAAATTTTACTGATAAAAAACCAATGAAATTCCCCCGTTATAGTTAGTGCAGGCAACTATAACTCACGCGACCGCAATCTTCTGCTGATGACATATGTGTCTTTATGAAAAAAAAATATTTGTAATATATGTATAGCTAAAAATTTATGGAAGAAGACATGGGCAAATAAGTGTCTAAATACAGTATTAGCATCAGCAGAGGATTGCGGTTGCGTGAGTTATAGTTGCCTGCACTAACTATAACGGGGGAATTTCATTGTTTTTTTATCAGTAAAATTTCCGCTAACTATAACATGTGTGAAACCTATGGTTTTTTCAGTGAATATATATATATATAGTACTATTTTCCTAATGTGGGAAATGTCTACGTTCCTGTGGGTTTCATGAGAATTTAAGACAACCATGTTTTGTAAAATATTGCATTGAGACAGCTTTGAAAAGCTGAATGATTTCCGCAACACTCATATTTGAATCTGATGAACTACTTTAAGTACTATAGAGTCTTAGATGGAGACATGCAATAGTACATATCTACAATAAGAAGTGTCATTTCAAATGTTCACGTTGCCTGCACAGACATCTGATTGAGAAGGGACTCTTGCTAAAGCATACACAAACGTTTGCCAACATAGTGAGTTAAGCACTCATAGCTTATCCATGGTAGCAATAGAGTATGTGGTCCAGAGGAAAGGGGATCTACAGATTCATACCATGGTTTTATGGAAGAGTCATCATATACATTCCAACTAATTAATTGAGAAACAATTACATTTGGGTGGTCGCTTCTTAGAAGACTGAATTACTTTATGTTGCTGTATAACAAGCTTCCCAAGCAAATATGATTTTAAATGCTTTGATAAATTTGAACATCAGAGCGCTGGGATTGTTGAGCAGGCACGGCTTATATTAGCATATCAACAAATTATTGGAAATCTCCCTGAAGTACAACTCATAGTGTATCTTGTTAGTAAACAACAGAGCTATTCCAGTCTTTACTATGGACGGATTATACTGTCTGTTAGAAAAGTCACAGAATTTTCTTTCTGGTGGAGAATATTCTAAACCTAATTTAAAGTTGCGATAAGGTCATTTTAATGTGAAATAGACTGCTCAGAACAAGTGTATTGAAACTATAGCTTGTGAAAAACTTGTAAAGCAATGGGTAAAATGATTGTACAGCTGCCATATTCTAATCCCAAATTTGGATACTTGTCTGAAGGAAGTATGGCCTTTTAGAAACAAAACACAATGTTTTACTTGTACTCTCGGCACGAGTCCTACTAGCAGACAGTGAGCGCATGCTGATCCAAAAAGTGGCAACAATAGTAAGCTGTGGTCCACATGGATCTGAATTTTTATACATTATCACGCTAAAAGGGGGCGATGGGATCACCCTCAAAGTTAAGTTTTTTTTCTCAAAGATGTGGGCCTACCACAAGTTGTTTGTAATGTATAATGATATTGTGAAACCCCTGCATTGCTTGGCTTTTTCTTTAACTACAAAGTGTCGAACATTGTTCCAAAAAACTATTAGTGACTGAACATTGTGTGGGTTTCAGATATGGATTAGTTGTCCTAATTATTATTACAAGTTCATAGATGTGTTGGAATTTTAGCTAGCTTATTTTGTGGGGCAATATATTGCCCCTGTTGAGCCATGGTTTATTATGGATGGTACCTTTCTGACTACACACTGACAGTTAAAAATTCTAAAGTTATAAGTATACCTTACATTTATAAATTACTTTACACCTTCAAACTGTTATAACTCACATCCATACACAGTGTAGTGAACTTGGTAGTCCCACTAGAATAATTATAGCTTGCGCCTTCGCCATGCATTGCTTTTACCCTTTCATATTACATCACTTATACCATCTGAAATTTTAGAATTCATACCAACACATGATATCGCAAATCACATCATTTGTCACAACACAGTGCATGGTACAATGGCAAGTTATAGTTAATGTTGTTTGACTATAGAGTTCACTACATTGTATGGAGGTGCACGAGTTATAATAATTTGATGGTGGTGCATAAAGTTTAAATTTGGGGTATAACTGTAACTTTAAAATTTCGAATCTTTGGGTACTTTAGTTTTGCTTTGTTTGGAATAAAGTTTTATCAACTATAACTAAGATTTAAAGGTTACAATGACTTTATAGTTAGGTTCAGTTTTTACACACACACACACACACACACACACAAAACCATGGAAATTCAGCAGTTATAGTTATTTCAAGTAACTATAACTCGTGCCCTAAGGTAACTATAAAAACAACAAAAAATGAATGCGTCCTCATGTAATGCAACTACAGCTATGTAAAGCTCTCTGATACCCAATTTGGGTCACGTTTTGTTACATAAAACTCTGTTAAAAAAACAAATAAATAAATACAATTTTAAAAAGCTATAACTTGCGCCCCTGCCATGCAGTGTTCTTATCAATAATTTCACTGCAAATGTTGCAATGATATTATCAATGATGTTATAGAAGATGTCATGACTGATGTAATATGTAGGGTATTTGGCAGTGCATGGCGAGGGCGTGAGTTTTAGTTAACTAAGTGCATGACTTATAGTTGCTTGAAATAACTATAACTGCTGAATTTCTATGGTTTTGTGTGTACAAAATCCGAACCGAACTATAATGTCCCTGTAACCTTTGTTTTTTTCTGTGAATTTCTAAGGTTTTTTTAATTCTATTTTCTAACTATAACGCCCTGTAACCTCTGTTTTTTTCCTCGAATTTCTATGTTTTGAATGCTATTTTCTAACTATTACGTCCCTGTAACCTTTGATTTTTTAGTGACTCATAACTTTTCATAATATAAATTGTACTACAATTTGAATCATATAAGTTCAATTTAATAATATACATTTTCACAAGTTTATAAATACATTTTATTCACACATTTATTATTATTATATATTTCAAAACAAATTTTTTGTAAATTAAGGTAAGGTAACTTATGTAGTCTTTCTATAAATGCAATGCACCAAGTCTTCCTTTTACTTAAATACATTTTTTGGATCTGCAGATCCATCGCAAAACATTTTTGCACGCATTCAATACTAAAACAACAACACATTTAATACAAACGTATGCTATAGCAATTTCTATAAGGATATCACTGCCTGTCTGTGGGTGTGAGAGTGGCTGTTTGAGTGACTGTGTGGGTGTGTGAGTGGCTATATGGGTGTGTGAGTGGCTGTGTGGGTGTGTAACTGGGTATGGGAGTGGCTGTGTGAGTGAGTGAGTAGGTGTGTGAGTGGCTGTGTAGGTATGTGAGTGGTTTTGTGGGTCTGTAAATAGGTGTATGAGTGGCTGTATGGGTGTGTGAGTGGTTGTGTTGGTATGTAAGTGGCTGTGTGAGTGGGTGTGTGAATAGCTATGTGGGTCTGTGAGTGGGTATATGAGTGGTTTTGTGGGTCTGTGAGTGGGTGAGTGGCTGAATAGGTATGTGGGTATATAAGTGGGTATGTGAGTCGGTGGTTAGGTCTGTGAGTGGGTGTATGTGAATGCACTCAATCCTTTCAAAATCACAAGAGGAACATGATGGTTTCTTCCACCATATACTATATGTGGCTTAACATATCAACGGATTTCAGCCAGAAGCGGCCTTGATCACGATGTTTAGGGGCCATATTTGATTTCTACTTTATACACATAGAATAACAAAAATAAACAACTTCAAAAGTAAGGCAGTTCCTGCTATGTAACAGCAACCATTTTTGAACATGCAAAGTATTACATTCAGGTGTATCAAAACAAAATAAGCACAGCTTGTGCATTCATTGTGTGCAAAATACTTAAACAATTTCAACCTTTTTTGGTTTTTTGATTCATCCTGTTGTTTTGTACATTACACCAAGTTCAACAATTCAGCACCAGTGGGCAAACATTCTGAACTTAACGTAAGAATACACATTTAAAAAAAATGAAAATAAATATAGAAATGTACCAAAATATTAAACACCACATCTTAAGCAAGATGTGTACATGGTGATCTACTTACATAACCAATATGACATTGTAACTGATTATTGAATCTTTATCATAAACAATAACTCTATTCTGTTTGTGCACTACTCTATAGTGATTAAGCCCAAGTGGGTAAACATTCTTACTTTCCTCAGGTGCCTGATGTATATCAATCTCGATGAAGCCCTGATAGCATAAATAACATGAAAACAAAAAAAAGGGATTAAAAATTACTAATAGCAGTTTTATACTTAATAACACATTTCATCTATAAACACCATGGTTTTTTACCAGCTCATAGGAGGACAGTTAGACATAAACATGCATTTGCTCATCCATATTCAAACCTCTTGGTTCTAACAAATCCAATTTTTGTATGCACCTTCCAGTTTTCAGAAATCTCTTTTCCTATTTCCTCCTCCTGGGCTTTTGGGGTCACTGTCTATCACAAGTCATTTCAATTGATCAATGTCACCTATGTGACTCTTCCAAAAATACCTCGCTTCTGGGTAGTTCTCATCTTTATACTTAATGGTCCTAAGGTGCTGTAATATTCTCTTGTGTGCCTGCAATTTTGTGCTGCCCACTTATGCTTTACCAAATAACCATATAAACAGGGGCGTGGGCAAGATGGCGGCTGGATAGGATGCACGTCTATGTTTCTGTGGCTCCGCCTCACACAAGCATTGAATTTCTGCCTGTCCCTAATTTGCTACAAGGGGAGTCGGGTCTGTGACCGGAACGTCGGTGGAGCGACTCGGGACAGCAGCGGTTTGGTTTCCGCAGCCGCTGGGACGAACACAGAGGAGTTGAGTGGCCTATGGCCGTGGAAGAGAGATGGTGGCTGGGAGTCCAGGCCTGAGCGCGGCCCACCGTTTCAGACCAGCCCGTGGCACAGAGATATAGTGATGCAGGCGGAGCTCTGAAGAGACATACCCCAGTGAGACAGCCACAAGCTGTTCAGCCTCGACTCCAGGGGCAGCACCGGTGCAGCGGAAGTGAACGGGAGGCTGCTGTGAGCCAAATGGTGCGCAGAGAGGCACGCTGAGAGCCATAAAAGAAGAACCTGCAGAAACATAGCTTGGAGGCCAGAGCCCGGCCTCGTTGTCACATCGCTGGAAGAGGCTGCAGAGAGTGCAGGCCTGCGACAACGTTTACTGCAAGCTGCTTGAGGTACTCCGGGAGAGAGCTGAAGTACTCGGAGTGAGCGCAGGGCCAACATCGTGGTAGTGCTATCCCGCGGCTTGGGGACACGTGGTGCCCAGAGGGACAGATTTGCCACGAGAGAACGTTTAGTGCAGACAGAGCACAAGCCTGGGGCAGAGGAGCTGTTTCGAAGGTGAGGGGTGAGGAGTGAATACTAGCGGAGCCAAGGGGGAGAGCCCGCGCCTCAGGCCTGACCCTGCAATTTGGCTCGAATGCCCACGGCCAAGGGCAAGAGGTAAACGAGGAACCAAACAGCATCAGCACCTTGCGAATCCCTAACTCATGCGGGGGCCAGCTCCTGAGGAGGAAAGTCATCGCAGAGGTGAGTGCGAGGCCCCGGCGGGGCGCATCCACGTAACATGGCAGAAAGTAAGCAATAGGGAGTTGGCCGTCTGCTGCTTCCTGTGGGTTAACTGGCGTAGCCTGAGAAGAGGGGAGAGAAGTGGGTGTGAGCCCAGGCCGGTGGGGATTCCGCCCAACTACTGCCCCGGGAATCGCATAACAAAAGGGGATGAAGTGATCTGCATGCTGCCATTTTGACTGAGCTTCCCTGCGGCCTAAAAGTACTTGCCCAGTCCCAGATAGACCTCCAATTCACAGGTGATCTTTCCCAGGAGAAGACTGTGGTCCCACGAAACCCTGCGCCCCTCACATAGTCAGGTTGTGGAGAAGTTTATACTGCTCTAGAAGTAGGGAAAGAAAGGTGGTGAAGGGGGCATGAGAGCACACACCTAAGGCTCGTCCCCACTGGGCTAGGAGCACGTGAGTTAACCACTCCCGGAGCCAAGACTGCAGAGAGAAAGAAATGAGCACAACGGGAGATACATCCTACTGCAGCGCAGCCCCAGGAGATTGCAGGGGACAGAGCTGAGGGACCACTTCAAAGGCTTGGGGGATGAGGAGAGTAACAGGTACATTGTGACCTACCGAAGGATTAAACTTTTGCAGGGCCCCTCAGGCCCTCAACCCTGAGAAGGAGTACTACTAGGTACCAGACATTGCCATGGCCACAGCATGAGCAAATAAAGACAGATCATTGAAAGATATGCTGCTGAAGCAATCTGAGGTGAGCGGCCCAGCGGGGGGGCTCACAGCGATGAGAGCCAGCAAGAGGGGCTGAAGGTGCTGATGGCCCGGCAACCAAAGCATTCATGACTGCACTATTTATGTCCCTTAAGGAAGATCTCCCAGAAATGAAAGGCCAACTCTTTACATATTTGTGGAATATGTTTAATAAGGAGATGAAGTGGGAACCCCTGGTCACGGCAAGAGCTCAGCACAAGTAGAGTTGTGGAGGGGCTGTTTAGGTTTGCCTGTAAGTTAGGCCATAAGCCGGTGCCTGAGCTTGTTATTTTATATAAAGCAAAATGTTTATCGTTGGCATCTTACGAGGTGGGAGTGTGGGGGTGCCATAAAAATCGCCTGTTACAAGTGGTAGAAAATAAGTTTATAAAAAGATTATTGATGATTCCAAATAGCTCTGCCACTTCTTTCTCCCATCAAGAACTGGGGATGGAATACGTAGAAGATCGCATTGGCATTGCCACCCTGCTCTTATGGGCAAAAATATGGGTGTCTGAAGAGTTACTGTTTTCCAGGGAGGTTATTGAAGACTGTATAAACTTGGATAAGTCTTTGAAGATCCCCTGGCTTCGTTTTGTAAGGGAGAGGTAATTTGAGATTGGTTTGGGCGAGTACTTTGACACTCTGACAAGTATTCCCACAAACACTAAGGTTATTATAAAAGAGGCGCATCACACCTGGGCAACGTTGCGTCATACTCATTTGGAGGCAACAGGTCGGAGTTGCATTTTTTACGCCTAAACAGCAATCTTACTTATCCTTCACTACAAATATTTAGACACGTTTTTTAACAAGAATTTCGGTTAGGCACTCTGCACTTTCTAGTGGCATTTCCTAGACAATCTGGGTGGACGGACAATCTCATTCCCTGTCCTTGTGACAACATGGCAACCCGGAGTACGCAGCACTTTATTATTTTTTGCTCACTTTACAAGGAACCAAGGAGAAGATTTTTGGCATCACTACTAAAGAACATTCGTTAATGTACATATGTTGAGGGGTTCAGATAGCTGCAATCGCTGACCAGTTCTGCTATTTGCTGTGCGGTGTCAAACTTTATTAAAACTGCAATGGCTATTAGAAAACGTTATGAACTACAGTAATCGGATGGGGAGAAGAAACACTTCTTATGGTTTAATTTTAACCAATATGAAATTTAATGGCCGATGATGTGTCTATTTTACATGGGATTTTATCTTATTAATAAGGATTTTTAATATTTGAAAATGTATTGTCTGCTTGTCAAACTTTTGTGGTCTTGGTGCTGAATAAAGTTATTCTTGACTTGACTTGAAAGGCCAACTCTCCACCGACCTGAAGGAGATCAGGCGCGATCTGGAAGAGGTGCGGGAACGAGTGGCGACCCTGGAGGAACATGACACCAACAGAGATGAGGAGATCACTATGATGCAACAAGAGCGTATCCGTCTACAGGAACAGCACATAGACTTGTAGGCCCATGCTGAGGACCTTGAGAATCTCTCCCGGCGAAATAATGTACGTATTAGGGGGTGCCTTGGCAGGCCACAGGAGATGATCTTAGAGCCTATGTCCTAGCTTTTTCCATCACGTCCTGGGCAGCAATCATACCAAAGATATTCTGTTCGACCGGCTACATCAGGTGGGCCTTCCATGAGGGAATAAGGCTCCACCACCAGACATACTGGTATGCGTCCATGATTTCCAGCTAAAGGAAAAGATCATTCGTAGAGCACGAGAGACTCAGACTATCCAATTTCAAGGTCATACTCCTACCTTTTTTCAGGATCTAGCGGCGTCAACTTTGGTCCACACAAGAGAATTTCGTGCTATAACCACCCAGCTTTGAGAGCAGGGAATCTCATATTCTTGGGGGCACCCCTTCAGAATCATCTTCAAATATCAGGGGCAACTGAGACAACTTCGCTCCCTAAAGGAGGCACGAGAGGTGCTGAGGTTATCGGACTCCTCTGCAGCGGATCATGATGGCTACACCCGAGAGAGCTCTTTGCATAAGTTTCCACGATGGCACCGGGTCGGAATGCCCGCCTCTAAGCTTAAACCGGACCCGGCAACGATTACTAAAGAAAGGGAGGCGGTGATCACCTCAATGTCCTGGCGGCCAGATCAATCGACTACCCCATGAATTAACTCTGTAGCATAAGCCAGGATGGTTTACTTGAGGTGGAGCCGGGGGGACCCACTGAATCGGCTAAAGGCTCCCGATGGTGGACGCTACCTCGCCAACTGGCGGAGAATAGGAGCCGAGTCATGCAGATCTTCCACCGTGCCATGACCCTTATGGGTTTCCCTATGTAGACGAACTTTTGTCGCCTTATGTTTTATATGTTTTGGAACATGGGGCATTAGTTCTGCTTTTGGGGGTTCTTGTTTTTCTTTTTTTTTTACCTGCTCCAGTAACTAATGGTCTTTACACCCGCTCACTAACATTAAATTAGCCCAATAGAGTCTGGTGGGGCCTTGGGGGAGGAAATGCACCCTATGTATCTCGCCAACCCTGATATCACAGTATAGGTAGGGATTTAAAGGTTGTAAGCCTCAATGTTAGAGGTCTGAAAAATCCAGTGAAACGGTCTGCGATCCTCTCCCTGTTAGAGAATTCGGTGGAGATATCTGCTTATTGTAGGAGACACATCTCCTCTCGAGACACACTGTGTGCATGCAAACACGCCGCTTTCAACAGCAATTTTGGTCCTCTGGCCCGGCTAAGAAGAATGGTGTTCCAATCTGGTCAGAGCACATTTACCTCGGAAGGTGGTTGCCACACTAGCAAAAATACCTGGGCACTTACTTGCAGTTAGAATTCTGTGGGAGCATACAGACATCACAATAGCTTCTATATACATCCCCAACACACACCAGGAGTCTTTTGTCCTTAATGCCTTAACGGAGGTGCTATCGTCTCCAGATGCGGTTGTCCTGGTGGGAGGCCATCTCAATCAAGTGATGGACACAGTGCTGGACCGATCAGGGCGAAAATCTATCCAGGCGGGGGCCTTTCCAACTGGGGGCCTGGGGTGGCTAGCAGAGAATGGCTTTCAGGATGTTTGGCGTACTCACCACCCGGGGGTAAAGGATTAGACCTATTATTCTGCGGACCACAAATCGTACTCGTGGCTGGATCATTTTCTTACCTCCATGTCACTTTTGCCCTTTATAGCAGACTCTTCTATAGAACCTAGATCTCTTTCGGATCATGCATTAATTTTGTTCAACATACACACAAGTCAAGGCCAAACAATGCCCCCTAGATGGCGCTTGAGGGAGAGCCTCCTGCGGTCGCCACTAGTCTTGACAACAGTAAAAACCAGGCTAACAGGCTATTTGAAGACTAATGATGTGGGAACTGCTTCCCTGGCGGCTGTCTGGGAGGTATTGAAACTGGTGCTGAGAGGGTAATTTATCGCAATCTCCGCTGCAGAGAACAAGGTCCGTCGGGAAAAGCGTCATGCTTTGGAACATGAGGTGACCGAGATGGAATCATTCACAAAAGAATGGGGGCCGAGAGTTTGGAGAGAGTTAGAAAAAAAGAGGATTCAATTGAAACGCTTAGCCCTAGATAGGGCAGAGTATGCACTTCTCAGGCTACGGCATAAATATTATCTCAGCAGCGACAAATGTGGCAAACTATCGGCTCAGAGGCTTAGGGCTAAAAAGCTAGACCCACCGGAGAAGAGGTCTATACTAATACGCAAATAGTAGACGCTTTTAGAACCTTCTATCAAACTCTTTTTTCTGAGTAGGATCCCCCATTAGTAGAACCCCGTTCCTACCTGGAGAAATGTTCACTCTCTAGCCTGCCGAAATTTACAGCAGATCAATTAGATCAACCAATACGCATAGAGGAGGTAATCTCCGCAATTTCCCGCCTAAAAATTCTGAAGGCTCTGGGCCCAGACACCTTTTCTGCTTTACTCTACAGGACTTTCTGTCAGGAGCTGGCCCCCCTCCTGACCAGATCATTCACTTCATTCCTGGAGACAGGATCGGTAACAGAGTCCATTTCGGAGGCGGCTATCTCGGTAATCTTAAAACCATCCCAGAATCCCACTGAATGTGGGTCATGCTGAAACATCTCGTTATTAAACATCAATGCGAAAATATTTGCCAGCATCTTGGCAGCCTGTCAAAATCCATTGATGGTGGCGCTGGTGGATCCCGACCAGGCCGTCTTTATTCCTAACAGGCAGGGAGGGGATAACACTAAACGTCTTTTTCACCTTATGGACAGTGTCCAGAGATCACGTAAGCAAGCACTGTTTCTATCAGTAGATGCCGAGAAGGCGTTTGATAGGGTAAGCTGGTCTTATCTGTTCGACACACCGGGGTATTTTGGGGCTTGGCAAAAAGTACAGAAAATGGGTCAGCTGCATATACCGTTCTCCTGGGACCTTTGTCCGGGTGAACGCTGCGACCTCCGCCGCATTCCCGATCACTCGGCGGACAAGACAGGGATGCCATCTATCCCCCCCTCTTGTTCGCTCTATATATGGAGCCTTTTGAACAACGCTTGAGGGATAACCCATGGATGGAGGGAATAAGATTTGAGAAAGACATACTTTAGGTCAGCCTATATGCTGATGATGTAATACATTTGCTTACTAACCCACAGTCTACTCTGCGGCAGCCGCGGTCGGTAGTAGGAGTACCTGCAGGGCGGTGACGTGTGGGGAGGGGGAGGGGCAGGGTGGGGGGTAGTAAACTATGGATTACGGAGGTTTACAGGTAAGTAAACATATAAATTAATAAAACGAATTTCGTTGCGTGCACTGCATCCCCAAATGCGATGCCGTGCACGCAACGAAATTCGTTTTATTAATTTATATGCTTACTTACCTGTAAACCTCCGTAATCCATAGTTTACTACCCCCCACCCTGCCCCTCCCCCTCCCCACATCACCGCCCTGCAGGTACTCCTACTACCGACCACGGCTGCTCTGCGGGCATTGATTACCAAACTAATAGCTTTGGAGAAACCGCTGGCTTCAAAGTCAATATGTAAGTCACAAATACTAAATCTCTTGATCCCGCAAGCTATAATAGAGACTATTCAGCATTAGTTCCCATTCCAGTGGACACAACAAGTATCAAGTATCTGGGTATCCAGCTTGCCCGACTATTCAAAGAACTGTGGCCCTACAACTATGCGACTCTGCTTGACCACACAATAAAAGCATTAGACAGCTGGACGCGGCTCCCAATGGCCGGGTTTGGAGAAATCGCAGCTGTAAAAATGACAATCTTGCCTCGTATCCTCTACATTTTCCAAACAATACATTTGGCACCACCCCTGAAAGCACTTTGCCGACTGCAGTTGCTAGTTAATACATTTGTATGGGGGGAACCACGCATATCTCTTGTCCAAATGACACGCCCCAGGAGGGAAGGGGTGCATGGGGCCCCCTATGATTAACCAATATTTTCAGGCATCGAACCTTCGGACTAGTAGAGTGGAACCGTCCCCCCTCTGAAAAACATTGGAACTTTATGGACCAGTCTGTGGCAGGGGTAAACATATGGCGAGAGATCTGGCTTCACCGCAAACACAGGGCGTGGGGACTGTATTCCTCAATGTTTACAACGTCAACCATGAAGGTGTGGGATGCAGTGGCGAGCAACAGAGGCTGGACCAACTTTTCCATCTCCAATGTCCCCCGATAGTGGACAATCCAGACTTCCCCCCAGGTGTGGAATCAGAGGTGTTTCAAAAGATGGAGGGAGGCGGGTTGCAAGGGGCTAGGATCCTTGTTTTGATACAAATGGACTGATTCCATTTGAACAGTTCAGGCAGGGCTAGGATCTCTCTCAATCTGATGAGTTCCACTATCACCATTTAAGACACTGCGTTACATCACCTTCCTGCCAAAGGGGGGGCGTCTCGACTGCTCGAGGCTTTTGAAAAATGGCTGGTATATATAAAAGACCCTAAGCGCCTAATTTCTCAGTTATACTCTATGCTTTCCACAGGCAACAATGGGGGCAAATAAGGGGGCAATTGCGTAGGGAGGCAGAATTAGAAAGGACACTCTCCGACAAAAAAATGGGAAGACATATACACTATTGGGCATTACCATACAGCACATGGGTGGGAATGGAATCCGTATTTAAAGTAATAATATTGTATTGGTACTTTACACCAGCACGCATACATAGCTGGGATAAAGGCGGATCCGAGCAATGTTGGAGGGGGTGCGTAATGACCAGATCTTTAGTGCATTTATTATGGCATTGTCCTAAGCTGCAGCGTTATTGGAAAGGAGGTTTAAGACGAGGCTTTCGATACTACCCTCTCTAGATTTTCAGCATACACCATTCTTGGGCTGTTAAACCCTCTACCTTTCCCCTTCACTCTCTGAAGGGCAGACAGATTGTGCTAGCCTTACTAGCTGCACAACAGGTGATTCTGTCCCACTGGGGGACACCGGCTATTCCAGATTTTAGCGCCTGGCTTCAGAAATTATGGCTAATTCTGACTATGGAGTGAATGTCCTTAGTAGCTGATCGCAAGGAAGAGTCATAAGCTGAGCTATGGGCCCCTTTCCTTCAATTGCTCTCCAAAGATCTGAGGGAGATAACATATCCCAAATACTCACAAATTCTATGATTGCTTCGCAAGAGCCTCACCAACACACATCGTAGCCAAAGGTATGAAGATGCATATAGGTTCACTTTCTGCTATCTAGGCGAGGGGTGGGGTGGGATGGGGTGTTTGAGACAGGATGACTGGTTCGGGATTTAGGGAGAGGGTGGGGGGAGGGGTTTTTATTTAGAGTTTTCTTCCTCTTTATTCCTGTTATGTGAGTAAGTTTTCATAATATCAAGAAACGATTCTATTAACGCTGCCAGCCTCAGGGTTGTACTCACGCAGCTGTGTAATCACATTAGATGTAAGCGCTGTCAGCCAGTGATTGTAGGCATGAAGCTGTATTCTTTCACTCTGAATCTCCTTAATAAAAAGATTGTTTTTTTGAATTCCTTCTGATTGTAATCTCTTTATGAAATGTAGTTTTGGAGGAGGTGACATTCTTTACACGCCTTCATTTATTGCACTGCGCAAAACCATTTCTCAGTTTGAACTAAGAATCGGAAGGCGCTTCTGATATCACTAATATATTGAGCCCTATTTTCAACTGATAATTTCTAGTCTTTTGATTCATCCGGTCTTCTTTAACATGTTTTCTTTATGCAGGTGATGCAGCAGTATATTCATCGGGCCCCCGTCAAAACTATCAGCCAAATCTCTGCTTAGGTAGATAGGTTTGGAGCGGTCTTTGGATGTAAACTCAATTTAGCAAAGACACAGATTTTTCTTAGCTATTACTTTGTTCCTGGTATCATTCCAGTAGATACTTACCTCGGGGTTAAGATCTGTGCTGCATTGTGGGGTTGAATTATCACTCCCTTTTGATAATCTTGGCCCCTTGATATACCTCCGTAAAAAAAAAAATTGTTACAGAGAGTTTCATTTTTGATTTGTGTTTTTGTATGATTAGTGAAGTAATTTAGCTTGAGTAGACATTACTAATCTGGGCCAATTTTTTCTGGATGGCATTTTCAAAAATGGCGGATGTGTTGCAGTGTTGATGTACTATTTCAGGAGCCATGAGACCTATATACTTAATTTTGGTGTCCAAACATAGATTTTGGGGGGTCACGTAGCCTTACAGAGACAGAAAATAACTTCTCATAGAAACCCTTCCCACGTTTTCCAAAATGGAGGCTCTATAATGAAGTGTTTTAGCTATCATATTGGTCATTTTTTTAATATTGATTTTGTTTCAGGTTTTCCGTTGATTCAAATTCATAAACATGAGTCAGGCAGGTGGTAGCAGATGATCTTTACCTCTTGACAGAGTGTTGCTAACTCCGAAATCTGAGAACTCCTTCAACAAAGAAAAATGTGTCATATGCCAAACTAATCCAAAAGAAAAGCTTACATCAACTGCGGCTGGACAGAAGAGAGTTTGAGATGCTGCAGCAATACAACAAGATGAAGTTCAAAAAAGATTGAAAGTGATGGGTGAATTGGATCAAATATTTTATCATTGTAAGAACAAGTGCTACAAGTCTTATACAATGGAAAAAAGTCCGGAAAAAATAGTAAAAAAATAGCAGAAACCAGTGAATCACAAGAATCTGAATCTTCTGAGAAAGCGACAATAACCAAACCCAATGCCCATCCACTTAGAAAATCAATGGCTACCCCTCATACACTTCCAGCAACTGATTAGAAAGCAGAGGACCTTTAATGTGTTATCTGTGGTTTATCCAGAACAAAGGTCAAAGGGATTGATGAAAGAACAAAGTACAGAGTATGTGAGTCTCAAATGGCAAACATGTTTTTATCTGCAGCTAGTTTCTTCCAAGATGAGATTTTCAGCCGAGTAGCTGATCTTAACAACAAGGTGAATGTATTTAGAGCAGATTTGTATGCCCACCCGAACTGCATGCGTGCATACATTCAAAAATATGAATGCACAATAAGCTCCCAGCAGCAGCGTAACCACTGGCCTTTAGTTAAATTTGCACTCTGAAAGAGCAAATTAAGTTTTAAATCCACTCTTGAGTGCCGGCTATGGGTTCATACTCTGTGAGATCAGAGAAATAATGGTCAACATTGATGAAACTGTATTGATCCATAATAATGAAATTGAGATTATTTTGATGGAAATGTACAATCATAAAATTCGTTTTTGCCAGTATAACAAAAGAAATGGGCCACTTGTGGTGTTCTCAGCTGATTTGACTCCTAAAGTTCTTGCTGCCAAAATAAGATCACAGGATGAAGTCAAATCAGCAGGAACCATTTTAAGAAATGTCCTGAAAGATTTAGATTTTGGATTTAATGACAGATTTTGAGAAGCCCCAGAGCTCCGCAAATCATAGGGGTCAACAAGAATGCCTGATTTTGTCGAGAAGCCGACAACATTGAAGATGGCTTTGAAGATATAGGTGAAGAAGTGGAAGGCAATACCGTGAACCTATAGGCTTATGCTGTCCAAATGTACTGTCTTTTCCAAATTATGTTTTATGAATTACATCATGGAAAAAAGAAAACTACACTACACATAATGCCTGCCCTCACAATCTATGACATGTGCAAAAGTAGAGAGCTAATCCCTTCAATGACTAGGATTGGTGTATCAACAAGTAATAATGACATAGTACTGAGCAAGACCTTGTTAGCAGCTCATGCTATACAATCTTGTGAATCCGACAGCACACCAATTCCAAGCCACTTTACTAGGAAAGGATTTACAATTACTGCTCTTGATAATTTTGATTTTGGAGACAGCTCTTTTTGTCTGGAAAATTCAGCACAGATGATACTGCCATGGTGCTTTTTCAAAACTGTACCAATGAAGTAGCTGCTGGAAAATGAGCTGTGTCAGCTCTAGGCATAGACAAATGTAGCTGCAAACGTATAACCCAACTGCCCTGCCAGTGTGTGCAAAATGACTAAAAGCCACGTCCTAGTCTACAAGAAAGTTCTAAAGTGGCGGAAGAAATTGATACCCATCTACCTGATGCTGTGGTCAGCAAAGGTGATTTAACTGAATTTATCATATCACTTATTCAGTGCGGACTGAAGGATGAAGAAAAGCCAGTTCCTCTGTGGGCTGGAATTCATGCTCTTATCTTCCAGAATACCACTGAAGAAAGTTGGGTTTATAGCGGTAATACCATCTCCAGTCACAAACTACGCAACAGTATACACAGCTCTAAAAAAAAATTCTAAGATGTACGAGCTCAGTTTGAAGACCAGCCTATCAGCTTGTGCTGCGGGTGGTTTCAACCCGCCGCTGAAGCTTCCATTGAAAAATGAAAGTTTGCAACTCATCATGTGCGGTAGCATCCTAATTGCGGTGTCGGAACAGCTGACCTGAGATCGGCCAGTTCCCCATCCGCAGTGATGTCAGGCAACTCCGACTAACATCATTATCAGGGCCAAATTATATTTTAATTATTAATTTGATAATTCGTTATGTTAGTTGTGGAAAGAATTTTCAGTAACATTTTATGGGTGTGTTGGATGTTTTGTGGGGGTATACTGTGGGAAGTACATTAATTATAATTAATATTTAATGAATGATATTTTGTGGGTGTGTTGATAAATATTTATATTAATAGTGTAAATAATAAGTTTTAGGTGCAGATTGTGAGTTTTGTGGAGTTATAGGGTGGGAAGTAACTAAATTAAATGTATGTAAAACATATTTATTTGTTAAATGCTTTCTAAATAAAAATATTTGTATGAACTTTTTCGTGCTTTATTTATAACAATATTTGTAGGCATTGGTGATATGTATTTAACATTGCAATATGTATTTAATTTTTTGACATATTTATATTTTTCTTTATTAGCTTTGTTTTTGAAATCATTTTATTTTGTTCAAGATATTTGGTGAATTGTCAGAGCTTGCTGACTGGCATGTGGAAGGAGGACTACCCTAGGAGGAGTTCTGTAGGGTACAGAGGGAGTGCCTACCCCTTGAGGACATGTGGCAATAGACCGAAGATCAAGCAGCAGGTGATGCCTCTGGAAGTCTTCACATTTACTGGGACAACAAGGGACCAGGTGGTCCTACAATGCTACAGGGCCTTCCTACTGGAGCTAGCTCACGAAATCCCCCTGGCAGAACACCTGGGCCAAGACAAGACATTTGCAAGGCTTGTTCTCCACTTTTATTTACCTAGGATCAAGACTTCCTCAGATGCAATGTGACACTGATTGTTGAATTCCAGACTGATACCCACCAACTGTAATACAATGTGATGATTGTACTGTGATGACTGATTTTGTTGTTAATAAACAGATTTCTTTTTGAAAAAAAAAGACTTCTTCAGATGCATTCTGTAGGACTACTGTAATCTGCCAGGCCAGTGGGAAGACAGGGCACAGGATTAAAGACCCCTTAATCCATTGCCTGTTGTTAGCACACCCTTTGAGAGGGTGGGCATTGACATTGTTGAGCCTATGGATCCTCAGGCTGCTTCAGGCACCAGGTTTATCCTGGTTCTGGTGGATCATGACACTAGGTACACAGAGGCAGTCCCTCTAAGAACCATGACTGCACCTGCAGTGGCAAAAGCCCTGAAGGGGATTTTTACCCATGTGGTATCTGACAGGGGCATTAGCTTCATGTCTGCTTATATGCAGTCGGTGTGGAAGGAGTGCGGGGTAACCCACAAGTTCCCCACCCCTACCATCCACAAACACATGGGCTTGTTGAAAGATTCAACAAGACTCTGAGGCGCATGAGTAGAGGCCTGCCTGAGGCCCTAAGAAGTAAATGCCTGCTGTTTGCATACAGAGAGGTGCCACAGAAGAGAGTGGACTTCAGCCCCTTCAAGCTTCTGTATGGACACACAGTCAGAAGACCTCAGCGTTTGGTGAAAGAAGGGTGAGAGCAAACTCCCAGGAAGATTCCCCAGGATGTAGTAAGTTGCATGCTGGCTTTCAGAGGCCAAATGTCTAAGGGACTGATTTAGATCTTGGCGGCAATGGGCTAGCCGTCGCTTTTCAGCCAGTCTTCCCACTGCCTTGGCAGTCCACCCACTTGATTTAGATGTTGTCTGCTCACTGGAGGGAAGACCACCATAGTCCTGCCAACTGCACCAGAATCAGTCTCCCGCATCAATGGAATCAGAGGCAGAAGTTGCACTCAGAGGGTCTCCTGCCAAGATTCCGCTGTCCAGATTAAGATGTGCCTTACTGTTAAGGCAACTGTAGCGGGGAAACCTCCAAGCTTGAGTTGGCAGAATGGAAAAAAGAAGGTGAAAACTCACCTTTTTTTAGGGTCCCACTACCGATTCCATCTTGAACGTCAATGTCCAGGTCCATCCTGTGCTGCTGCTACTTGACCACGATCTTCAGCTACCCTGATGTGGCTGGGATATTAGGTAGGATTTTGTGGTGGGTATTGGTGTACATTCAATAGTGTGTGTATGTTGTTTGTGTGCAATGCTATATGTACAAATATGGGCAGTACACATTACCTACATATACATTTAGACAGATTCACAACATATATATGTATTGAGAAGATAATAAGTAGTACTTACCTGTCTCCACACCGCCATGGGCTCACTCTGTCATGACACCCCATCCAGGAAACCAGAACATCTAAATATGCTCAGCTGAAAAACGCCTGCCTGATGACAACTGACGACTGTTTGCCAGCAGAGTGGACTGCTGCCGTGGTGGTCTCTTGTCTATATCCATAACATCTAAATACTGCGGGCGGAATACCGTCAGCTTGATGAAGTACTTAAGAGTGCTACTGCGGTGGAATGGGGGTATTCTTGCCAAATTCTAAGCAAGCCTTAAATTGTGGAAGCAGGCTTCAGTCAATTAAGAAGCCAGTCAGGATGTGATGAGACAATAGTTTGACCAAAATTCTAACACTGTCGACCTGGGCACAAAGTGTGGGTTATGGAAACTGTGGAGCCCAGAGCCCCCCCCCCCCCCCAGAGCCCCCCAAGGCCGTTGGAATGTGCCTTATGATGTGATTGAAAGGAAAGGTGAGCTCACCTACTTGGTGAAACTTAAGACACCTAGGCAAGCCCACAGGGTGCTTCATGTCAATTACCTCAAACCCCACTTTGAGAGGTCTGATCTCACCATGCTGCTGGTGATTTATGAAGAGGAGAGTGAGCCTCTCCTTAACCTCTTAGACTAAAAGGACAAAGATGGGTCTGTGGAGGGAGTAACCCTTCCCACCAGTCTGACGCCTGAACAGCAGAGGGCCTGCTACCAAGTGTTAGGGCAGTACTCCTCTGTTCTCCCTCATCCCTGGGACTACCCACCTGTGTACCCATGATATGGACACAGGAGACAACCTTCCTGTCAAGAACAAATCTTGCAGGTTGTCTGATAAGTTGAGGGCCAGCATTAAGGAAGAGGTTTCCAAAATGCTGGAGATGGGGGTGATAGAACCCGCCAGTAGCCCCAGGTCCAACCCTGTGGTTCTGGTACCAAAAGCTGCCCCACCAGGCACCAGACCTCAACTCAGGTTCTCTGAGACAGATGCTCATCCCATCTCCCAGGATGATGAGCTTATTGACAGGTTAGGGGCTGTCCAGAACTTAAATACCTTTGATCTTACTTCAAGGTACTGGCAGATCGCCCTAACAGAAGAAGCAAAGTAGAGGTCAGCCTTCACGACTCCAGAAGGCCACTATCAGTTTAGGGTGATGCCCTTTTGACTTAAGAATGCCCCTGCCACCTTCCAGAAGCTAGTGAACCAGGTCCTTGCTAGTATGGAGGCCTTCTGGGCTGTCTTATCTGGATGACATAGCTGTCTTCAGTAGCAGCTGGAAGGACCTGCCTTTTCACCTCCAGCAAGTGCTTTAGGCTCTGCAACAGGCAGGCCTAACTATCAAAGCCAGTAAGAGCCCGATAGGTGAGGGGTCTGTGGTGTACTTGGGACACCTAGTGGACAGGGGTAAGCCCCTCCAGGCCAAGTCCCCTCAAAATCCAGAATTAGGTCACAGCATTCACAGGTACTTTAGGATGATTTTCAAGGGATATGGCACCTTTGTTGCCCCCTTGACTGAGCTGAAATTGAAGAAGCATCCCAGAAATGTGGTTTGGACAGAGGCATGTCAAACTTAATTTCACTCCCTTAAGCAGGCCATGTGCACAGCTCATGTGCTTAGGTCCCCTGACGTCTCCAAGGAGTCTATCATTCAAAGGAATGCTTCAGAACATGGCATAAGGTCAATGCTGTCACAGCTTAATAAAGAGGGCCTAGACCAACCTGTAGCCTTTCTCTCTAGGATGTTACTCCCCAGGGAACAAAGGTGGTGTGCTATAAAAAAAGTGTCCTTTTCTGTTTTCTGGCCACTGAATAAGTTGAGGCCATACCTGTCTGGCACTCACTTCCTGATTCAGACTGCTCACAGGACCCTCAGGTGGTTCATGCAAATGAGGGGTCAGAATCCAAAACTGTTGAGGTGGTCCAATATCCTACAGGGTATAGACTTCAGGGTGGAACACAGACCAGGGGTAGACCACACCAATACTGACAATTTATCCAGGTATTTCTGCCTTAGTGATGAGAACTCCCTAGAGGTTGGATATATCTCCCAAATTTCAGCTCAGGGGCACGTATTAGACCTGTTATCCTTAGGATTGACTTACCCCAAACGCTTTGCCTGCTTACCTCCTGTTTTTGCTGATTCTTTCTGTTGGCCTTAGGACTCTGAGCACTTTACCCCTGCTGACCAGTGCTAAAGTGCATGTGCTTATCTCTAAACATGGTAACATTGGTGTATACACAATCAGCCTATTTAATTTACTTATAAGTCCCTTGTAAAGTGGTATACCATATACCCAGGGCCTGTAAATTAAATGCTACTGGTGGACCTGCAGCAATGATTGTGCCTCCCACACAAGTACCTTTCAAACACATCTCAGGCCTGTCACTGCATAGCCTGTGTGTGCAGTTTTACTGCCACTTTAACTTGGCATTTATAGCCATTTGTCAAGATTTTACCTCCCATTTTATTACACATAAGTCATGCCTAAGGTAGGCTCTAGGTAGCCCATAAGGCAGGATGCTGTGTAAGTACAAGGTAGGAAACATACTTTTAAGTTTTGCATGTCCTGGTAGTGACAAATAGCTAAATTTGCTTTTCATTGCTGTGAGGCCCATTCCTCTCATAGGTTAACATTGCTAATTCCTTAGTAGACTTTTACATTGTACTTCCTGATTGGAAAAGAGTGGCTGTGTCATATTTTATATCTGTGGAATGGTAATGATAAATCATCTTTACTGATAAAGTTGGATTTAAAATTACTGCTTCAGAAATGCCACTGTTATAAAGTACAAAATATGAAATAAAGAGCATGCACTCCTTCCCTTTAGAAATACTTTATCGAACTTGGTGGAAAAATTACTTGGAGTGATTGCGTGCGAGCAGACTGCGATCTGTCCCAACCATCGCAGATTTAATGAAAAAATGTTGCAAGGGTGACGCAAGTGCGCACCCATCTGTCGCACTGCGAGAGCAGGAGTATATCCTTATCATCAATTTCTCATTTACTTTTTTGAAAAGATAATCATTTTGTTCCAGGTAAACCAGTCAGTAATCCTCGATACTTATCCATGATTGATCAATACTTTTAACATGCCAGCAAGGACAGCGTGATTCCAACATGATTCATTTTGCATTTTCACATATCTACTGCATGCCCTCCGGACCTTCAACAGCGACACGTTCAAAAGAATCATTGAAAGCAAGTTGGCTCAAAAGATATTTATTGCTTTTCACCCAATGCATTTCGGGCCACAGGGGCCCTTCGTCAGGGGTCACTGAAATGGATAACAAAAAAGATCTCAGCCATATATTCAAGGCGAACTCTCTGTTTCAAACTAAAATACAGTGAATGTGAAAGCAAACCCAAACGGAAAACCTTATTATAATTAACCCCAGAAACTCTTCAAGCTCACCTCCTCCCTCCAACACTTAATCACCACTGAAACAAAAATAAACCCAGCACGTGAACATTCATAGATGAACCCCCTCACCCACAACCCATACCTAACCTACGTGTCATCCCTCAATTAAACCTTGCTGTTAGACCCACCCTGTTAGCTAATACTAATCCCATCCCTTCAATCCAAATGTAAACGAGTAAATCACCTTGAAAGCGACAAGGGGCAATAACATCGTAACGTGCAGCAGCACAATGGGAAACACACCTGTTTCCCATTGTGCGCGAGGTTAAAACTGCGGTGGAAGGGTTTGAATCGAATTGAATGCTGACATTGTCAAATGCTGCTGCACGTTACGATGTTATTGCCGCTTGTCGCTTTCAAGGTGATTTACTCGTTTACATTTGGATTGAAGGGATGGGATTAGTATTAGCTAACAGGGTGGGTCTAACAGCAAGGTTTAATTGAGGGATGACACGTAGGTTAGGTATGGGTTGTGGGTGAGGGGGTTCATCTATGAATGTTCACGTGCTGGGTTTATTTTTGTTTCAGTGGTGATTAAGTGTTGGAGGGAGGAGGTGAGCTTGAAGAGTTTCTGGGGTTAATTATAATAAGGTTTTCCGTTTGGGTTTGCTTTCACATTCACTGTATTTTAGTTTGATGCAGAGAGTTCGCCTTGAATATATGGCTGAGATCTTTTTTGTTATCCATTTCAGTGACCCCTGACGAAGGGCCCCTGTGGCCCGAAATGCATTGGGTGAAAAGCAATAAATATCTTTTGAGCCAACTTGCTTTCAATGATTCTTTTGAACGTGTCGCTGTTGAAGGTCCGGAGGGCATGCAGTAGATATGTGAAAATGCAAAATGAATCATGTTGGAATCACGCTGTCCTTGCTGGCATGTTAAAAGTATTGATCAATCATGGATAAGTATCGAGGATTACTGACTGGTTTACCTGGAACAAAATGATTATCTTTTCAAAAAAGTAAATGAGAAATTGATGATAAGGATATACTCCTGCTCTCGCAGTGCGACAGATGGGTGCGCACTTGCGTCACCCTTGCAACTGTTATAAAGTAGACATTTCTCTGCTCCTACAGCTCTGTTTGTCTGCAGTCTGTCTCCAATACATCTCTAGGTTGGGTGCCAGTTACACTTTGTCATTCCCTCTACACAGCCACAAACACAGGAAGGTTGGGCGTGTCTGAGTACTCATTTGCATTTTGATGGCTCTTCCTTGGCAGAAAGGGAGTAAGGGGCTGATACATACACCTGAATAGGCCTTGCCCTGTCCCCACACAAAGGACTCCTTACCCCACACAAAGGACTCCTTACCCCTTACTTATAGTCTGGAGCCAGGGCTGAAAAGAAAGGGCATCTGTGTACTTCAAAGACCCTTCTTCGAAGTCACCCTCACATCAAATGCACAACTGGGCATAAGTACTTGGCCTCTGACCCCACCAAATCAGACACTTCTGGATCTACAACTGAACTCTGTCAGAAGATCTGCTATGTTGCATCAAGGACTGACACTCTACTGGACTGCTGACCTGGAAGGCTCGTTGTTTCTCTTGTGCTGCCCAGCTGCCTGCTGTTTGCTGGCCCTGCTGAAGTGAGCTGGACTTTCCCTTACACCAAAGTGATCTCCAAGGGCTTGTTCGCTTGCCTCCTGTTGCTTGAGACTCAGGATATCAAAGTATCTACACATGTTCTTGTGTCTGATTTCCTGGAAGTGGACCCAGATCCTTGCATCAGATAAATTGATGCTTCTTCAGTCTGCATGTACCAGAAACAGTGCATTGACCAAGTTGTGGGAGTAGAACCGGGGCAGCTACCCTGTTGTGGGAGTAGAAATGGCGCATCGCACTCGGAACCGCTGCTTCGTATCTGGAACTGCCCCTTCAGAACCAATACATTGCCGCAACTTCATGGAGATCATCGACGCATCGTCCCTCCAGCATGGATTAATCCGGCGCATCGCCTTCAGACCTCGGAAACGACGCTTCAATCAATGGACCCGATGCATCGCAGCCACTGTGTGAAGAAAACCAATGCCTCACCTCGATTGTGGGCTCGACATTGACGGATTGCTTGTCTGCACTCTGCATCTTGCTGTTGCGACCAGGATAAAGGGACTCTGTTTACCAAACTTGTGTAACACTTGTCCTCGGCCTGCATTCCATCACGGTTGGCTTGAACTGTTGACTTTGCCCAGGGCCGGCTTTAGCGCTGGTGGCGCCCAGTGCGAAAATGGTTGTTGGCGCCCCCTCAGTGACCACCTCTGCCATGGATTCCCTCACTAGCACCCTTTAACAGTGCCCCTCAAGTCTCCATAACCACTCCATCTCTCAGATGCATTTAATTTGTTGTATAGCGCCACTTATACCAGTGTAGGGTGTCAGAGCACTTTACATCACACGCACACTACACAGAGACAATCAATCATAGGTGTGCAAATCAGTGTATAGGAAATGTTAAATAAGACAGAGGACTATAAGGTGTAGGACTCGCATGTCTTCCACACTGGCAAACAGTATAGTTTAATAGCGCTTGGTCTGGAGAAGCACAAACTCAGAATTTAAAACATAACACCATAGTTGGGGGGTCTTTTTAACCCTTTTGCTGCGGCGGGAATTCCGCCGCAGCGCTGGGGGGGGGGGTTGGGGGCAGCGCGGTGGTGCGGTGCTCATGACGGAACCACTCCGTCATGAGCCGCGGTTGAGCTGTGCTCATGACGGAGTGGTTCCGTCATGACTCCGCCCACTGCGCTAATCGCCCGCACAGGCGGGGAATTAGCGCCGCGTGGGCGGCGCGGCCGCCAACGGCCGCTGCATGACGAACCACTCCGTCATGAGCACACGGCGACCGTGGCTCATGACGGAGTGGTTCCGTCATGAGTGGGGAAGGGGTTAATAATCAGATTTGATTTATATCCAAATTAATCCTTTTTCCAACATTAGAATAATGAGACGGGGTAAAAAATCATAACACTCATCTATGCCTTGCAAGTTGCATGCAGCTCTTTGGTGACAGTTAATAGTTCACTGTCTATGCTAGGATGTTAACTTATTAACTGCAAGTAATAAAAGGATCTCTAAGACAAAAGCAATGACCCACTGATCTATTTAAATTATATGCACGTTGTGATCTGCTGTTACAGGTTCTTTGCAGTAGGCACATTAACCATCTGAGCTACCCTACCATGACTCATTCATTTCATAAGGCTTTATTCGAACATTGAGTAAGTTCATAAAAGCACACAATACAACAGAAATGTATTATAAATACAGAGGCAGAAAAATTTATCAAGATAAAAAACATTTAAAAAAGCATACTTTTCCTAGCATTAATGGATTTAAGAAGAAAAGTAGCCGTATAAAAACATACTACCGGATGATGTAAATTAAAAAGTAAACACATACAGTCACGTATAGTTCTAACTTCAAATTTTAAAAACAGGGGTTTCAGATAAGCTATCCGGAGATGCTTATACAATTGACAAAGCAGAAGAAAGTGCACAGTGCTTTGGGAAGTGGAGTTATCACATGGACATGGACCAACAGGATGTAAATTCAAAATCGGGAAGGCAACAAGGTTGTGGACAACTCCCATTCTAAATCTGGTCAACACAAACCGATGTGCCTTCCAAGTTATTTGAGACAGATAGGGTTGAAAGCCCACAACTTCATTTAAATCATGATAAAAAGTGTAAGATGAAAGATTGGAGCTGTTCTGATGTCTCTTGATAGCAGCCTGTTGTAAAAAACACTGCTTGAGATCAGATTTAGACAACATATCTGCCCCGTGATGATCCGCTAGGATGTCGATGTTAAAGACCACCCGAAAGCTATCAATAGCGTACTTCAACCACGGAATCCTTGTAAAATGGTCCAAAGTAAGACAGTCAGAAATGATAGCTCTACACAAAGAAGTCTCTTCTTTAATCCAAATGGAGCGCCATAGGAGCAAAGGTCTAAGGGGAGTCAAATCGGAGAGATGGCAAATACCCAGTTCATTATGCACTAAGGTGTTCGAGACAGAGCTTGGCAGGCACAAAAGTTTTTTCAAAAATACGTTCTCTTCAACCTGAAGAGAACCTGCCGGGGCATAGCCCCATATACCTGCTCCGTACAGAGCAATTGAGACACACCGTGACTGATAAATTTTCAGCATGTCGCTTATCCACCTATCTCCCAATTTGGTAGCCATAGTAAAAATACCAAAGGCACTCCTGGCCATTTTAGACCGTACATTCTTAAGTTCATTTGCCCAGGTGTTTTTTTTTGAAAAAGTAACCCCCAAATATGAAAAGTTATCAACAACCTGGACCTTTTGACCCTCTATGAAAAAAGAGGGTTGTTTCTTTCCAATCCTATGGCCACATTCCATAACATAGGTTTTGGATTTGTTTAAAACTAACTTTCTGCTTTTGATGAATTGCATAAAACCATCCAACAACTGTTGAAGACCGTATGGTGTACGTGAAATTAAAACCGCGTCATCCGCGTAGAGTAACACGGGGACATATTCATTATTAATTTTGGGAGCATCCACTGCCAGAGATTTAAGGAAGGATTCAATTTCATTGATGAAAAGAATGAAAAGCAATGGGGCTAGCACACAACCCTGACGTATTCCACGCCCAATCTTAAACATGGGTGTACATTCGCCTTGTGACCCAAAACGGACACAGGCTCTTAATTTAGAATATAGGCGTGCTAAAAAGAAGACAATACCCTCTGGGGCTCCCATTTCTAACAGCTTTTCCCAGAGAATGCCGTGGTCCACCAGATCAAAGGCACTACTTAGATCCGCAAAGCAGAGGTAAATAGTGCCAGTCTTTGCCAGGGTATATTTACCAACGAGCAATTCTAAATTTAAACATTGCTCTATCGTTCCGCGACCCTTCCTAAAGCCAAACTGGCTCTCGGCTAAGATGCCATTTTCTTCAGCCCATTCCTCCAATCTCACCATGAGCACTCGACTCATGACTTTAACAGAAGAGTCCAACAGGGAGATTGGTCGATAATTCTTGGCTTCCCCGCGATTGCCTTTCTTGAATATTGGAATTAAAATGGATTCTTCCCATGTCGGGGGCATCTTATTTCTGACAGCTGCGTTAAAAATATTAGTAAGCAGAGGCCCCCAAATTTCTGGGACCAATTTGTACACATCAATTGGGACCCCGTCTGGGCCTTGTGCTTTCCCCCCCTTACTGTCCCGTATACTGTTTAAAACCTCTTGAACCGTAAAATTTAATGGGATATGCGGCCATTGTTTCCCTGAAACTTGCGGTCCACCATCAGGCTGGAAAATTTTAGAAAAATGCGTAATCCATTCTGCCTGCATGACATAGGAGGTTAGTTCTGGAATTTTGTCATCTTTGAGAAATGGGGAGTTGACAGTTTTCCAGAATAGGGAACAATTATTCAATTCAGCTGCCATGGACAAATTTTCCCAGGCCTCTTGCCGAAGTTCCACTTTCCTATTTTTAAGGGTTTTGTTGTATCTGGCTCTTAGATCTATGACCAGTCCCTTATCTCTGGGTTTGACAGATAGAGCAGATTTCAGCTCCCTCAGGGCCGAGGTGCAAGCTGAATTAAACCAGCCCCGCGGTTGGTCCTCTTTATGTTTACGGGTACCTGTGAGTTTTAGGTTAATGGCCGCATTAATACTAATAAAATGTTCAATTGAGGAAGAAGTACATAAATTGTCTTCGAGAATCGCGGTAATATGTACCAGGGAACTGGTTATGATGGAATCAGACATAATGTCTGCCTTATCCCCCTTCCATCTGAGTCTTGTACCGTTGGGGCGCTCAGCCTCTATACTAATAATAGTACGGCCCGGGATACTAACATCATCCTTTTCCCACAACTTAGCCTTTACTACCAGGCAGTTGTGGTCACTTAATTGAGTATCTATAACTTTTGGGGCCGTAAGCAAAACCTCCAGGCCCGTGGAAATGCAGATAAAATCTATTACAGAGTTCATACCCCGGCCTGAAAAGGTGGGACAAGTATCCCCTTGTGCATTTTTCTCGTTATCCATAATGTACATATTATATGAAGCGAGGAAATTATTCAGGGCATCTCCATAATAATTGTGTTTGAAATGGAGAATCCCATCCTCGTGAGCGTCCACTAATCCGCAAACATTAGCCTCAGAGAAAGGGCAGGTGGTAATATTAAAATCCCCTGCCAGGAGCAAATCAAAGACTTCATTAGAGTCCTTAAACAACTCTTCTAGTGCTTTGGAAAGATCTTTGACCGGCTGATCCCTGGAGTCATTAAAACAATTATTATAAAAATTAATTAAAAGAATGTTCCTACCTCCTTTTATATGCAGCCATAAAATCTGGGAGTAAGCCCCAACTTGTACATATTTAATAACTGATAAAGGGGCTTTAACTGAAATCAAAACAAGTAGACCTCCCTTGGCTCTACCTGAAACCGAGCCAATAGCAGGAAGCTGGTATGAGTTAAAACCACTGTAGCCTTTAAAATCAGTACACCAAGTTTCCTGTAAACAAATAATGTCAAAAAGATCCAAAAATTCCAACCACCCCAGACTATCTGTTTTTGATCGGATCCCAGCAATATTCCAACTTACAATGTAACAATCAAATGAGGTGTGGGTACCTGTCCCCAAATTTATACCAATGCTATCCTGTTGAGAAGGGGCAACATTTAAAATCTCGTCATCTGACACAGGGTTACCCGGTATATTTCCCATTACGGCTGGGGGCAGACAGACTACAGGGATTTCCGCCACCAACCCTGATACACAAATTTTCGGGCCACTTGTCAACAAGTCTAGGTTCCCCGAGGGTTCCGTACTGACGACGGGAGAACCCGTCCTAACCATTAATATGGGATCTTCTGTAGGACCTGAGGCGGCACCCTTCTCCTGTCAATCATTTTGGTCCAATCCACTCAGGCATTGATAACGATTAACAGTAGCTACCTCGTTGTTTGTCAGACTAAGGCCCTCGGCTCCCCTCATTATCCCTCCCCTCCGCTGCAATGGGAGGTGCTCAATATGTTGCCTATAGAAAAAGCCAAGGGGACGGAGTACGATACCCTGGTCAGTGCTGGGACGGGACGTAGCACGAATCAGAGCTGTCGTTGCTAGGTGAGGGTTACTAAAATTTATAATAACACAATCACCAGGAATGTTTTTGGGGGACATTCCAATCCAATTTGTTCTGGTGGTAACCAGAATCTGATCCGCCATAGCCACAGGAAAGCCGCATTCACAGTTGAGCCATGCCACGGTTTTATTTTTAAGGGAATCATGGGATTCCACAGAACGATTAGGCCCATCCTCTCTAATAGCTGGCACGTTGGTCAAAACTGCCACATAAGGTGCGCAGTCGGGTGGCAGATTAGGTTGGGGGAGGCGACTATCATTAAACCTCCCTCTTCTTGAAGTCCTATTCGTGTTCCCCGTATCATGAGTAACTATATTGGTCGGGACACCGTTGGCTGGAGTAGCACTAGATGTATCCCCAGGGGCGCATTGTGTAGAGTTACCCGCAAACCCCCGCCGATCATTACTAGGATTAATCCCACTAGTTGACTGAGTGGGAGAAATAGAGCCCACGCATGTTTGTCCGGTACTTATTAAGGTTTTAGATTGTTGCACATGTTGGCCCATTAAATCCCCGGTCTCTCCCACCACAACGATCGATGGGGAGCTATTATGGGATTTAAATCCCTGTTGCACCAGTTCACCCAATCTGTTCACTTCCCTAGATACAGCCTCAAGTTTATCTAAGAGCGGTATGATAATTTTATCTAGCTTGCTATCAATCATACCGATTAACATGTCGAGCTGCGCTGGTGCTAGTATCATTTGGGTAGGGTTATCTCCATTGTCTAGACAGGAATGCTCAGGGGAGCCAGCATTAGCGGCCGTGTTCTTTTTGCTTTTGCGGCCCCCCTTTTTGGGTTGAACATATCTGTTAACGTGTAAACCTGATCTTAGCACTCTATGTGTTTTGGGGAGTACAGGGGTTGAAACTACAGTGACGTTAGGAGACTTGCTAATATCAGGATCCATAGGCAGATCGATATCGGGCAGGGGAACCGGAGTAGACTCTGTTACACAAACACCCACCCTCGATGGGGAAACTGTAGGAGCCAATACTTGGCTGTCATCAGATGAATGGATCTCGACCGAAACTAATTGGCTTGTAATCTCAGGACCACAATTGCTGGTCAGACCTAGGGATAGTCTGCGTTCCTTGTTGATTTTGTCTACAACTTTGACTAAATAATTATCAAGTGTAGACACAGTTGAACGAGGGGTCCCAGTTGTTTTAGACATGCTGCCCAAAGATAGAAATCAAAATAATATAATAAACTTTATAAAACGATAACTACCGTTTAAAATAGCACTTACTATGAAATGACACCACCAATGTAAACGTTGAATACAGATTAAAAATTGTTATATACCATGGTAAAAACGCCTTAGTATTAAATGCTTGTTAGCTGATACTATATTCCTAAGACCTTTATGTGCAGGGTACAAAGGCCAACTACACACCACAGGAACACGTATATAACATATGCGGGCACAGACCTGATTGGCGTAACACAATACCTCAAAATCCACCGCCTATAGCAGGGTGTCGTTGAGCCACAGAAATTGAGGTGCCCTGATTACTTTAATGTTTTTTACGATGTCCAGATGTTGACAATTTAGGGGGGTAGCCCTGCCCGGCCTCCTCCGGCCCTGGACGGCCACAGACGGTCCCGCCCTTGTCCCGGGCTTAGCCCGGCGCCGCCCGCGCGCGTCCCGCGACGCGGAGGGAGCCTCTCGATTTTAAGCGCCTCCGGGCACGCTGGTAGGCGGAAGCAGGAAGTGCCTCCAAGGACTCTGGGGGCTGTAGTCCCCCCTCACAGCGGCCAGCGTGGTAATGGCGGCGGAGGAGACCACAGCGTCAACAACCCAAAGAAGAAAATGCCAGGAGGTGAGGAGAGCGTCAGGGCGTCAGGTAAGGTTCACCGATTTCTGCCAAATGCCTACCATGACTCAAAGCTGCCACTAGACAAACCTCCGATCTTTCTGTAGGAAGAAAATGAATCACGGAGTTATCTTGACATTTTTATTGACGGCTGAAAACTGCGGAGGCCAGAAGCTGGCAGAAGGTTTTAAAACTATTATATACTTGCAAACACGACGCCCCCACCTAAAGTCAGCGCCCGGTGCGGTCGCACCGGTCGCACCGCCCTAGAGCCGGCCATGACTTTGCCCATCATGCCCACCAGATAACCCCCATAGGTGCTTATTTTTTTCTGAGCAATAGAACTCTTTTCCATCTTTAAACGTCTACTTATTGAATTTTTGTTGTTTTGGTCTTGATTTAATTTTAAAATTATTGTCTGTTTTTCTAAACCAGTATGGAGTCTTTCTGTCTCTTTACCATTTTTCTCGCTACAATAGCTTGTTACTCCTATTAAGGATAAATTAAACATTTAATAAAGCAATCAAATGTTAGTCTTTGGCTACACAATAAATACTAGAACTTGCTTGCCTCCTGTTACCAGATTGCTAAATGGAGTATAATATTGGAAGAGTTATGCAAAAGAATGTTTTTTTTTCTAAACTAAAGATTCATTATTTTCCTAATAAAAGTCGTAGGTTTCTAGACAATCATAACATATATTGACTTTCCTGTTTTAACTCTCCTTCTATTTTTCTTCAACCTTTCTTATTCTTAATTTTTAGCCCTCCATTTCCTGCTACAAGACAAAATACAAAAAATCTTCACATCCGTCCTTCTACTGCTCCCTCCGCTGACATCCTTACATCAGCTTCCCAGAATATTCCCTTTCCATTGTTCTTATGCCTCCCTCCTGCCCCCTATTCCACTCGCTCATGTCATTGCCCTTTCTCAACCCAATTTTTTTGCCAGTTCAATGACCATATACACCCTGACTTCCTCATGTCCCATCCGACAAACCGGCACAGTGTGCCCCCATGTTTTCCCCGCCAGCCCCCCTCTCCTTACTTCTCTATGTACCCTCCTGCTATTATGCCCCTTTCCTGCTTACCGCACCCTCCACCTTATATCCCTCCTGCCATTCCACCCCCTTACCCTCGTTCCTTTCATTCAAGCCCTCCCTGTTTCATCCCTGCAAAGAAAACGTCTTCTACCTTTGCTCCCCAGCAATTATATCCTGATTTTCCAGCTGTAGCTGAAGGGAATATTCTATGTGAAATCACAGTGTAAGTATAATTTTTTTTTCATGCTTTCTTTCATTCTCGACTTGCAAAGATATTTAATGTAGCTATTCAATTGTTTCTTTTAATATCCCTGTACTATATAAATATATGACAAATTGTTCCCATTGTTGTACATCTCAATACTGGCACTTTACAAATCCAACATGAAGCCCAACTTGCATAATTGAACATATTTCTGCTCTATTTGCATGTTGTCTGAACAGTGAGACTAATTACTTTATTAATTTGTGCCATATCACTGCTGTTTCCTATACATGAAAATTCAAGATCCATGTTAATACGAGAAATTCAATGGATGAAGCTTAGGGAAAAGATAGAGTTCAACAACTCCATCCACCATAGCAGACACCTCTTATCACAATGTACCCTATTTGGCATTGGGGATCAGGCCATACCCTGTGGAAATTGTTTGAACTGAGAAGCTGGATTTCGTAGCATATTTCTCTTTCCATAATCATCTTTTTTTAACAGATCACTCTTCTTGAGTTAGACCAGGTGCTGTTGATTTGAGAAGCTTTAGTGTGCTATTGTCACTCCATATTTTCCTCCTTTGAGCCCTTAGCATGTGATATTTCTTTTCCATTCACTCTTGTGGCTTGCCTAGAGCATGTTTTCAGTTCATTAAGTCCTGTGCCCAGATAGGCGAAAGACAGAACCTCTTGAGCAACAAGTGCACAGTTAAAGCACTTGTAAAATGAACATTTGGTTTGATATAATTGCATTGAAAATTGATCAGGTAATACTAGCCTCTCCCAGATCTACACTGTGGCTAGGCTAAACGTTCCATTAGAAACTCCATAAACACAGAGGTGCGTTATTAAGTGCAATGAGTTGTCACAAAAATATTGGTGCAGTCATCCTCTTGGTGTAAGACGTTTAATTTACATTACCCTTATTGCTCATTAGGGTTGATCAATCAATCAATCAATCAAAGCATTTACATAGCGCACTACTCACCCAGAGGGTCTCAAGGCGCTAGGGGAGGGGGGTCCGCTACTGCTCGAACAGCCAGGTCTTGAGTTGCTTCTTGAAGGCGAGGTGGTCCTGGGTCAGGTGGAGGTGGGTCGGGAGGGAGTTCCATGTCTTGGCGGCGAGGTAGGAGAAGGATCGTCCCCCTGTGGTGGCTCTTCGAATGCGGGGGACGGTGGCGAGGGCATGGCCGGTCGATCGAAGCTGGCGTTTGGGAGCGTAGAAGTTGAGGCGGCTGTTGAGGTATCCTGGTCCTTGGTTGTGTAGGGCTTTGTGTGCGTGGGTGAGGAGTCGGAAGGTGATTCTTTTGTTGACCGGGAGCCAGTGCAGGTCTCTCAGGTGTCCGGAGATGTGGCTGCGGCAGGGGATGTCCAGGATGAGTCGTGCTGAGGCGTTCTGGATCCGCTGAAGTCTTTTCTGGAGTTTGGCGGTGGTGCCGGCGTAGAGGGAGTTGCCGTAGTCCAGACGGCTGGTGACGAGGGCCAGGGTGACCATCTTCCTGGTCTCGGTGGGGATCCACCGGAAGATCTTTCGTAGCATGCGCAGGATGTTGAAGCACGACGAGGAGACGGCGTTGACTTGTCTGGTCATGGAGAGGGAGGAGTCCAGGATGAAGCCCAGGTTGCGTGCGTGGTCTGTTGGTTTGGGTGCGTTGCCTAGGGCGGGGGGCCACCAGGAGTCGTCCCAGGCGGAGGGTGAGGCTCCCAGGATGAGGACTTCCGTCTTGTCCGAATTCAGTTTCAGGCGGCTGTTCTTCATCCATTCGAATACCTCTTTCATCCCTTCGTGGAGGTTGGCTCTGGCGGTGGTGGGGTCGTTGGTGAGGGAGAGAATCAGCTGGGTGTCGTCGGCGTAGGAGATGATGTTGAGGTTGTGCTGGCGTGCGATGTATGCGAGGGGGCTCATGTACACGTTGAAGAGGGTAGGGCTGAGCGAGGAGCCTTGAGGAACGCCGCAGATGACTTCGGTGGCTTCAGATCTGAACGGGGGGAGGCGGACTCTCTGTGTCCTGCCGGCGAGGAAGGAGATGATCCACTCCAGTGCCTTCTCCTGGATTCCGATGTTGCTGAGTCGCTGCACTAGTGTACGGTGGCAGACAGTGTCGAAGACCGCGGAGAGGTCTAGGAGGATGAGGGCCGCTGTTTCTCCGTTGTCAAGCAGAGCTCGGATGTCATCGGTGGCTGCGATCAGGGCGGTCTCGGTGCTGTGGTTGGCCCGGAAGCCAGACTGCGAGAGGTCGAGGGATCCGTTCATCTCGAGGAAGGCGGCCAGCTGCTTGTTGACGGTCTTCTCGATGACTTTTGCAGGAAACGGGAGCAGCGAGATGGGGCGGTAGTTCTTGAGGTCGGTGGGGTCGGCTGATGGCTTCTTTAGTAGAGCGCTGAGTTTGGCGTGCTTCCAGCTCTCCGGGAAGGTAGCGGTGTCGAGGGAGGTGTTGATGATGTCCCGCAGGTGGGGTGCGATGACAGCGTCGGCCTTGTTGAAGACGTGGTGAGGGCAGGGGTCGGTAGGAGATCCGGAGTGGATGGAGTTCATTGTGCGGACGGTGTCTTCGGTGCTGATCGGGGTCCAGGCGCGGAGGGTGGTGGTGGGGGGTGGTGGTTCGGTCGTGGCGTGCGTCGGTTGGGAGCTGAAGCTGTTGTGTATGTTCGCGATCTTGTTGTCGAAGTAGGAGGCGAGGGAGTTGCAGAGATCTTGCGAAGGGGTGATGTCGTTGTTTCCGGCGTTGGGGTTGGAGAGCTCTTTAACGATGTTGAAGAGTTCCTTGCTGTTGTGTGCGTTGTTGTCCAGTCGTTCCTTGAATGCGGTTTTCTTGGTGGTGCGGATGAGTTGGTGGTGTTTACGGGTGGCGAGCTTGAGGGCAGTCATGTTGTCCGGTGTTGGGTCTCTGCGCCAGGTTCTCTCGAGGGCTCGGCAGTTCTTCTTGGAGCTCTTGAGTTCGTCGGTGTACCATGGGGCTTTCTTGCTACCGGGTCTGCTAGGCGGGGTTTTCAGGGGGGCGAGGTCGTCTGCGCAGTCGCTGATCCACTTCGTGAGGTTGGTGACCGCTTGGCTGGGGTTCGTTGCGCTGGTGGGTGGGTTCTTGCTCAGGGCGGTCGCGATCTGGTCGGCTGTGATCTTGTTCCAGCTTCTGCGTGCGACCTGTTGCTGGTGATGGTGGGTCGTGGTCCTTCTGAAGCTGAAGTGGACGCAGCTGTGGTCCGTCCAGTGGAGTCCGGTGGCGTGGCTGAAGGCGATGTCCTTGCTGGATGAGAAGACGGGGTCGAGTGTGTGTCTGGCGTAGTGGGTGGGGGTGGTTACCAGCTGCTTGAGTCCGAGGTTGGCGAGGTTGTCCAGCAGGGTGGTGTTGTTGCGGTCGTTGTTGTTCTCCAGGTGGAAGTTGAGGTCCCCGAGGAGGATGTAGTCAGCGGAGGGGAGGGCGTGCGGGCTGATGAAGTCGGCGATGTCTTCGCTGAATTGTGTGCGTGGTCCCGGGGGTCTGTAGATGAGGGTGCCTCTGAGGGTGGTCTTGGGGTTGATGTGGACCTGGAAGTGCAGGTGTTCGGCGGGTGCGATGGTGTCGTCGGTGTTGGTCGTGATGCGGATGGTGGTCCTGTGGATGATGGCAATGCCTCCTCAGGTGTTGTTGTTGATGCGGTCCCTTCGGATGATCTTGTAGCCGTCTGGGATGGCGATGGCGATGTCGGGCGCTGACGAGGCATTCATCCAGGTTTCCGTGAGGAAGGCGACGTCTGGTGAGGTTGTGTCGAGCAGGTTCCAAAGCTCGATGGCGTGTCTGTGGACGGAGCGGGTGTTGAGCAGGATGCACTTCAGGTGGTTGCTGCAGTTGCTCGTCTTGGTCTTGGGTGGTGCTGGAGTGGTGCAGGTCCGGATGCAGGTGAACTTGCAGGAGTTGAAGCGGAAGGGTCCGTGGGTGCGTCTCGGGGTGGCTCGGTAGCATCCTGGGATTCGACCGGCGTTGAGTGCGTTGAGGGTGGCGGCGTCGTACGTCCGGCGGGTGGGCTGGGGTCTGCGGGGGCCAGGGGTCCTGGCGCTGGGCGCGGTCCAGGCGCGGACGGGCACAGACGGGCTTACCTTTGGCGCACCTTCGGCGCTAAATCGGCGCGCCCGCTGCGCGTGCACGCTGCGCTTGGGCCACTCTGCCATGTGTGGAGAGTGGGGGGGCGGGGCGAGGGAGGGGCAGCTGGGAGGCGGGGAGCGGGGCGGCGAATGGGGAGGGCTGCAGAGGAGAGGAGCGGGGAGCGGGGAGGTGGCGGGAAGCGCAGCAGGGGCCGGGGGCGCCGAAAGCACAGGGGGACAATATTACAGTACTAACAGAACGGGGATACAAAAATAAAACAGGGGGCTGGCAAAACTACAATACTGAACCAGAGCGGGGATACAGAAAATAAAACAGGGGGCTAGCAGTACTCCGGGGGAAACAGCGACGGAGTTACAGAGGTACAATCTTACCAGGAGCCGAAGCACAAGGGGAGACAGGAGGAACGCGGTAACAGCGCGGCGCTGGCGGGGCAAGGGCAGCAATCAGCGGGTACAGCTGGCAGGGTCCCGGCTGCGGGCAGCGGCGGCACTGGAAGGAGCGAGGGGCAGCCTGGTCGCACTCACGAGGAGTGTGCGAGGTGCGTGGGGGTGACCGGCCCAGAGGGACAGAGGTCAGAGGACAGAGGTTGATGAATTTGGATATATCTTGTTTGTCTAAGTTGACTCCTTAAGATTCAGACGAAAACCATTCTGAACAAGGGTGTTCCTGGGATTTCAGATAATCCCCTCTACTAGTTAGCCTCTGTATGTGACTGCTTCCCCTTGAATTCCTCAAACATAGTTGTTTTTGCAGTCCATAGTGCAGCTTAATACTCCCGGTTATACCAGAGACACATATGTGCAGCAACCAGGGACATTTCTCTGCTAGGTATTGTTATGCAGCCTCTAGAAAATAGTTTCTCTCTCCATGCTGTGCTGGAAATGCTGGATGCTGCTGGGCCACTCAAAGCTCATTGGTCTCTTTATATTGCCTCATGCACTAAAATGGTCTATCGAAAGGCTTGTCAATCTCTTATTTTCAACTCCTCCATCCAAAAGCAAGTTCCTCCTTTAGCCTCATATAATTACTTATATACAATAGTCATACATATGCATGCATGTGCTTTAACTCCTCCACATTCTCATGTCATACTGGATGAACAGACAGGGGTATTACAGACTCATTTTATGCAAGGTGGACCGTGACGTACACAAATGCATTCTGGCTCCTTAACATCTCTTAGAGGACAGGGTCCAGGAATTAGTAGTGGACCTGGACACATACACAAGAATTCCCGCCGCAAAGTAAAAAGTATTTTCTCACAGGCTTTGACCTAAACACCCAATTCCATTGCAAGGTAGAGAATTTGTAGAGATATATTTCTGCCAGATCATCAAAAAGTGACGGAATGGCATTATTCAATGTAAGGGCATTATATTAGTGTCTAGCAGATGGAATACTTCCTCAAAACATGATGGATATTCTATCTGCCTTATTACAAATGCCATTGGCTATAATGCATTTTTAATGGAATGTCCCAACCTTTTTTGGAGGGGGAAGATGACGGGCTGCACCCGTCCCTCAGAGCTCCACCTTCCCTCTCCATCTCACCTGTGGAAATGCCATTTGTGCCGCTGCTGTCCACCGCCTGTTGCCTGCCACCTCCTGTCTGCTCTCCACGGCTATCACTGTCACGCTCTACGCTGCGTTCCCCGAGCCACCTGCGGCTCACCCATGGATAGCTGTTGAAACTGGGCGAGCTGCTGTTGCTGTGCGGTGGTATTGTCTGCCGCCTTCCACCTGCTTTTTTTCTGTCAATTGCTTATGTGCTTCATCAGGCCTCTTGTGCTTTTGCCCTTTTGAACATTTGGGTTTTCTTCTGCATATGTGGCAGCTTCTCGGGCAGGGGCACCCTCGACTTTTGACCCGGATGGGTCTTCTGCTCCGCCGCATTCTTCTCTCTTGGAGCTGGAGGTTGGTCCTCAAGACCCAGGTCTATGGCACATACACACCCTAGGTGCGTCCCGCGGAGGGCACGGGGCTCACTCATTATTAAGGGGCGGACAGAGATCGGCATGGAGATTTCCTCGATCAGACCACCAATTTTGAATCTGCTTTGTTCGGGGTCTGCAGCCACCTTACTCCAAGTTTCTCCTTTAGACATGGAGCCCCCTCCAGGCTGAGATTCTCATTTGGCAGGCAGACTACCAGGAGCCATTCCTAGAGGATTACCTACTCCATCCCCAATGCCTGTAACAATAGGGCAATGCCCTACTCATTTACAAAGTAGCATGCTGCCTGTGCATCCAGCTTCCGCTTCTACTGTTGCTACTGAGGCAGTATTGGGGCAATTGCATGCCGGTTCTAAGTCTTCTGGATACTCTGCTAAAATTATGAACATGCTTGGGGGGGACAGGTCCAAATTCTTCAGCCTTGGCTACAGGTGCATTTACCATCTCGCCGATATGCGTAGCTAGCCCTACTCAGTTGCCCGCAGCTTCAGTACTCGGAATCGCCCCCTCACAATCACTGAGCCTTCACAATTCACTCTGCGCTAAGTCTGGGTCAAACATATGTACAGCTGGGGGTGAGGAGACAACTTTGCTGGACGCCCCTGAGAGTCCCATCCCTGCCACTGGAACAAAGTAGTCTGAGGTGTCAATTCTGGGGCTCCTAAGGCAGTACAGAGGAAGCCAGCGGCTTTGAAGAAGCTCCAGGGTGGCTCTAAAAAAATTCCCCAACGAAGACTGTCTCTCTACAAGAGAAAGGGCATGCGCTCGGAGGTGGAACTAAAAGCAGCCCTCTGCCCATCTGGGTGAAATCAAAGGGGGAGGTAAAGGCTTTGATTACGACACTTTCATTAACTTATGTTCAGAAGGCTGTGCAGGAGCACACAAGAGGGGATAAAATAGCCAGCACTGCCATCAATCCTCTGAACTACTTCCCTCCAGGGTCTCATCTCACTGTATCACCTTGGTTCCATCTGAATTCCCCTCAAGGGGCCTCAAGTCTCTAAGTGATGTTTCAAAGGCTACCCCTCCTAATCACTCCACCTCAGTAAACTCCTTGAATTCCCTTTCTGTGAAGCTAGAGCATGAAGCCTCTCTACTTACTTTACTACAGCTCCTTTAAGCGCAGCTGGCCAAAGTCCAACAATATTATGTTCAAGCCCAGGAGGATTGTATAGCTATTTAGCTATCTCTAGCCAAAGTTTTTTGTAAGGTGTCCGCTCCACAGAAATTGCTGAAATCCAACAACGTGTGTCTGATATCGAGGATGCCGGAACACATACAAGTAGGATCATGGAAAGCCATGATAAGCACCTGAACAAAATCCAATTTAAGATCGAGGACTTGGAAAACTGCCCACGGCAGAACAACCTCTGCGTTTTCGGCATCCCAAAGTAGAAAGAAGGGGTTGCTCCCCGACAAATCATTGTCAAACTCTTCTCTACAGCTTTTACAGATCTTACTGATTAGGATATGGACTCTCAAATGCAGAGGTCCCACCACCTGCCTCTCAGTAGGTCTAGTAGAAAGATCCCCCCTGGCTCTAGTAATACATCCACAAATTCGAGACCTATTTTAATCTACATTGCCAATTTCTTGCTAAGACAAGCAGTATCTTTCAAATCACGTCCTTCCGCTTCCGTTCCACTCAAGTCAATGTCAATCTCTGTGTGCTCCGATTTTTGCAAATCTACCATGGAAAGACGGTGGAAACTCCGACAATTAATCGATCCCTTAAAAGCTGCGAGGGCCACATTTTTCTTTAGGAACCAGCCAGACTCAAGATCATTAAGAATGGTCAAACACAATTCTGCTTTACCGATTATGATGCTGCACTTGTTCTCGAACAAATGAAAAAGAGGGATCATTCGTCAGTTTCCAGTTTTGTCCTATAGATTTCCATTTCTATTTCACAACGGCCCCCACAACGCTAAGGATGCCTGGCCTCCACCTTGGGGGTGCCCAGGAGTGGACGCCTCACAGGGAAAGCCAGGATGGGTTCCACAGCGGTATTCGTACAAGCGCCTTGAGACCCTTGCGGGTGAGTAGTGCGCTATACAAGTATCAAATTTACATTTTATTTACATTTACATTTCCTCCCCTGTCTTTTTCTCTCCTTTCGCTATTAGTGGGTGACAGGGTAATGGGGAAAACAAAAGGGAGGGGGGTCCTTTTTCTTTTCTTCTCTCACTATGTTGGCGGAGGGTCAAGACATGTAGTGTCAGGGGGTGGGCTAGTTTGCTCTCTGGGCTAGCACTCCAGCTGCAGCCTTGGGCTAAGTATGATTGTCCGTGCCAGAGTCAGAGGGGTGGGCGTGGGCATGTGCTTGGGGTTGGTTGAGAGGGCTTGTGGGGGTCTGTCACTGTTTTGTTTCCTTTATTTCTCCTTGGGGGTAAATTAGGTCAAAATGGTCAAAAAATTGGTATGCTCTCGAATTTGTGTTTCTGTTATATTTTCAGGTCTGGGGGCATTTTCTGCAACAAAATGTCTGTCACAGTTATGATTTCACCTCACAAAAATTGGTAGATTCACTTGTTTATGTTGGAATGTTTCAGGCCTTTATTCTTCAAGCGACAGCTAGTTCACAAAGAAATTAGAATGTATAAGCCTCAGATTGTTTTATTTACAGAAACTCATCTTGCCTACAAGGATCGAGTCTTGCTAAAACAGTTAGGATATAATACTATTGGATGTATTTCTCAAGCTATCTCTATCTGGGGAGCTGCCATTTTGGCAGATAGCAAGTATGAATATAAAATATTAAAAACTGTGGCTCATCCTAGAGGTAGGTGAGTTATAGCTCAATTAACCTTCTATGTTTTTTAAAATCGTGTAATGTAAATTTAAGGCCCTAATACTGATGAACCCAGCCTTATTAATGATTTAGCTCTAGATTTGATGGACTGGTCTCGAGAAATATTAGTCTTGGGGGATTTTCATTGCGTCCTTGATTATAGTATTGACACTACCAATAATGGGGCTCAACCATGGATGATTAGAACTTGGGCTGCTCTCTTAGAGCTGGCCCGGCTACATCAGGCAACAGATGAATGGAGAATGCTTTATCCAATGAAACCAGGCAATACTTATTACTCTTCACCTCACCGTCAATACTTCAGGATTGATATGATCTTTTTTGCTCCTAACCTTTTGCAAGATGCAACTATGGAAGTGTGTCCCAAAGTAACCTCAGATCACAATCCTATACAGTTTAATCTTCAAGCTTCAGGTAATCTCCAGTGCCAGTTCTCTTTCCCACAACACCTGCTTTCTAATCCAGAGTACCTAAACTTTATATCAAATGCTCTCTTGCACTTTATTCTGCTTGATGATGGTACAGCTTCTTCTCCAATAGTCTGAGATGCTATGAAGGCCTTTATTCAGGGGACCACCCTTCAGTTTATTCTTTCTCTAAATAATATTAGCTCAAATAACTTACAACAGCAGCAGCAAAATGAGGCATGAATGTTGGTATGATCCTTTTGGATGCGGAGAAAGCATTTGACCGGGTAAACTTTGGCACAGGGGACTGTTTTAAAAAGTGGGTACCGTCCCTCTACCAGAATCCTACTTGCCAATTACAATACGCTGGAGCCTCTCCCGCTCCGTTTCAGATCCATTGGGGTACCAGGCAGGGGTGCCCGCCTTCTTTACTGCTATTCGCCTTATATATGGAACCTTATTAACGCTCTCTGAAACTTAATAAAACATTCAGCCTGTTGTTTCTGGGGATCTTGAACTTAAAATTATAGCTTACGTAGACGACGTGCTGATATTTTCTCCCAACCCTTCAACTGCTCTCAGCCACTTTATCTATGAAGCTCTGAGATCTTGAGAATTTTTGGGATATAAGCTGAAAACGTCCAAGACACAATTACTCCTTAATTCGAGCCTATAGATCCAATACCGGGGGTGTGTCTGACGGCTATCTCTCTAGGCATCCATCTGACATCACAAGTAGCGGAGATTTTCAAAATAAATTATGAAACACTGCTAATGTCTGGACAGAAAAAATTTAGGATTTGGAATAATCTTCCCGTATCGGTCATTGGTTGCTGTAACTTTATCAAAATGAACGTTCCCCCAAATTTATATATTTATTCCATGCTATTCCCTTACGGGTCCTGAACTCTTTCTTCAAACGACTCACCAGAATTATTGGCAGCTTCATTTGGGGCTACCGTCGCGCTAATCAAGAGGGATTGTCTCTCCTCGATTTTAAACTCGCATTCTGGGCAATGTTGCAGGGCATCTCCGCTGCCTCTTGACTGTTTCAAATCCCGACCCCATTGATTTATTCCTCTGCTTTATTTTAGGATCAGATTTTAGATTATTCTTTTATAGACTAACTGATTCTAACTATTTTGAATGCTTTAGATTTAAGGTCATTCAAGACATAGTTGCTATTTGGAGGGAGATTTTTAGGTCTCGCCTGAGCCAGCGCTTTAGCGCTGCTCTGGCGAGAGCTATAGAAAACGGGGATTTGGAAGTGCAAACGAGTGCTTTTCAGGCCCCCAACTACAGTGCATGTGCGCCGGGCGCGCGCACCATTTGGCAGCCTGCGTGTACATTTCGCGGGCGCTTTGATGTTCTCAGTGAGTTGCTTGCCCACTGAGAACATCAAAGCGCCCGCGAAAGTGCTCAACATATGCCAGCCCCTCCCTTATCCCACTTCCTGCTTGTTTAGCGAGCAGTAAGTCGAAGGCCGTTTTAGAGGTAAGGAATTTTAGGAATGAGATCAGCAAACAACCTTTCTCGACTCAGGCCACTGTCCACTTTCCTTAGTGAAATTGACAGAGTGCTTCCGCGTCTGTCTGATCTCTCTACAACATGTAGCTGATTGGTGTTGATAGACTAACATCGCAACGTCTTTTCAACAAACAGTTTAAAGTATGACAGTCTTAAAAATGCATCTAGCATGTTTTCAGTTCGGTGTAATATTTTTTAAGCATAGCTCTCCAGTTACTCTCACTGTGAAAGTATGACCTTTATTTGTTATGCCAAAAGAAAACAGTTTGTCCGTGGCATTTACAAAGTATTTTTAATACTTGGTTCTGCAGACCAATCGCCATGGCTTGTGTAGTTTTTAGCCTTGAATTTTTAGTCGACCGGCCTAAGCCCATGTCTTGTATACCTGTACGTGTATTTATATTTTTAAACGTCCCCGCATGCTTAGCGATGACTCTGTAGAGAATGAAATAAATGTTTTTTCTCCAGCGGCAAACACTACAGGCCTTTATTTGCGTAGCAGGCACCTATTTCAGAAGTGTATTGTTGTGGACAACGATCAAAACAATTTGTATTCCATAATTCTGAAATATACAACATGTCCGTCAGATTACCTGCCCTGCGAGCGCATATTTGGCAAAAGCAGATAAGTGTGTAGTGAATCATTTTTTTTTTAATGGAGTTTTATATAGCGCGAACTTGATCCGGTATCGGAGCGCTTTACATAACACCAGTTGCGTTACATGAGGACATATTAATTTTTCCATTAGGCACGGGGAGATTAGGTGATTTTCCCAGAATCACAGGATGTTCAGCATCGTTGCCGCGACTCAAACCCGGTTCCCCAGATTCGCGGTCGACCGCCCTAGCCGCTAGGCCAACCCCTCTCTTCATGTCGGGGGCACAGCAAAGAGTTACATTTCAAAGATTCTTTGTACACACATCTGCTAACAGTAGGCAAATTTGTTCCATCCAAATAGAAAGCAGAACATGACAGAGCAAGAATTACATGGAATTGTATGTTTCTTTGGAAGGACTGAATTTAGTGATCCAACTGAGCATGTTCTTGAACTTTGTATTCTGCTGTCACAGCGGGTGACTGGCAGACAGTTTTTCCAACGTTTCTAATTAAAAAAAACATTTGCAATGCAACAGGTCTCACATTTCTGCGTGTTTGAGCTATTGGCATTGTAAATGACAATGCCTTTTCATTTATGTTTTGGTTTTTTGAAACATAGATAAAATGCATTGTCATTTACAATGCCAATAGCTTAAACTCGCGTAAATGCGAGACCTATTGCATTGCAAATGCTTGTTACTATATATGTTTTTAAATTTACGTACCTGGATACGCCACTCTGGGACAATCCAATGCTTCTGGAGATAGTTCACTATCCGGTGGGAAGAGCTTGGTCCCAGTATGGTATATCATCTTTTGGCCATATTTACGATCTCAAAATATTTTGTTTATTTGCTTGGCTCCAGGCAGCTTTTAATCTTTCACATCGTTTAATTTTTAAGTATTTGCAGATTAGAGACTATCTGATGATGGGCTGCAAGCTTACAACTCTGGCACCTCAGAAATCATGTATAAGCATGTTCTATCTTGCCTTCACCCGGCATAACTGTAATGATGCCACCACTTTTGCCACTAAGTGGACTCACGTTTTCAAGGACAAGGGAATTTAAAGGTATACCAGGGACCATGGGTGAGGTTTGTTTATTGAGGAACAAGTGGTCTCTTGGTTTAAAAATACATCCAACATTACACATAGAAGCGTAATAAGTTCTATGTCAAAAACTTGCAAAGAAGAATTTCAGAACATTTATTCAATCACATAATAGAAAGGAACTCAATGAAAGTGGGAAACATGAGACAACATACAAGGGAAAAACCATAAAAACTTAGACATTTAGAGGGGAGTGACAATTAACAATGTTGCAAAGACCACGTCACAATTTTTAGTACCAATGCTATTGTACTTATGAATCAGTAATATGCAAGAGTCATGGTACTGTGTTTCGAAGATGTTTCAATCCTGTTAACCGATATAGGGATCATTATCAGGACTTAGATTATGCCTGAGATTAACAAATTGTCTAGGCACAGATCCCATGTGATGAGCCAGTGGATTCCCTGGTAGGAAGAGAACTCTATGCAGTAGAGTTTAGCAGCAGTGGTAGTGAACTGGTAATGCCGGGAATTGATATCCTGTGTCCCGAGGAAGCTCAATGGTTGAGGAAAGCCAAAGAGGGCGTTGCGTCCAATTATGTAAAAACAACAATGCAAAATATGCGTGAACAGCGACAATCAAAATCCACTCCCATATGTAGAAGGATGTTATAGTGGGGGGAGTGGCAAAATGTGATAATGTGCAGGTTCTCACGAGGGGCAGCGACAGCCTCCTGGATGTGCGGAGAAGGAACAGTAAGGCTCACTGAATGCACCTGATGAAATGGAGCTCTGAATTACTTACGACTATAGTTATAGCACCTCAGAAATCATGTATAAGCATGTTATATCTTGCCTTCGCCCGGCATAACTGTAATGATACCCCCACTCTTGCCACTAAGTGGACTCAGGCTCTTTGAGGTGAAGTCTTGCCCTCGGAAACAAGCTCAGCTCTAGACTCTATCTATCAATCCATACATTCAATAAATATGAAAGAACAGCAATTTAAAGCAATATGTTTCCTGTACTACACTACTACACACCCGATAAAATTGTCAAATGGCCTGGGAACTGTTGGGGAGGGAGGGGGAGGGGGGTTAAGACTAAATGCCCTAAGTGCGGGCTTCTTACAGCGGATATTCTTAATACGTTTGCAGCCTGCCATGTGCTTCATGACTTCTGGACAGGGGTGGCCCAACTTTGTAGCACCTGTATTGGTATGGACATATAGTTTACATACAAGGACATTATGCTAGGCCACAGGTCGCAGTTAGGCCTCAGTACGAATGACGGTTGCCCCCAGAGGCGACTCCTAGCTGTTATCATCTCAGCCAGGCTAGGTATTGCGAGAGCTTGGATCTCTCCTTTACCTCCCAAGCTAGCTGAGTGGTGGGCTCTCCTCTGGCAAATCTATGATCTAGACCTTGCTCTGGTTAAATCTAGGGGGCATCAATCGATTAAAACGTTGGACTGTATTTGGGTGAGATTTAGCTGGGATCCTTTTGATAACACTAGTATAGAAAATGTTATTTCACCTGATGATTTTTTTTTTTCGGGCCTAGTAAATTGCTTAGTTTTATGAATGTCATCTCAATTCATTTTCTTACTGGGCCTTTTTTATGTCGGTCTTTTAATACACTTTCTGAGTTTAATATCTACCTTTAACTAATTAATTTGTCTTTCTATTTTTATATTAACTTTTTGTATACTGGTGTTTTTTGTATTAATACATGAAATAATGTATATGAGACATTGTGATCGATTCACTGTTAAACCCTAGCCCTATTTAAGTTTATTATTCAACAGGAACCCATCCGCCAAACTCTAAATAAGGCCCTAGGTTTACTTCTCCACTTAAGATACCATCACATTCTATTTCACAGACAAAGTGTGATTTCTCTCACATAATGCCATGTCATGAGTACGATGTTGCAATTTTACTTCAGTTAATCATTTCTACTACCGTTCAGAATAAACTTGGTGCTGCATGCTGTCTCAAACGATCACTAATTCCTTCAATCTTAATCTAATTTAGAAGAATGTAATGGGGTTCAAGTCCCACTGAAAGATTATGGCATGAGCCCATGGCACAGGCCAGTAACTTCACAATGTTTATCCTGGGAAAACCTGTCCCAGTGTATCTGCCAGACACCTAGTTTTATATAGATCATATGATCTAAATGAGTGCTCTGTAAATATTACCCACATATTTAAATAGGGCTTCTGGGAGAGCAAGATAAACATTGAAGGAAATGGTCTTTGCAACGTGGGCTGAGCCACACGTGCCGTTTCCCCACAGGCATAGCAACCCTTGCCTGAACCAGGCATCTGCCTTAACCACGCATATACGTGGTTAAAGCAAATAGTGAGGGTAGTGTCTGGTTGGGCGGGAAGAGGATGCAACGTAACAGGAAGTACTGGACGTGGACAAGTAAGTGGGGCTGGGGTGGGGGTCAGTTTTAGGGCTCATGGCGGGGGGCTCAAAGTAGTTTTTGGAAGGGGGGCACGGTTTTAGATCTCAGAGCAGGAGAGAGGGACGGGGTAGTTTTACAGGCTGGGGCCGGGTTTGGGGGGCAATCTTTAGGGGTGGAAGTCAGTTTTAGGGCTCGGACATCGGGGAAGTTATTAAAGGGGTCAGGGTTTCTGTCCTTAGGGCGGGGGATGGGGCAGGGGTAGTTTTAAGAGCAGTGCAGGGGTACATTTTATGGCTCAGGGCAGGAGGCTAGGGTCGGGGTCATTTTTGGTAGTGGGCAGAGTTTAAGGCCTCAGGGGGAGGGGAAGGGGTAGTTTTAAGGGTAGGGCGAGGTTGATTTTAGAGCTCAGGGCAGGGGGACAGGGTAGGGGTATCGGATTTTTGCGCTTAGGGTAGGGAGGGATATTAGTAATTTACCAAGCATATCCATTTAGCAAACATGCCTTTACAACGAAATTCGTTATTTAAGGCATTTGTGGTAACAAAATATGTGGTTAAGATGCATTTGTTGTTGGGACCGTGTTGTAGAGGCATGCGTGGTTCAGCCATGCGTGCTTCTGTCATACAACCAAACATAGATCAACATTTACAATCATTTACTCACTTATTAGATCCTTAGTTCCCAATCATAATATTAAAGCAGAACACCTGCTTTGGGTTCGGGTTTACCTCCCCTTTGCTCAATGTAGTGTCATTTTGCATTATTTATGGTCAACCAACACTTACTAAGGGCAAGAGATGCCTGTCATTTACAATAGGTGAAAACGGTTGTTTTATTTAGTGCTCATACTTAAAAAAAAAAAACAGAAAACAATCACAAACCTCTTCAGATGCTACTAGTAAAACTGCACTCATATTCCACAGCATTTTATCTACAATGTGTCACAAATACGTGCTTTTGCTAACCCATTACTGATACTGATGTCCAGATTTAAAAATCAAATATAGCATTTAAAATCAATATTGGAATTCCTTAGTATGTATTGTATTGCAGGGAAGATAAAACTGAATGTTATTAATGTGTTAGTCTTTATATATAGGCTCAAATATAAACAGGTTTGTATTGATATGTATATGTATGAATCAATGGCTTAACGTTGAAAACAGATTGTAAAAGAGATTGCAAATCATATATTTATAGGCACATAATGGACATTGCAAAGTTTGCACCTCAGCATTTTCTGTATAAGAGTGTTTTAGAAGACTGTTCATAGTCCTTATTATGATTAGGTAGCATCATAGCCTGTCTAATTAGCTCACCTGTTATTTTAGGAGTTATTCCCTCCTCTACAGGTTTCAAAGGAAGGCAGTTTCGGTGTTTGGTGCTGGTTGGTTAGTACAATGCAAAATTAATAAATCCATCAGGCCGAAGACCAAACAGCAGGTGATGACTCTATCATCCCATTTACTGGGAGGACAAGCTCCTTTACAGTGAGGCTAAGGCTCCTGTGCATGGGACAACAAGGGACCAGGAGGTCCCACAATACGGCAGGGCCTTCGTACTTGAGTTGGCTCATGATATTTCCCAGGCAGAACACCTGGGCACAGACAAGACCTTTGCAAGGCTTGTTTTCCACTTTTATTCGCCTAGGATCAAGACTTACTCAGATGAATTCTGTAGCACTTGTGTAACCTGCCAGGCCAGTGGGAAGACAGGGCAGAGGCTTAAAGCCCCCCTTAATGCCTTGCCTGCCATTGGCACACCCTTTCAGAGGGTGGGCATTGACATTGTTGGGCCGATGGATATTCAGACTGCTTCAGGCAACAGGTTGATCCTGGTTCTGGGGGATCATGTCACTAAGTACACAGAGGCAATCCCTCTGAGTACCATGACTGCACTTGCAGCGGCAAAGGCCCTGATGGGGATTTTTACCTGAGTGAGTTTCCCCAAGGAAGTGGTATCTGGCAGGGGGCATTAGCTTCATGTCTGCTTATATGCAGTGAGTGTAGAAGGAGTGTGGGGTAAGCTGCAGGTTCCCAACTCCTACCATCCACAAACAAATGGGTTTGTTGAAAGATTCAACATAACCCTAAAGTACATGATTAGAGGCCTCCCTGAGAAGTAAGTGGGACATGCTCTTACCATGCCTGCTGTTTACATTCAGAGAGGTGCCACAGAAGAGAGTGGGCTTCAGCCCATTCGAGCTTCTGTTTTGACTCTCAGTCAGAGGACCTCTGAGTTTGGGGAAAGAAGGATGAGAGGAAGTTCCCAAGAAGAATCCCCAAGATGTAGTGAGCTACATGGTGGCCTTCAGAAGCCAAATGGCTAAGAGGCTCATTTAGATCTTGGCAGCACTGGTCCTGCTGTTGCTTTTTAGCCAGTATTCTCTCCCGCTGCCTTGGCGGTCCACTCACTCGATTTAGATGTTGCCTGCTCACTGGAGGAAAGACCACCACAGTCCTGCCACCTTCGCCAGAATCTGTCTCTGCATTGATGGTGTCAGAGGCACAAGCGATGGCGTCATAGGCACAAGTTGCTGTCGGAGGGACTCCCACCAAGATTCCAGACGCCCAGATAAGATGTGCCTTTCCATCGAAGCAACTGTGGCGTGGAAATTCCCAAGCTCTATTAAGGTAAGCCCAATACCTGCCCTGCTGCTGGTCGGATGCCGGCATCCAACCAGCGGCAGGGCAGGTATTGGGCCATAACGAAGGGGCTAACTCATATCTCCTCTCGAGACCGCGGGGAATCGCCGAGGAGGTACTCCATTCTTTTGAAGGTGTAAATCCAGGAACACGATTGAGATGTTCCCAAGAGCGCTATGACACGCTCACACCTTAATAGAGGTATCATAGGAATATAGGGTGTCCTTTTCCCTGCTCCTATTTTCATTCACGAGTTTACACTGCACGGTCCTGACGAAGCGCACCAGGATCCATTAGGGACCTTTTTCCTAGAGCGAAACATGTTGACCACATTTCACATTCATAAACAAACACGGGTACTGAGAGTAGCAGAGTAATACCTTTACCTTTACTATATTTGTTACTAGAGGTGCTCCCTTGTATAATTCTTTTACTTTTACCTCTTGGACCTACAAATAAAAATTGACTTCAGTGTACCAGTGGGGTAATTTTAATACACTTGCACAAATCCTTTTTAGGCCCACACACCCACATGCACAACTGCGGCATCTCCTAAAAGATCTCCGACAAAGAGCCCTCTCGCGGGGCCCGTGGAGGACAGCAGCGCCACCCCCACGAGGAGCAACGCCCGATGATGAAGCATGACACTCGCAAGGGTGTGTTCGGGCACTCATTTCTAAAGGAGAAATTCCCCCACCTCCATCAGGTTGGAACCACACATAGAGACTACTATCTATATTCTCTTTCTACGTAACCGAGTAGGTTATTGCCTTTCGTTTAGGAACAGTTACCAGTCAGTGAGTACATGGTACACACTACCTGCATATACATATTGACAGATTCACAACATATATGTCTGTATTGAGAGGATAATAAGTAGTACTTGCCTATCTCCGCACCACCGTGGCCTCATACCGTCATGACACCGCCCCAGGACACCAGAACATTTAAATCTGCTTGGCTCAAAGCTGCCGGAATGATGGCAACAGAGAACTGTTAGCCAGCAAAGAAGAATGCTGCTGCAGCAGTCTCCTGTCTATTTCCACAACATCTAAATACGGCTTGATGGAGTACTTGGGACCACCATTGCGGTGGGAAGGTGGTAGTCCCGCCAAGATATAATCCGGCTCTATGTTGTTGAAGCAGGTTTCAGGCAACTTAGAAGCCAGTCAGTATGTGATGAAACTATAGTATGACCAAATTGCTAATACTGTAGACTTGCAAACTAGGCAGAATGTGTGGGTTATGGAACCTGTGGAGACCAGGGCCCTCAAAGACCTTTGGGCCAGCCCTTATGAGGTGATTGAAAGGAAGGGGGAGGCCACCTACTTGGTGGACCTTAAGACCCCTAGACAACTCCACCTGGAGCTCCATATAAATTGCCTCAAATCTCACTTTGAGAGGTCTGAGTTTGCCATGCTGTTGTTGAAAGATGAAGAGAAGGAACCTCTCTCTTACCTCTTAGACTCCAAGGAGAAAGATGGGTCTGTGGAGCGAGTAATTCTTTTCCCCAGTCTGATGCCTAAACAGGAGAGGGGCTGCCACCAAATGTTAGAGCAGTTCTCCCTCATCCCTGGGACTACCCACCTGTATACCCATGATATGGACACAAGAGACAACCTTCTTGTCAACAAATCTTGCAGGTTGTCTGATAAGGTGAGTTTCAGGATTAAGGAAGAGGTTTCTAAAATGCTGGAGATAGGGGTGATAGATCCCCCCCAGTAGCCCCTGGGCCAGCCCTGTGGCTCTGGTACCAATAGGTGGCTCATCCGGCACCTCACCTGAACTTAGCGTCTGTGTAGATTATAGAGGGCTAAATTCACTCATATAGACAGATGCTCATCCCATCTCCCAGGCTGATGAGCTTATTGACAGTTTAGGGGCTGCCCAGTACTAAAGTACCTTTGATCTTACATCAGGGTACTGACAGATAGCCCTAATAGAAGAAGCAAAGTAGAGGTCAGCCTTCTCCACCCCAGAGGGCCACTATCAGTTTTGGGTGATGCCCTTTGGACTTAAGAATGCCCCTGCCACCTTTCAGAGGCTGGTGAACCAGGTCCTTGCTAGCAAGGAGGTCTTCTGTCTATCTGGATGACATAGTTATATTCAGTAGCAGCTGGAAGGACTAGCTTTTTCACCTCCAGGAAGTGTGTTAGACTCTGCAACAGGCAGGCCTGACTGTCAAGGCCAGTAAGTGTGCCGGATATGGCAGTGGTCTGTGGTGTGCTTGGGACATCGAGTGGGCAGGGTAAAGTGTAGCCCCTCTAGGCCGAGATAGAAACCATCATGGGCTGGGAGTCCCAACAAAACCCAGAATGAGGTCAGAGCATTCTTGGGTACTGTTAGAAATGGGGGTCTCTAGTTGGCCATGGCTGGCGTCAATGTCAAAATAGGGACCCTTTTTCCTAAGTCAGGGCAAGTGGGCTACCCCCGTTGATAACCCCTGCTCAACCCTGTGTTAACATAGCACGAGCAGTTAGGCCTATCTCAGAGGCAGTGTGTGAAGCGTTTATGGCCATGTACAATAAGGCAGTAACGACACCACAAAAGGACACAACTCGGGTATCTTTATCCAACAGTTTAACTCAAAGACTCTCAAAGCGTTTCAACAACTACAATTCACGTCAACCCGTAGGGACTAAAAGAGACAACAATGTATTCACCCAAAGCGGGACACGGGCTGAGTTCAGGGCTGGGGCCTACGCGACCCCTTGTGCACCAGGGGGCTCATTTATGAGTCCTAGCGTCACTTTTGCGCCACCGGTGCGTCACTTTTTGTGACGCACCAGTGGCATAAAACATGCACCATGTTACACCATATTTACAAAGTGACGCATCTAGGTAGATGCGTCACTTTGTAAACCCCTGCGCTACATTATACCTGCGTCAGGTATAATGTATGCAGGGTGGGCGTTCCCACGTAAGTAAGCATCGTAGAAGTGACGCAGTGAAATCTACAATATTTCACTGTGCCACTTCTAGGGTGCAAATGCGTCAATATCTTACGCCTGCCTCACAGCAGGCGTAAGACTGACGCAGGCCCTTTCACATGAGGCTTGCCCCATGTGAAAGGACACATTGCTGGAGTTGCGTCACTTGTGTGACACACTCCAGCAATGCGTCACTTTTGCGCCTACAGATACGTCAGAAATACTGACGTATCTGTAGCTCCTTGCGACATGATGCGTCATACTGTAAATATGACGCATCCATCATGTCGCAAGAAGGGTGCACTGAGAAGTGAGGCATAGCAGCTTTCACGCAGCGATGCATCACTTCTCATAAATGAGGCCCCAGGTACCTATCGTTGAAAGGGACTACAGCACGCAGCTTCTGGAAGAAGCCGAGACGGTGACAGGTGGACTCCCAGCGACCACAGGTCTTGGAGGCTGAGGTCCACAGCGTGCACTCACAGTGGTTCGGGTACTCAGGAGCAGGCGGGCGCTCAGTGGCAGCAGCGCATGGCGGCGGCGGCCCGGGCTGGTGGTGGTGAGGACTCTTGTCGTGCAGCTCCGTGGTGGTGAGGAAATATGAATTTTTATGGTCAATTGTGTCCCCTATCTTAGACCCCAACGGCTCCATGTACATGCTACAAGTACATGTATGTTCCCTCCAGTTCCAGCTATGAAGACGCAAATACATGTGCGTCCAACGTCAACATGTCCTCTTTCAGATCCACCATGAATGGGTCGAATATTCCATTCCTAAGTATGATTGGCCACCGACTTTATATGGTTCACTTTTCACGTTTTACAGTTCAGGCGAGCAGGCCCTGAATTCTGCCATCAAGCCTTTTCCTGCTTCTGCCTCTGAAATGCTCCAGCTTGGACCTGCATCCGTATCCATGAACTTTGTCCTACTCCCTGCGCGGCCAACGGTGCCTGACGCGGCCTGTTGCCTGCCAAAAACTGTATTCAGCCTTCAAGTTATCTGCTCCGCTCCTCATCCAATGCATTCCTGTCTAGTAGTTTAGGTAAACATCCTTCCAGCTACCGAGCAAAGGGCTCGGCCTCGCTGTCTTTATGCAAGTAATTCATAGCCCCTGTTACCATGGAAGATTCCTGCCCCCTCGCATCTCATGTAGACACATAGACGCTTGTACATGCACTAACAGTCAGTATAGAATAGATTCCGTCCGAGAGACCTTTCCTTTTGGATAAAACAGTTCCTTAAACAAAGATATTAGATACGATTTGGGATTAGGTTGACCTGACCCCCAGACTTCTGTCTCCACATGTAGAGCTAAATGTCAATTCCCCTTCACCCTCTAGTTGCACGTCAATCACACGTCATGCGGCTGCGCGCGCATCTCTGCCAAATATTTCTGCTGACACTGCAGGATTCTCTTATGGATCCACCCACTTGTGACATCATTTTAAATGACGTTTTTGGTATACGCCTGTTATTGCGCCTATTTTCATTACGTATGTGTATTCTTATCTGTATTATCAGCTGTTACGCCTCCTGCATCTGTCTTAATGCAATGCTTTTCATATATATATTGTTACTTGTCAATAATGTATTGCCTATCCCTTCCTGAACCTTCGTGGTGATGGAATAAGATTGCCTGGTTCGAACCATAATTCCTTTGTAAGGAATAAAGCCCTTTTCAGAACCTCTAATACCACGGATTCTGCCTCTTATTTTGACTGAATTATTCTTACTAGACTTTTCCGCATAAAAAATAGTACAGGTAATTTAAATATTTACCACATAAATTGGCGCCCGAATAGGGACACTTTCTCATCTCACGCGCCGGAGGTGCGTTGCAGGCCCGGTCCCCTGCCACAGCTGAACGGACAAAAACGCGTACCCGCAGGATTTCCTGTATCTCCCTCCGGACAAGCTGGGGTGACTGAGGCTGCGATCAACACCCAGACGAGGCGGCGAGAAGTGCGAAGTATCCCGACCAGAGCCTAGCTGAGAGAGCAAGATCCGAGGTATACAGAGGCCCACCAGGTTCTGAAGTTTCCGAGTCGAGTCGAGTCCAGTCCGGTTCAGTTCAGTTCAGTTCCGAGGCCTTCCGTTCCGTGCTACCCGGTGAGTACCGTTGCTGGGGAGGCATTTAGACGTGCACATTGGTTTGTGCCGGTCCTGACGGGTTTGGGTACACAGATCCGGTCTGCACTGTTTTAGCAGTGTATCTGTACTGTTTAGCAGTATATCCAGTATGTTCATATGTATATAATTCAGTATTACCTAGTATTAGTATTATGTCAGTAACTAGTTTTCTTCTAATTATCATTGTTCGTTAAAAGTTAAATGTTAAATGTCAAATGTTTTAATGTGTTAAAAATTGTGGTATGAATGAGTGTTCATTATTGTGTTTATTGTATTAATTGTGTTCAAGTCCAGTTCAAGTAAGAATCAATTAGCAAGGTGTAAAGATGCCGTTCTTTTCAAAATTTAGGCAGATCAAAACTAGAAAAGGAGTACTCGAAGAAGCTGTTCCCATTCCACCTAGGGACACTCCAGGGTACTTTATGTATCATAAACATGGCCTAGATGCCGTACTATATCTTGATTTATGGGTGGACTACACCAAGGATCTAGCAGAAAGTCAGAGGTGGCCCGCAGCTGGGACATGGGATGCAGATTGCATCATGAGAGTAGAAGAAGAATTATGGAAAAAGAAAGCCAGACAGTCACAGAAAGATGCCATTGAACTATGGCGTAAAGAATCGCATAGGCGCACAGAGAAAGCGCTCAGACAGGAAGAGAAAAGTAGGGAGAACTCAAATAAAGCCCGAGAAAACGTATTAGTTGAGGAAGGTATCCGAGTAAAAACAGAACAAGTAGACCGACAACGAAACACTGTTATGTACGGTATGTATCCTCTTTTGGCCGAAGGTTTACCTAAGGCCACCCCGGAAATACCGAAAGATTTGCCACCCCCATTACTCCCGATCAAAGCACATCCCAAGACCGCAAAAGATATTTTCCTTTCCTCCTATTTAGACGATGTAGCTCCCGAATATGTTAATGTTCCACCACACACGCCACCTGTCGATGGTGCTCAACACCGAGATCATCCGCCCCCAACTCTGCAACCACAAACTCCTCCGCACAATCCAACTTTTCCTGCATCCACAGTCTCTACCTTACATCCCACAAATCCTTTTATGCCTAGCACCTCAGAAGGTGCGACAGGAGGTGCGGCAGCAATTTTCGCCACGCCACCATTACGAAGTAAATCGTCTCTTAGAGATTTAGCAAACCAACGTACACCCCAAATAGCAACGTCCGACATGTTTAAGGAACATCTTGTAGATTGTAGATATGATCCAGTGCCCGGTAAAAATGACAGAATGCTGCTATCATCACTACGTATACGACGAGCTTCAATGTATTTAACGACACTACCAGGAATGATTAAACATTTAGACAATATATATCGCTTTGTCCAAACAGGGCAAGGCCCTGAAAGTATTGACGAAGCCATGGAATACCAAAAAGTGGATATACAGAGACTACTGTTACGCTTCTTCATAAACTGCTTGATCAGAGACAGAGATAGGTCCGAGGTAGACCAGGATGAAATGCAAGTACTTACCAGATGGGGTCAGAATATATCAGAGGGAAAACATGATAAACAGACATGTATAATAGCTATGTGCCGAAAGATCTGCAAAGAAGTAGAACGAATACATAAAGCCAGACTGGAGGCAGACAAAACTGAATCAGAGGGAGAGGAGGAGGAAGAATCAGAAATACCCACAGGACAATTAGAAACGATAGCTTATGTAGGTAGGGGAAGACCTTGTAACAATACCAGATACTTTAATGATCCAATACGTCCGATACGTCCAGAAGGCAACAGACATTTTCAAGCCCCTATGTTAAATGCAAGGTCCCCTGAATACCTATTCCAGGCTGCTGATAAATTACTCCGAGACCGAAGGGGGTATCACATGCTCGATTCTATGGATGAACAAGAATTAGCCAGGTCAGCAGTACAATGGGCTGACAGTTCTGAAAAATACAGTGATGATGCGCTAGCACACACGTTTTTGAACCTTACTCCAGACGAACAGCGTTTAGCTGGTATTTACATGATACAACACCTCCTTATATTATATAGAAGCCAACACTCCGATCCTGGTCCCCTACCAGATATACTGATAGAATTACTCACGAATAAATGGAGAGGTTCAGGTACTGATTTAATTAAAGAAATTCTAGAATATCGACACCAGTACATTGTTTTCGTATGCCCAGAACATGTTTCAGTTCCCCCCAAGTTGGAAAGAAAAACGTATCACATAGACAGACAGAATCCCTTACGCGAAGTACACCCAATCAGAGGTGAAGACAATACTTTTAAACGCGTGTTTGTGTACACGCCCATAACTAAAATTGAATTATTAGAAATGAAGAAAGTAGTACCTAGCCATGACAAAGATCCAGCAGGTTTCCACCGTGAGATAAAAGACATGTTACTCATGGGAGAGTATACTTATCCTGACATTATGAAAATATTAAAAGTTTTATTACCTGCCGGTATTTACGAGAAACTCAAAGAAAAGGAATGGGAGGTGGGAGACCAAAAGATAGATTGGACAGCATTAGAAAACGAAGAAAAGGCCCGAGCTGCAGGTTCAGGGCTTGGGGAAAAGACTACAGCATTACCAGGATTATTAGTGCAGGTACTACCACGTTTATTAACTACGAAAAAGGAAGACTGGGGTGCAATTTCAGCCTGTAAACAAAAACAAGATGAAGACACTAGTGATTTCTATTCCCGATTTGAAAAATGTTTTGGTATTAATAGTGGCATAAAAGCAAGTAGTGAGTCGTATCCACATCTGTTTGTGACAAAATTAGTTGAGAATTCCCTGCCCCAAGTTAAGAGTAGAGTACTGAAATTCGAGAGTACTTGGCAAGGTAACACACCGTCACAGATGTTACAAATGTTACAATATCATCACAATAGAATTAGAGAAGAACAAGAACATGAACAAAGGCGTATGAAAGACACGAAAATGAAAATGCTCGTTGCTCAGTCAGTTCCAGCTGACGGTCATAAAAAGGGTACGATGCAGTCCAATGATTCAGCGGGTCCTGTTAGAGGGACATGCAACTATTGTAAACAGCCAGGTCATTATATACACGATTGCGCAGTTCTGAAACATAATATCTCTACGGGTATAAAGAAGGAGAGACCACGTCCGCCTAGACAGGATCAGATCCAACAACAAGTACCTCAGCATGCGCAACCTATGCCAGTTCCACAACAGACCGCACCAGAACCGCAACAACAGCCACAGCCTATTGCTGCAAAACAAAACACGACACAACAGATGTACCAGTTTGCACAAAATGACTATCCAGAGTATCAGCGCTACACATGAAATAGCCTAGAGAGGGAAGTTGGCCTACCCCTTATTGAGGTTCCCGTAGATCAAGAAGGTCCTTACGTACAGAGTCAAGTATTAGGGAAAGACAGAAAGTTTCTACTCGATACAGGGGCAAGCAGAACCACTATCAGTCACAGCGAAGTCCCAGGGGCACCCCTCTCAGGCTCACAAAATATTTCCCTTGGTTTTTCAGGAAAGCCCACTATCAACGAAGTATCGCAACCGCTTGCATTCACAGTCGGTCCATTAACACGGACTACAGATCTATTGCTTACAAAATCATGTCCAGAAAACTTGTTGGGTATAAAAACATTGAAGGCTCTAGGAGCTGTAATATGTTGTTCTCCGGAAGGAGTACGACTATTTTTGCGTGACTTTAAAGGTCACTACGTGTCTAGAGACATGGATCATCGGTTACAGAATCTACCTGCACATTTATGGGCGCAAGGCCCCACTGATGTAGGTTGTATGCACATTACACCATATCGAGTCACACTCAAAACAGGAGTAGTACTACCACGAATGCGACAATACAAGTTACCCCCAGATGCTGTTGTGGCTTTACTGCAAATCATTGACGAGCTCATTGCACAAGGAGTGGTTGTAGAAACGGACTCCAATGTGTGTAATTCCCCGATAATTCCGATTCTTAAACGAACAGATCCAAAAGCACCACCAGTATATCGATTAGTTATTGATCTGCGGGAATTAAATAAATGCATTGTACCACAATACCCCGTGGTCCCAGATATCTCTTCATTGCTAACAGCCATAGATTCAGAAGCAACGTTCTTTACTGTAATTGATCTCAAGAACGCTTTCTTTAGCGTCCCAATCGATCCGGAAAGCCAATATTTGTTCGGATTCAGTTTAAATGGACGAAGTTTTACATTCGCACTCGCACCTCAAGGATTCACAGAAAGCCCCAGCATCTATAGCCAAGCACTGAAAAGAGAACTTGACAGTATCCACATGCCAGCTAACACTGCTTTGCTTCAATACGTCGATGATCTGCTGATCACCGCCCGAAGCGAACCTGAATGTGAAAAAGCATCACTGACGGTTTTACATTTCTTAGCCGACAAGGGGCACAAAGTGTCCCCTTCAAAGCTACAATTCTGTGTCCAGCAAGTTGTGTACCTTGGGCACTTGCTGTCCAAGAGGGGAAGACAGCTTACACCCGACCGTATCCAGTTAATTGTTAACATACCGCCACCCAAGACACAAAAGGAGGTACGGGCATTCATAGGCCTCACTTCGTACTGTAGGCAGTGGATCCCCCAATATGCATTTCTAGCAAAACCACTCATTCAGTTGACAACACAGGAGGCAGCGACATCGACTGTCCTCCCTTGGACTCAGGAACATACACAAGCTTTTGAAAGCTTAAAGAAAGCTTTATGTCAAGCACCTGTTTTAGCAACACCATGTTACAGCAAACGTTTTACACTTTTTGTTACAGAACGTGAAGGTACTGCTTTGTCAGTACTCACGCAGGAACAAGCAGGATCACACAAGCCATGTGCTTATTTTTCTAGTACATTAGATCCTGTAGCTCAGGCTCTTCCTGCGTGCCTGAAATCAGTCGCAGCAACAGCTTTAGCAATCAGACAAAGCGATGCCATAGTGTTAGGACATCAATTGACAGTACAAGTACCACACGCAGTAGAGGTTCTCTTGAACCGGACCCAAACACAACACTTGACTATAGCAAGACTGACGGGTTATGAATTGACATTGTTCCAGCCACACATAGAAATCAGACGTTGTAGTACATTAAATCCTGCCACACTTTTGCCATTAAATGGAACAGACCCACTGGCACATGATTGTATTGAAGTCATTACTATTACGACGAAACCCAGACAAGACTTGACAGATATTCCATTATCAGATCCAGACCTGACATTATATGTAGATGGTTCATGCATGAGAACAAGTACAGGAGAGTTAGTGGCCGCTTATGCAGTCACAACAGACACTGAAATTATTGAAACAAATTGTATCGATACCTTGTCAGCTCAAGCAGCAGAGCTCATCGCTCTGACACAAGCCTGTATTCAAGCCAAAAATAAGAAAGTCAACATATACACAGATTCACGTTATGCATTCGGAGTCGTCCATGACTTCGGCGTGCTTTGGCGAGAGAGAGGTTATTTAACTTCTCACGGTGCCCACATCCAGCACGGTCCCCTTATTCAAGCTCTGTTAGATGCAATACATCTGCCGACTGCAATATCGATTATGAAGTGTAAAGCCCATACAAAAGTGACTGATATTATTTCTCAGGGTAACGACCTAGCTGACAGAACAGCTAAACAGACTGCTCAGAATCAGACTCATACAACTGACACGACAAAGACAATAGTTCCGACACCAACACACTGCATGACAGTTAAGGATCCCGCCCTTGATGTAATTGACATACAAACACATGCTACACCAGAAGAAATAAAGAGATGGACTGAATTAGGAGGGATCCAAACGGATCAAGGATGGATGACGAAGGGAAAATCTATATGGTTTCTCCCCGACTCAATGGTTCAAGTCATCATTAACACAATACATAGTCCAGCGCACCTAGGAGAGAAAGCTATACTAGACAGTATTCAACACATTTGGTTCAATAAACACTTGCGAGCAGCAGCTAAACAGAAAGTACGTACCTGCATGATTTGTTGTCAGTTCAATCCAGGAAAAGGCGTACCTGTAGAACAGGGTGGATTTCAACCCCCCGATCACCCTTTTGAAGTCCTCCAGATGGATTATATCCAGATGGAACGATGTCGAGGATTCAAATATGTCCTCGTAGTTGTATGCGCTCTTTCCCGGTGGACAGAGGCGTATCCCGTCTCAGATTACACTGCCCCGACTACTGCCAAACAGTTAGTTCGAGAATTCTTCCCACGGTATGGTTTGCCCCGTGTTGTGTACTCAGATAATGGCCAGCCATTCTCATCCGAGCTAATGAAACATGTTTCACTTTTGTTAGGCTATCAATGGAAATTCCACTGTGTCCGACATCCCGAGGCAGCAGGTCTCGTGGAGCGGCATAATCAAACTTTGAAAATTAGACTGTCCAAAGTATGTAGAGAAAAAGGTGTCGACTGGATAGTAGCTTTACCAGTTGCGCTCTTTTACATGAGAATGGTAGCACACTCTCGAACAGGGCTATCCCCGTATGAGGTGATCTTCGGTAGACCACCAAATATGTGGGGAACGCCTATACCTCGTAAAATCACTGATGTTGATTGTAATATGCTGACAGATTACCTGGCTTCCTTGATGTCTGCACTACAATCTTGTCGTTCACAGGTAGCTGCAGCTTTTCCCGATAACACTGAGGTGAAGCCCCATGACGTGGTTCCGGGAGATCTTGTACTTATAAGGAACTTCGACAGAAGGAACCCGCTGGAGCCTCGCTGGCAGTCGCCTAAACTCGTCTTATTGACCACCAGGACAGCCGTGAAGATTGAGGGACGTAAAGGGTGGTTGCACTCGAGCCATATCAAAAAATTTCATGGACTATCATCCGACTTGAATTTTCAGCCCTGCATTCCCTCACAGACTGACTCAAAACTTCCCCTGGTTGACAAGACAGAAAAAGAAAACTATAAACTGAAACTAAGGTCTAGCAAGTCAGACAATTTGATTGTTTAAGTCCTCTCCAAGGTGAATCGGTTGAATTTGTCTCTGACATGTATCCTCTAGACCGAAATAGAAAGAGAAATAGACAGAAACAGCTCAAGAAACATGCGTACTGTAAATCACTTCGTAGTCACTGCATAGTGACATTGTTAATTATGTTTTTTCTAAGTCTTCTGATTATCATTGCCAGTATATTATTACACATGTATTACCCTATTTCCAAGCGTGCTTTCAATGCTACTGCCGAACATTCTTTTAGCGAATTACCCCCGCATGAGTTATCCTATAGATTTGCGCTGCGCAACAACACATTCATTAGTATGTTACATCATTCTCATCAGACCAGCAATGCTACAAATTGTTGGATATGTGGCCGACTCCCTCCCTATCAGAAATACAAGGGAGTTCTGCCTCTCTTTCCGTATCCATTCACACACAATGGCTCCTGTGGAGCATGGTTTAGTTTGATTAATTCCCTAGATTCAAATTCAGTAGTTTATCAAGACAACTGGGTTTGGGGAAACCTGAACCTAGTTTTACTTAAAGTCTGCTACCCTAACAAGGAGGGACTTCCCAAAAGAACAGGAACTGATCTAGAAAATGAAGTATATGGATTAGGTAACTTTACACTTAATCTCATGATCCTGAATGTTGAATCCGAAGCTACACCAATCTTGCCCGCTATGTCAGTATTTCCAGTTAGAGGCGAATTATGTGTAAGAAAGAATGGTTCAATACACATGGGCCATAGTAAATGTACCACTGTAATAGAATTCAGTGATAAAGGCAAGTCTACATTTAGAGCTTCTCGTCACTCCTACTTCATCTGTGGTCACACCGCATATATACGCCTACCCCTAGATTGGGATGGTACCTGTTACATTGCATTCCTTCTGCCACCTGTTTTCCTAGCCCCGCCTGATTACCATAGGAATACCCATTTAGTACACAATAGACAGCAGAGAGATCTCCCGATTGTCGACTACACTGAAACAGCATGGGAGCAATATACAGATTTCAATAAAGGTTTCTTCCCCTACATAGGTACAGTCACTAATAGTACGTTGATACGTAGATTAACTAGAACCCTTGAAGCAGTAGTGAATGAAACTACTTCCGCCTTAGGCAACTTAACAGAGGAGCAGTCTGCGATGCGGATTGTTGTTCTTCAAAATCGTCTTGTCCTTGACGTCATTCTGGCCGATAGGGGCGGAGCTTGTAGGGTCATCGGATCAAGTTGCTGTGTTTTCATACCAGAAAACGCGCCGTCAGTATATAAAGCCATAACTCGACTTCATAAAATCGTAAGCCAGATACACCAGAATCCAGGTACCTGGACTTGGTCCGGTTGGTTCTGGAGCGTGTTGTCAGCCTGGGGATGGAGGATCCTATCCTTCCTAGGTATTGGTTTCCTCATACTATTCAGTTGCTGCTTGTGTCTACAATGTGGGCCAGCGATCTGTGGTCTGTGTGCCACATCGTGTATCCCGCCTTCAAATTTTTATTCAAGATCCCGAAGAAGAAAGAAGAACAAATGATGCTATATGAACAGATTGATGGATTGATGAAGATGGATATTTCATAAGGGTCCGTAGGGAACAAGGAGGGAATGAGGAAATATGAATTTTTATGGTCAATTGTGTCCCCTATCTTAGACCCCAACGGCTCCATGTACATGCTACAAGTACATGTATGTTCCCTCCAGTTCCAGCTATGAAGACGCAAATACATGTGCGTCCAACGTCAACATGTCCTCTTTCAGATCCACCATGAATGGGTCGAATATTCCATTCCTAAGTATGATTGGCCACCGACTTTATATGGTTCACTTTTCACGTTTTACAGTTCAGGCGAGCAGGCCCTGAATTCTGCCATCAAGCCTTTTCCTGCTTCTGCCTCTGAAATGCTCCAGCTTGGACCTGCATCCGTATCCATGAACTTTGTCCTACTCCCTGCGCGGCCAACGGTGCCTGACGCGGCCTGTTGCCTGCCAAAAACTGTATTCAGCCTTCAAGTTATCTGCTCCGCTCCTCATCCAATGCATTCCTGTCTAGTAGTTTAGGTAAACATCCTTCCAGCTACCGAGCAAAGGGCTCGGCCTCGCTGTCTTTATGCAAGTAATTCATAGCCCCTGTTACCATGGAAGATTCCTGCCCCCTCGCATCTCATGTAGACACATAGACGCTTGTACATGCACTAACAGTCAGTATAGAATAGATTCCGTCCGAGAGACCTTTCCTTTTGGATAAAACAGTTCCTTAAACAAAGATATTAGATACGATTTGGGATTAGGTTGACCTGACCCCCAGACTTCTGTCTCCACATGTAGAGCTAAATGTCAATTCCCCTTCACCCTCTAGTTGCACGTCAATCACACGTCATGCGGCTGCGCGCGCATCTCTGCCAAATATTTCTGCTGACACTGCAGGATTCTCTTATGGATCCACCCACTTGTGACATCATTTTAAATGACGTTTTTGGTATACGCCTGTTATTACGCCTATTTTCATTACGTATGTGTATTCTTATCTGTATTATCAGCTGTTACGCCTCCTGCATCTGTCTTAATGCAATGCTTTTCATATATATATTGTTACTTGTCAATAATGTATTGCCTATCCCTTCCTGAACCTTCGTGGTGATGGAATAAGATTGCCTGGTTCGAACCATAATTCCTTTGTAAGGAATAAAGCCCTTTTCAGAACCTCTAATACCACGGATTCTGCCTCTTATTTTGACTGAGTTATTCTTACTAGACTTTTCCGCATAAAAAATAGTACAGGTAATTTAAATATTTACCACAGTGGGCTCACAGCGGCAGCTGCTCTCTCTTAGCTGTGGCGGCCCACAGAACAAATCCCAAGGATGCAAAGCTGTCAATGGTGCGGGCGCTAGCGGCCACAACTCTCTCTTAGCTGCGGCGGCCCACAGAACAAATCCCAAGGATGCAAAGTTGTCAATGGTGCGGGCGCTTAGCGGCCACAGCTCTCTCTTAGCTGTGGCCACCCGCAGGGCAAATTACAAGGAGGAAAAATAGCACCAGGGGTGGGCACTCAGCGACTACAGCTCTCTCTTGGCTGCGGCGGCCCACTGGACAAATCACGATGATGCACAGCAGCAAAAGGGTGTGGGCACTCAGCGGCATCAGCTCTCTCTTGGCTGCTGCGGCCCACACGACGAATCACGATGGTGCACAGTAGCAAACGGTGCGGGCACTAAGCGGCAGCAGCTCTCGCTTGGCTGCGGCGGCCCACGGGACGAATCACGATAGTGCCCAGTAGCAAAGGGTGCAGGCACTCAGCGGCAGCAGCTCTCTCTTGGCTGTGGCGTCCCACAGGACAGATCATGATGGTGCACCGTAGCAAAGGGTGTGGGCACACAGCGGCAGCAGCTCTCTCTTGCCTGCAGCGGCCCATAGGACAGATTACGATGGTGCACCGTAGCAAAGGGTTTGGGCACTCAGTGGCAGCAGCTCTCTCTTAGCTGCGGCAGGCCACGGGACAATATAGGGTCTCGACCAGGCGGCACCACGGTGGATGCTCAGCGGCCACAGCGCTCTCTCGACTGCAGCGGTCCATGCAGATTCAGCAGAAGGTCCGAACGTGCCGATTCAGACGGGATCTCAGCGGCGGCAGCTCTCTTTTTTTTATTTTTTTTTTATTTTAAATTAATTTTTATTGACTGCAAACAAAGCACATTCAGGTACAGAGCTCAGCGCTTACAACCCGGGGGCCGGCAGCAATGTCACAATTGTCTATCATACAGCACCGGCTATCCCACATCCCGGAGGCCGGGCATCGCCGTGCATCACTGGTTCGGATCCACTGTATTCCGATTGTCTCTCTCTTATGTGCTTTGTCTTTGGGGCGACCCCCTGTCCGTAGCAAGGCCCGAGCATCTTTCACCAGCATTTTACTGTGCACAGTCCCGTTTTTTTGGCAGGAAGCTCTAAACCCCGTCCTCCCTCCCTGGGATCCCACCCCACCTCCCCAGCCCACCCGCCTGAACTAAACAGTTGAGGTCCTCTGTCGGTCGCCACTGTGTCTGCTTTGTGCACTCAGTTTTCACCCGCCCCCTGGTATTTTGTATCATTCCTAACACTATCCTTCGCCCCCAATCTGGACACTTCATTTCAGTCAGTCTGCCTCCCCCCCTAGTTCACCCTCCCCGGGAGTCCCTCCCTCTGCTACCTCCGCGCCAGAGCCCCCCACGGGGGTACCCGCCTCCCTTTCCCGTCCGCCCATCAATTCTGCATATAGCCCCCAAAAGTTTTTTGGCCGGCTGCGTGGCGGCAGCAGCTCACTGAACCTCTCCGATTGGGTGCAACAGTATAGTACATCGCGTTTCCACTGCGGGTACTGGTCCCCTCATCCAGCACATCGCCACTCGCCGTTTCGCAACAAGCATCCCCATATCTACCAAGCGTCGTACCGCCCTTGGCACCACCCTGGAATGTCCCAACAGTGCCACAGCCGGATCCGGGGCCAACTCCACCCCCGCCACCTCCGCTATCTGTCGATATACCGCCTCCCAGTAGCTGTATATACCCGGGCATTGCCACGCCAAATGGATGAAGTCTGCCACAGGGTGCCTGCATCTTTCACAAGCAGGGTCCTCCCGCAGACCATATCTGTGCAGTCGCTCCGGAGTATAATAAAACCTGTTTAGATACTTGAAATGGACCAGCCGATGTCTGCCATGCAGGGAGATGCGACGGGTACCAGTGCAGCAGTATGCCCACATGGTATCGTCTATTGTAATTTCCAAATCCCTCTGCCATTCCAATCTGGCCTTAGCGTATTCATGCGCCCTTTGCGACTGCACCGTGCGATACATTTTAGAGATCAATCCATGGGGGTTTTCATTCTTAATTGTGAGGGTCAACTCCGGGACCTCTGCGGGTTCTTCCATGTCCTCCCCCAGTAACTGCTTCCAGGCGTGTCTGACTCTGTGGTATTGAAAACGCTGCAGCTACGTGCCCCCCGCCTCCGATGTTGCCACCTCCTCCCACTTCTTAACCACCCTGTCCCTGAACATGTCCCCCACGGTGTGCACACCCAACGCTCTGAGCGACCGTAGCACTCCCTCCTCCGTGCAGGGGGCCAGCCATACCGCCCAAGCGATTGGCATTGCCGGCGAATAAAGCTGCGCCCCCGACATACGTTGTAGTAGATTGTTCCAAGCATGCCTGGGGGAGTTCAAAGAGTCTAAGAACCCCGTGCGGCGGTCCGGATGTTCAAAAATGACAGCAGGGAGCGGCAGCGGTGCTGCGAACAAAGTCTCCAACTTGAGGTACGGGATGGTCTCGCCTCCATGCATCCAGCTGTGCGCCTGAGCCCCCTGTGCCACCCTATAGTACAGCTCCATATCTGTCGCGCCCAGACCACCCAGATGGTAGGGCAGCGTCAGGACCCCCCAGCTGATCCGTGCTTGCCTGCCTGCCCATGCCAGCCTCAGCAGTGACGCCTTCAACCGCGCGAAGAAGGCGCGAGACAGCACCATGGGGATGTTTGCAAACAAGAACAGAAACCGAGGGAGCACCACCATCTTCATGATGGATATGCGTCCCAGTAACAAGAGGGGCAGCGTGATCCACGTCTCCACATCGTCTTCAAGTTTACTGATGGCCCTGCCATAATTTTCAGACAGCACCACCTCCGAGTCCCTATGTAGCTGGATCCCCAGGTATCGGACCGCTTCCTCCGTCCACTGCAGCGGATATTCCATGTCAAAGGGAGTCATGACCGGCGTCAACGGGAACACTATAGACCTGCTCCAGTTAACCTTCAGCCCCGAGAGCGCGCCAAACTGAACCACCTCCCTCAGCACTGGGGCCAGGTTATTTTCTGGGTCCCTGACGTATAGCAAGGTATCATCCGCATACGTGGAGACCGTTATCCTATACGTTGGAAAATTGATTCCCCGCAGGCTGTGGTATTCATGCAGAGCACATGCCAACGGCTCCGCCACTAACGCGTACAAAAGGGGTGACAGGGGGCAGCCCTGTCTCGTCCCTCTCGAGATGGGTATCGCATCAGTGACTCGGTCTCCCAGCCGTATTCTCGCGGTGGGGCCATTATACAGCACCCCTTACAGTTGAAGAAATACCGGACCCAGCCCCATTCTCGTCAGAACCTGCCGCATGAATGGCCACTCCACCGAGTCAAAAGCCTTTTCCATGTCAAGGAAGACAGCCAGCGCGCGCGTATCGGGGCGCACATGATACAGGACCCCGAACACCGTCCGCAAATTGTACGTGAGGTTCCTGCCCGGCACGAACCGCGCCTGCTCAGAGGCGACCAGGTCCGGGATGAGCAAGGCCAAGCCCGTGGCCAGCAGTTTGGCATATAATTTCGCATCTACGTTCAGCAGCGATAACGGCCTATAGGAACTGCACTCCTCCGGCGGTTTACCTGGCTTCAGTATCGCGACCAAGAGCGCCTCATGCATAGATGGCGGAGCTGATCGATAAAGGTTCGATAGAACCCCACCGTTAGACCGTCCGCTCCCGGGGCGCTCTGTGCTTTCATGCCCGCTAGGGCTTCTAGAATTTCATCCTTCTCAATCGGCAGGGACAGAAATTCCCTGTGCTCGCTCGCGAGGAACGGCAACTTGATATAGTCCAGATAGTCCCCTATGCTATCCTCCATTCCGGCCTGCTGAGAGGCATACAGCCTGGTGTAGTACGACTGAAAGCGCTCTACTATGTCTTCCTCAGTCGTTAATAGCGAACCATCCTCGGATCTGATCTGGGTGACGTCGGCCCTGCGTCTACGGGCCTTGAGCAAATATGCTAATATCGACCCCGGTCTGTCACCCTCCCCGTACGTCCCGGCCGTAGCATACTTCCCCAGATGTAGCACCTCTTTGTCTGCAGTCTCGTGAAATTCCGCAAGGAGTGTTTTCATCTCCTCAGGAATACCCTCCCCGTGCGCTTCCCGTTGTCTAGTCTCCAGGGCCTCCAGCTTACGCTCCAGCGTCGTGAGCCGCTTCCTAATATCACGTAGCACCCCCGAGTGCTTGGCCATCGCCACTCCTCGGATGTAGACCTTAAAGTTCTCCCAGACAATCTGGTAGTCATCCACGGAGCCCAAGTTGGTGGCAAAGAATTGCTCAATCGCCTCCGCCAGTTCCTCCTTAAAGAGGGGGTCCAGCAGCGAGTACGGGGGAAATCGCCAAAGAAATGGCGGGGGCTTCTTTCTGGGCGCGGCCAAGGTCACCAGCACCGGCGAGTGGTCCGAGAGTGTGCGCGGGAGCACCGTGCAGTCACACACCTGCGAAAGGAGAGACGATGATACTAACCAGTAATCTATCCGCGTGTGCAAGTTGTGGTATGCCGAGTAATGTGTGAAGCCCCCCGGTTCCGGGTTCCGAGCTCTCCACACATCCCCAAGATCTAAGCAAAGCATGCCTCGTGTGATCACCTTCGCCGCCGACGATTGCGCTCGTTGCGGGCCACCTGACCTGTCCATCTCTGGATTCATAACTACATTAAAGTCGCCGCCCCAGAGCACATTCCGCGCGCCATAGTCCCCGATCGTACCCGCCAACGCTGTGTAAAACTCCGGGCAATCATAATTAGGTCCGTAACAGTTAACTAGTAGTACATCCAGACCCTTGCCCAGAAATCGTGTAAGCACATATCTACCGGCGCTGTCCGTGGCAATGAGCTGCGTTCTATGTTCCGCCCAAGGGCTAACCCAAGTCAGTACCCCTCTAGAGTGTGTCGTGAACCCCGCCGCATGCGCATCCCGCAGCTCCCTAGTGCGCAGCATAGGACTATTATTGTGAAGAGGCGTCTCTTGAATGAAAGCTATATCTATCTGATGTCTCTTAAGGTAGTGCAGAACTTTACGGACCTTACGGTGGTCATTCAGGCCCCTGACATTCCAAGTCAGAATTCTGAGAGTGTCTAGGCGCTTAAACATGGCTGTACCGGTCTTCGGTAGTGTTGTTGCCAGGACGCCAGTCGCCCATCGTTCCACAGCTCAAGCAGCGGGGGAGTGCAAATATACAGTGCATTTCGTACCGACAGTTAAACCTCAAACCCCTGTAACGTGTACCCCCTCCTCCCCCCCACCCACAGCAGACCCACCCCAACATGGCCTTGCCGATTCCCATACTTGGGCACCCCATCCCTCCCGCCACCCTGCCCTCAACGTGTTAACCAACTGTAAGTTGTGGAACGCACTCACGGGCGGAGGTTGCTCAGCGCTCACTCCCTAGTGTGATAGCGCCTAGATCCTAACTGCAACCGCCCGGCCCGGCGAGCCGCTATCTCCTCCTCCACCACCTCTCAACGTTATTCTACCGCCTCTCCGCGGCTATTCTCGGGCCAAAAGGGGCCCAGTCGCTCCCACCAGCACCGAACATAAGCGTAAAATTATGGATAAACCTCACAGGTCGTGGGGCTGCACTCGGGCCCTGCCAGCTAATCCCTCGCCGCGCACCCTCTCCAGCAGCTGCGCTCCCCGTGGGGGGTGGGGGGGAGGGGGGGGGGCGCGCCAACTGCTTAACCGTAAGCACTACCCACTGCCGCCATCATCACCCACCGCTCCCCCTCCCAGCAGACCCCTTCTCAACTCAGCCCAACAGTCAATAAATGCAAACCAGGTCAGCTCTCTCCACGGGGTCAGTCCTGCTCGTCTAGTCCGCCATCCCTCGTACCTTCCTGTAGTTGCGTCGCGGGGCTCCGTCGCTGCTCTTTAGTCCAGTCTTTCAGCGCTTTTTGCAGTGCCTTAGGGTCTTGGAAAATATATGATTTGCCCTGCCGATTGACCCGCAGCTTGGCTGGGTACAGCATCGCATAATCCACTCCCAATTCCCGGAGCTGCTTTTTGGCAGGGGCGAACTGTCGCCTGGCTTCCTGCACTCTAGCCGTGAAGTCCGGGTAAAGTGATATAGACGACCCTTCATACGTCAAGGTTCTCTTTTCATGTGCCACCCTTAGTGCGGCGTTCCTGTCTCTGTAGTTCAGCAATTTTGCAATGATTGGACGGGGTGGTGCTCCCGGCGGAGGCCTGGGGCCCAGGGATCTGTGCGCCCTCTCTACCACGAACATTTCTGAGAACGCCTCCTTGCCCAGCAGCTCAACCAGCAGCGTTTCCACGAAGCACTCCATACGGCCCGTGGCTGTGGACTCCGGAAGGCCGGTAATGCGCAAGTTACAACGACGCGAACGGGCCTCCAAATCTTCAGTTTTATCTTGCAATACCTGCAGCTGGCGCTCGAGCTTTCTTTGTTCCACATCCAGAGTCGTCTGCGCACCCTCCACCTCCGATATACGTTTGTCAGACTGATCCAGGCGCTCCGCATGCTTGTCCAAGAGCTCACCCATGCGGTCCATCCGGTACGAGAGCGCGTCTATCTTGGCTCCGAGGGAGGTGATGCCGCTTTGCAGTCCTTTCTCCATGGACAGCAAGAGCGCCCGAATGTCCTGTTCTTCCTCCGGGGGGGGCAGATGTGCCCCCCGTTGCCCCCTCCAGCGGTGTCTGTGCCTTGGGGTGCCGCTGCTCGAATGTCAGCTTAGGCTGGGTTTTATCGGATTTGCCCATCGCGCTTCTCAATACTGCTTAGCGCCGTTCCGTCTCCCCAGGGCCCGCTCTCCCTGCCACGTGGCTGCGCCACGTACAATGGCTCCACACGCTTACCACACACCATGGGCTCCCACACAGCTTGCACCCCGTCGTCCGCCTCCGCCAGTCGGACTGGGGCGTCATCACGCCGTCACTGCCTCCCGTTGTCCACCACACCGCTCCGCTGGGCTCCGCGCCAATCCACAGCCCCTCTCACGTAGGATCCGGTATACCCGCTCTAGGCCTGAATCCGGGAGCTCACCTACATCCAGCCCAGCACAGCGCTATGCCTTGCAGCCATAAAGGGTCCCCGCCGGGCAGCCGGCCCACCGGCGGCTAGCTCTCTCCTCCTGCAGCCTCATCTCCATTACCACGGCGTGGCTTCACCAGAATTACCAACGCCAGCTGGGCCCAAGTCTGTCGCCAAGGAGCGCCCTCTGCGCACCTCCAGCGCGTCCCCAGGTAGCACGTCTCCTATTCCCACCGCGTCCGGAGCAGCCTGTACACGCTCCGCACCGCGGGGGTCGCTCGTCGCCGCTTCAGGGCCTCCGTGCGCCAGTCGCCGTGGGAGATCTGCCGGAGCCTCCAGGCAGGCCCCCCGCTCCTCCGCTCCCTCGCAAGTCTCGGTGGCTCCCCGCTCACACAGTCATCCGCCGCCGGGGGGCCCGCACCCGGCCGCGGCCCCCACCGCTCCAATCGCCAGCTAGTAGCCCCGAGTCGGCCCACAGCAGCCGCGGCCTGCCGCACGCACCCCCACGTACGGCGGGCGGCCTCTTCACGCGAGGTCGGGGATCTCCGGCCCAGCTCGCTCACCGGATCGCCAGCTCCCGTCGTTCCTCTGCAGCTCGCCTGGGCCCAGTATTCCGCCAGTCGGTAGCGCGGAACGTTAGGCGCCTCCGCTGGTGTCGTGTGCTGTTCTACGTGGCGGTGGAAGCAGGATTGTTGCCGGATCAATTGACTGGCTCGCCGGAGCTCCGAGCTCAAGCAGCCATCTTCGCTGCGAGCTTAGCTCCGCCCCCGGCAGCTCTCTTTTAGCTGCAGCGGCCCACACAGATCCAGCGAAAGGTTTGAAGATACAGATTTAGGCGGGCTCTCAGCAGCGGCAGCTCTCTCTTAGCTGCAGCGGCCCACACAGGGTTAGCAAGGAGGTTCAAAGGTTCAGAGTCAGGCGGGCACTCAGCGACAGCAGCTCTCCCTTAGCTGCAGCGGCCCGCACTGGTTCAGCAATAGTTTAGAAAGTCTCAAGTCCGATTCAGGCGGGCTCTCAGCAGTGGCAGCTCTCTCTTAGCTGCAGCGGCCCACACAGGTTTAGCAAAAGTTCAGAAGCGCCCAGTCCGCGGTCCTCACAGTAGAACTAGAGGCTCCGGATTACTCGACAGAGGCCTCACCTGCAAGCAGAACTCCTCGCACAGGAATTCTGACGGGGTGAAGTCTAATGTCCCTGAGACTTCTGCAGGAGGCGCTCTCGATTTAGGCCCTCAGGTAGTTTCTTCCCTAAGCTTGATGAAAGTTGCAAAGCCCTATCCTCTGTTCACTCGGACAGAGTTTCGTCTTGACATCCAGAAGGAACACACCAAAGATCCAGCGCAGCATTTTATACCTAAAAAGTCTTTGTTCTCTAAGGTTGCAAATCACTGACTCCGGTCAGAACCAGTTCAGTGGGGTCGGGGAGCACTTGGTTTACGAGGTGACATCCTGCCCTTTCAGAATGAGGGGGTCTGCTATCAGACACCCAGTGGAAGGTGGAGCCATCATTCACCTTGCCACGCACGGCCCTGCTCGGATCAAAGCGTCACCCCTCCCCATGCTCTGAATACCGATCTATCTCTCCAGCCAGGTCTGACCCAGCTGGCCCTGCTGCTCCAAAACCAGACGGCCAATACACATACGCGCAACAGCCTACAGTAAAGCTTAGGCAAGAAACTACCACGTTTTCAGAAAAGGTATTTCAACACATGCAATATATAAACAGTCCTTACTAAAAGGTGCCCCTCAATGTCCTGAGCATATACATATCAAACTTGAGGGTCCTATCAGGTTCCTAGGGCCCGATAGGATGATAGAAAGCAATTTTTAACCGGCCCATCCTGGCCTATGAGAATGGATCGTTTTGCAGTAGCGACAGTGAAATGGAAGGTAACTCACTATTGAAACAGGCTACAGCGATGTAGGTATTATAGTTATCCTTATTCATACAGTCATTTATATACAGGGAGCATTTGTGCCGTGGCACTGAGTAGCAGTGGCATGGTGCCCAGAACATCTAAATCCAGCCAATATAAAAGATAGGGAGAGTAGAGAGGAAGGGAGAGTAGAGAGGAAGGGAGACCCACGCCAATGATGCCAGGTCTAACACATGTCCCCTCCAGCTGAAATGTGGGGAGAACTACCCATCCCCTTGGGGGTTCTCATCACTAAGGCAGAAAAATCTGGACAGACCGTCAGCATTGGCGTACTCTGTACCAGGGCGGTGTTGCACCGTGAAATCCATACGTTGTAGGGAAATGGACCACCTTAACAACTTAGGATTATCACCCTTCATCTGCATCAACCATCTAACGTGCCTGTGGTCTGTCTGAAACCGGAAGTGAGTCCCAAACAGGTATGGTCTCAACTTCTTTAGTGCCCAGACCACAGCAAATGCCTCACGCTCAATGGCACTCCACCTCTGTTCCCGGGGAAGTAACCTCCTGCTTAGGAAGGCTACCGGTTGGTCCAGTCCCTCCTCATTGATCTGTGACAGAACAGCCCCTATACCATGCTCTGAGGCGTCCGTCTGGACAACAAATTCCTTTGAAAAGTCGGGCGCCTGAAGCACGGGTGAGGTGCACATGGCAGTCTTCAGGGCGTCAAAAGCTTTCTGACAGGTGTCAGTCCAGTTAACCTTCTTGGGCTGCTTCTTAGAAGTCCGCTCAGTCAAGGGTGCAAAAATGTTGCCAAATCCCTTGACAAACCTCCGGTAGTACCCTGTGAGTCCCAAGAAGGCCCTCACCTGCGTCTGAGTCTTGGGGTGTTCCCACGCGAGGATAGTGTCAATTTTGGGCTGCAGGGGTGCCACCTGGCCGGGCCACCTGGTGCCCCAAATATACTACAGAACCCTGCCCAATCTGGCACTTACTGGCTTTGATTGTGAGGCCTGCCTTCCGCAGTGCCATCAATACCTCCCAGAGGTGGCACAGGTCGTCCTCCCAAGAGGAGCTAAACACCGCAATGTCCTCCAGGTAGGCGGCACTGAAATCTTCCAGCCCAACCAACACCCTGTTGACCAACCTCTGAAAGGTGGCAGGGGGCATTCTTCATTCCAAAAGGAATCACCCGGAACTGGTAATGCCCATCGGATGTGAAGAATGCTGACCTCTCCTTTGCTCACTCGGTTAGGGCGATCTGCCAGTACCCAGACGTCAAATCAAATGTGCTGAGGTATTTGGCAGCCCCCAACCGATCTACGAGCTCATCATGTCTGGGGATGGGGTGCATGTCAGTCTTCGTGACTGAATTATGGCCCGGTAGTCCACACAGAACCGAAGTTCTGGGGTGGCACCAGGCGCTGCAGCTTTCGGGACCAGGACCACTGGGCTGGACCATGGGCTGCTAGAGGACTTAATCACCCCAAGGGCAAACATTTTGGTAACCTCGTCCTTAATGTCGGCCCTTACCCGGTCAGTCACTCGGTAAGCTTTATGCTTAATGGAGGAACTGTCCCCGGTGTCTACGTCATGTGCACACCAATCTATGACACTAGGCACCAGGGAGAACTGAATTGCCCCAACAGTTGGCGACAATCACCCTGCTGCTCAGGAGTCAGGGTGGGGGAGAGGACCACACTTTCCACTGACCCATCTCGCTCCCCGGCACACAGGAGGTCAGGAAGTTGCTCGCTCTCCTCCTCCATCCCAGCATCTGTGACCAGAAACATGCCCACTTCAGACCTCTCAAAGTGGGGCTTCAGGCGGTTAACATGTAGGACCCGCAAGGGGTTCCTGGGAGATTGCAAGTCCACCACGTAGGTAACAGGACTTTTGTGCTCCACCACCTCAAAGGGGCCGGTCCACCTATCCTGGAGCACACAGGGCACCACTGGGGCCATGAACCAAACCTTTTGTCCAGGCCGAAACTCGATCAGAGTGGGATTCTAATCGTGCCAGCGTTTCATCTCTTCCTGGCTGGCTTCCAGGATTGCCCCAGCAAGTTTCCTGAAACGCTGAGTCTGGTTTCAGCATGTAATTAAACACATCCTGGGGAGGTTTCCTGGGTGATTGCTCCCAGCTTTCCTTGACTAGACTCAGAGGCCCTCTTACCGGGTGACCATAGAGTAGCTCAAAGGGCCTGAACCGTAAGGACTTCTGTGGCACCTCACGGTAGGCAAACAACAGGCATGGCAAGAGGACATCCCACTTATGCCTCAAGGGCTCCCCTAGTCCATAATCTTGCCCTTAAGGGTCCGGTTGAATTTCTCAACCAGCCCATTACCCTGGGGGTGGTAAGGAGTGGTGAACTTATACGTTACCCCACACTCCTCCCACAGAGACTTCATGTACTTGGAGATGAAATTAGTACCCCTATCGGACACCACCTCCCTGGGGAATCCCACGTGGGAGAAAATCCCCATCAGTGCCCGTCTTACCACGGGGGCCGTCACTGTCCTGAGCGGGATGGCCTCGGGGTACCGGGTGGCATGGTTCACCAAGACCATGATGAACCTGTTGCTCATGGCTGTCTTGGGATCCAGAGGCCCCACAATATCAATGCCCACTCTCTCGAATGGGGTACTCACAACAGGGAAGGGCTGTAGGGGGGCCTTAATCTTTCCCCCACTCTTCCCACTTGCCTGGCAAGTCTCACACGTCCTGCAGTGAGCATCTGAGCATCTGGGCACCTGCGCATCTGGGGCCAATAGAAGTGAATGACCAGCCTCTCAAAGGTCTTGGTCTTCCCCAGATGTCCGGCCAATGGTACATCATGAGCCAACCCCAGTAGGAAGGTCCTTAAGCTCTGGGGTACCACCAGCACACGGGCTGACCCAGGCTCAGCAACCTTAGGTTTGCTGTAAAGGAGGTCATTCTCCCAATAGATCCAATGTGACCCTGTCTGATCACCTGCTGCTTGGGCGGCGGCCTGTCGCCGCACCCCCTCAAGAGAAGGGCAGGTTCTTTGCTGCTCGCAAAATTCCTCCCCGGAGGGCCCCCCCTTCCTGCTGCAAATGGGTCCGCTCTGGTAGGTCCCCCAGTTCAGCCACTTGTTCCCCTGTAGGTTCCAGGGCATCCACCTCAGGGTCTGCTCCCCCCGGGATCATGGGAACTGCGGGGGCCGGTCTCCCGTGCCCCCTACCCCTTCTCTTTAAGGCAGGGGCCATAATATCAGGCTCCGGGCCCTCTTGAACACCCTTCTGAGCTGCCATGGACTGAGTGGTTGCACAACCCACTCAGGTAGGCCCAACATTTCCAAATGAGACTTCCTTTCCACCGTAGCCCATGGGGAGTTCTCTAGATCATTGCCCAGCAGACAGTCTACAGGCATAGCGGGCCTCACAGCCACTTGAAGAGTTCCTGAGACCCCCCCCCCCCCACTCGAAGGGATCCTGAGCCACCTCACACTGGCTCTCTGAGTTGTCTGTTGATACTACGGGACAGAATACATGGGGGGCAATCTGCTCTTTGGACACCAACCTGGAGCTGACAGCTGTCACACTAGCTCCTGTGTCCCTGAGAGCCTCCACCCTATGGCCATTGATGGTCACCCACTGCCGATACTTCTTAGTGTCTTTGGACAGTGTGGGGTTAGGGACCTTCTCAAAGTCTCCTAGCGAGACAAGGGTTAACTCTACGGGATCCCACCTGCCTTGGACCTCCATCTCCTCCCCCAGGGCTACACTGGCAATCTGGAGGGATGGTGCACGGGATGGTGCACGAGGGGGTGCATGGGGTCCTTCTGGGGACACTGGGGATCATAATACCGGTGGCCCACTTGACCACACTTGAAACAAGTAAGCGATCCCCTCTGAACAGGCCTACCTGTCGGGGACGCCGGCTTCTTCTAAGGGTGAGGCTGGGACACCACTGATTGGTTCCCTGGGGAATTACTTTGAGGCCCTTTCTGGAACTCCCTCGGCTTACCCTTGTCCCCCCCACTTCTCTGCTGGGGACCCTGCCCACCTCTGGCGAAGTCTCCCATAAAACCTTTGCGGACCTGGGTGCTCACCCAGCGGTCCGCCCTCTCAGCAAGCTTCCCAGTGTTAGTCAGCGTGCTATCAATCAAGTGCTGGTGTAGCTCTGGAAAACAGTTACTAGAAAAATGCTCCCACGCAAACAAATTGTATAACTGCTCAAAAGTTTCCACTTTGCTACCTTTCACCCAGCGAACCATTGCTCTGCAGAAATAAGACACATATTCAACCCATGTGGTACCCTCTAACTTCTTACAGGTCCTAAACCTCTGCCTGTGCATTTCTGGGGTCAAACCATAACGGGTCATCAAAGCTTCCTTCATATGGGCATACACCATCCTGCTCTCCTCAGGCAGGTCCAACAGGGAATCCCTACCATCACTCACAAAGCGTCCCCACAACCCCACTCCCCAATCCTTCTCAGGGACCCGGTGGGACACCATTGCTATCTCATATGCGGCAAACCATTGCCCAATATTCTTACTCTTGTGAAAATCCTTAATGGCATCTTTAGGAATATAAACTCTACTCTCAGGAGTTACTAAAGGTATGCTGCCATCAGAGGGGGAGACCGGGGTACTCCTCGCCTTGATCTCTATCTCCCTCAACATTCTCTCATGCTCCATTTTCATTTTCTCAAGTTGAATTGACAATCGATTCTTCTCAATGTCTAACTTCCTACTCTCAAGGTCCTTCTGACATTCCAATTTAGCCATCTCCAAACTATGCCTCCTATCTCTCTTCCTATCCTCCAGCTCTTCTGGGGTCAGGCTCCTTTGGGATACACTAGTACCTGGATTGGAGGGTGTTCTATCCCCACCCCCCTCTACTGCACCAACCAGCTGCCCTCCAGCATTCTCTTCCTCATTCCCGGTAGACTCTCTCGCTTCCCACCAGACCTTTAGCGCCTTCTGGTACTCCTCTTTCCTAGAGAGGCCTATCACAGGGAGTGCAAATTGCTTACAAATGGACTTCAGCTGTCTGGCAGTATAGGCATCTAATCTTTCCTCCTCAAAGGTGAGATCCTCCGAAGCATTGGACTTTGGCTTTCCTCTACTAGCAGTACTCATGGCTGCTATCAACAAGTCACTACTAAGACAACCAACCAAACAATAAAACATTTTTTGTGGTTGCGCTTCGTCTACACTCACCAGTGGTGTTTACCCGTTAATGTACGTGGATCATAAAGGGAAGTCCTGATCCTCACCGCTGACCGCCAATGTTAGAAATGGGGGTCTCTAGTTGGCCATGGCTGGCGCTAATGTCCAAATAGGGACCCTTCTTCCTAAGTCAGGGCAAGTGAGCTACCCCCTTTGATAACCCCTGCTCAACCCTGTGGTAACATAGCACGATCAGTTAGGCCTATCCCAGAGGCAGTATGTGAAGCATTTATGGCAACGTACAATAAGGAAGTAACGACAACACAAAAGGACACAACTCAGGTAGATATAGAAAAATAATATCTTTATCCAACAGTTTAACTCAAAGACTCTCAAAGAGTTTCAACAACTACAATTCACGTCAACCTGTAGGGACTAAAAGAGACAATAATGTATTCACCCAAAGTGGAACTTGGGCTGAGTTCAGCGCCGGGGCCTACGTGACCCGTTGCGCACCAGGAACCTGTCGTTGAAAGGGACTACAGCACGCAGCTTTTGGAAGAAGCGGAGACGGTGACAGGCAGATTTCCAGTGACCACAGATCTTGGAGGCTGAGGTCCGCAGCATGCACTCACAGTGGTTCGGGCACTCAGGGGCAGGCAGGCGCTCAGTGGCAGCAGCGTGTGACTGCGGCGGCCCGGGCTTGTGGTGGCGATGACTCTCGTCGTGCAGCTCCGTGGTGGGCTCACAGCGGCAGCAGCTCTCTCTTAGCTGCGGCGGCCCACAGAACAAATTCCAAGGATGCAAAGTTGTCAGTGGTGCGGGCGCTCAGCGGCCACAGCTCTCTCTTAGCTGCGGCAGCCCACAGAAAAATTCCCAAGGATGCAAAGTTGTCAATGGTGCGGGCACTCAGCGGTCACAGCTCTCTCTTAGCTGCGGCGGTCCGTGGGGCAAATTACGAGGATGAAAAATAGCACCGGGGTGGGCACTCGGTGGCAGCAGCTCTCTCTTGGCTGCTGCGGCCCATGGGATGACTCATGATAGTGCACAGTAGCAAAGGGTGTAGGCACTCAGCGGCAGCAGCTCTCTCTTGGCTGCGGCGGCCCACGGGACGAATAACAATGGTGCACAGTAGCAAAGGGTGCGGGCACTCAGAGGCAGCAGCTCTCCCTTGGCTGCGGCGGCCCACGGGATGAATCACGATGGTGCACAGTAGCAAAGGGTGCGGGCACTCAGCGGCAGCAGCTCTCTCTTGGCTGTGGTGGCCCACGGGACAGATCACGATGGTGCACCTTAGCAAAGGGTGTGGGCACTCAGAGGCAGCAGCTCTCCCTTGGCTGCGGCGGCCCACGGGATGAATCACGATGGTGCACAGTAGCAAAGGGTGCGGGCACTCAGCGGCAGCAGCTCTCTCTTGGCTGTGGTGGCCCACGGGACAGATCACGATGGTGCACCTTAGCAAAGGGTGTGGGCACTCAGCGGCAGCAGCTCTCTCTTGGCTGCGGCGGCCCACGGGACGAATCACGATGGTGCACAGTAGCAAAGGGTGCGGGCACTCAGCGGCAGCGGCTCTCTCTTGGCTGCGGCGGCCCACGGGACAGATCACGATGGTGCACCATAGCAAAGGGTGTGGGCACTCAGCGGCAGCAGCTCTCTCTTAGCTGCAGCGGCCCAGGGACAATTTGGGGTCTCGACCAGGCGGCACCACGGTGGATGCTCAGTGGCCACAGCGCTCTCTCGACTGCAGCGGTCCATGCAGATTCAGGGGAAGGTCCGAAGGTGCCGATTCAGGCGGGCTGTCAGTGGCAGCAGCTCTCTCTTAGCTGCAGCGGCCCACACAGGGTTAGCAAGAAGGTTCAAAGGTTCAGAGTCAGGCGGGTACTCAGTAGCGGCAGCTCTCCCTTAGCTGCAGCGCCCCGCACAGGTTCAGGGAAAGTTTAGAACGTCTCAATTCTGATTCAGGCGGGCTCTCAGTGGCGGCAGCTCTCTCTTAGCTGCAGCAGCCTGCACAGGTTTAGCATAGGTTCAGAAGCGCCCAGTCCGCGGTCCTCACAGTAGAACTAGAGGCTCCGGATTACTCGACCGAGGCCTCACCTGAAAGCAGAACTCCTCGCACAGGAATTTCGACGGCGGACGGGGTGAAGTCTAATGTCCCTGAGACTTCTGAGGCGCTCTCGATTTAGGCCCTCGGGTAGTTTCTTCGGCACGCTTGATGAAAGTTGCAGAGTCTTTCCTCTGTTCACTCGGACAGAGTTTCGTCTTGACATCCAGAAGGAACACACTTGGCCAAAGTTCCAGCGCAGCATTTTATACCTAAAAAGTCTTTGTTCTCTAAGGTTGCAGATCACTGACTCCGGTGAGAACCAGTTTGGTGGTGTCGGGGAGCACCTGGTTTACAAGGTGACATCCTGCCCTATCAGAATGAGGGGGTCTGCTATCAGACACCCAGTGGGAGGTGGAGCCACCATTCACCTTCCCAGGCACGGCTCTGCTCGGATCAAAGAGTCACCCCTCCCCATGCTCTGAATACCGATCTCTCTCTCCAGCCAGGTCTGACCCAGCTGGCCCTGCTGCTCCAAAACCAGACGGCCAATACACATACGCGCAACAGCCTACAGTAAAGCTTAGGCAAGTAACTACCACATTTTCAGAAAAGGTATTTCAACACATGCAATATATAAACTGTCTACTAAAAGGTGCCCCTCAATGTCCTGAGAATATACGTATCAAACTCGAGGGTCCTATCAGGTTCCTAGGGCCCGAAAGGATGATAGAAAGCAATCTTTAACCGGCCCATCCTGGCCTACGAGAATGGATCGTTTTGCAGTAGCGACAGTGAAATGGAAGGCAACTCACTATTGAAACAGGCTACACCGATGTAGTTATTATAGTTATCCTTATTCATACAGTCATTTATATACAGGGAGCATTTGCGTTGTGGCACTGAGTAGCAGTGGCACGGTGCCCAGAACATCTAAATCCAGCCAATATAAAAGATAGGGAGAGTAGAGAGGAAGGGAGACCCTCGCCAATGATGCCAGGTCTAGCAGGTACTATAGGACGATTTTCAAGGGATATGGCACCATTGTTGCCCCCCTTAACTAGCTGACTTTAAAGAAGCAGCCCAGGAATGTGATTTGAATTGAGGCATGCCAAACTGCATTTGACTCCCTTAAGTAGGCCATGTGCACAGCTTCTGTGCTTAGGTCCCCTGACTTCTCCAAGGTGTTTATCATTCAAACAGATTCCTCAGAACATGGCATAAGGTCAGTACTGTCACAGCTTAATTAGGAGTGCATAGACCAACCTGTTGCCTTCCTCTCCAAGAGGTTACTTCCCAGGGAACAAAGGTGGAATACTTTAGAAAGAGAAGCCTTTGCTGCGGTTTAGGCACTGAATACGTTTAGGCCATACCTATTTGGCTCTCACTTCCTGATTCAGACTGACCAGAGGCACCTCAGGCAGCTCATGCAAACGAGAGGGGAAAATCCAACACAGTTGAAGTGGTCCATTTCCCTACAGGGTATGGACTTCAGGGTGGAACACAGAACAGGGGTAGACCACACCAATGCTGACCATCTAACCAGGGTTTCGCGCCTTAGTGATGAGAACTCCCTAGAGGTTGGGTATATCTCCCGACTTTCAGCTGGGGGGGACACGTATTAGACCTGCCGTCCTTAGGGATGTCTTACCCCAAACTTTTTGCCTGCTTACCTCCTGTTTTTGCTGATTCTTTTTGTTCTTTGGACTCTGAACACTTTACCTCTGCTGACCAGTGCATGTTCTTCTCTCTAAACATGGTAATATTGGTGTATGCCCAATTGACCTATTTACATTACATGTAAGTCCCTTGTAAAGTGGTATACCATATAGCCAGGGACTGAAAATTAAATGCTGCTAGTGGGCCTGCTGCACTGATTGTGCCTGCCACACAAGTGGCCTTTTAAACATGTCTCAGGTCTGCCGCTTCAGAGCCTGTGTGTGCAGTTTTACTGCCACCTTGACTTGGCATTTAAAACCCTTTGTCAGTCCTTAAACTCCCCTTTTATTACACCTTAATCACCCCTAAGGTAGGCCCTAGATTGCCCATAAGGCAGGATGCTGAATAAGTACAAGGTAGGACATGTACCTTTAAGTTTTGCATGTCCTGGTAGTGACAAACAGCTACCTTTTCTTTTCACTACTGTGAGGCCTACTCCTCTCATAGATTAACACTGGGAATTCCTTACTACACTTTTACATGAGCCATATTTTATATCTGTGGAATGGTAATGATAAATCCCTTTTACTGGTAAAGTTGGATTTTACATTACTGCTTCCAAACTGTCACTTTTAGAAAGTGGAAATTTCACTGCTCCTACAGCTCTGTGTGCCTGCAGCCTGTCTTACACACATGTCTAGGGTGGGTGACAGCTACACTTTGTGCATTACCACTAGATAGCCACAAACACAGGAAGGTTAGGTGTCACTGAGTACTCATCTGCATTCTGATGGCTCTTCCTTGGCAGAAACGGAGTAAGGGGCTGACACTTACACCTGAATAAGCAGTGCGATGTCCCCACATAAAGGACTGATTACCCCCTACTGATAGTCTGGAGCCAGGGCTAGGAAAAAGGGCTTCTGTGTGCACTTTAAAGACCCTTCTTTGAAGTCACCCCCACTTCAAGGCACAATGGAAAATAAGTACTGGGGCTCTGACCCCACCAAATCAGGAACTTTTGGACCTACAACTGGGCTCTGTCAGAAGAACTGCTATGTTACACTAAGGACAGACACTCTGCTGGACTGATGACCTGCTGGGTTTTTTTTTACCCTTCCATCCGACAGATGATTGTCCAGGCATCCGTGCTGTCGAGATTAGACAACGCCAGCTCGCATCTACTTGGGGGCCAACAAGACAGAGATTGTGAGACTGCAGAGAGTCCAAAATGTGGCCGCCAGAACTCTTCTAGGCCTATCTAAACGCTGCCCCACCTCCACCGCTATTCGTCAGCTTCACTGGCTGCCAGTGGCAAAATGGGTGGAGTTCAAGTCTCTCTGCTTTATGTTCAGAATCCTGAACTCCCCTGCTCCTGGCATTCTGGCTGGCCTGCTCTCTGCCTACGCTCAATCTCGTCACCTTCGCTCAGCAGGTCAACACCTCGCAGTTGTCTCCCGGGTCAGGAGGGCTCGCGCCGGTGGGCGCTCCTTTCGCATTCTGGCAGCTAAGCTATGGAACACCCTTCCTGTTCACATCCGGAGATAAGATAACTACCTGACATTCCGGAATGCATTGAAAACTCACCTTTTCCAATCTCCCTAGGTTTGGTTAGTCTATGTCCTCTGTCTGTCCCTGTGGCCCTCGGGCCTCTCTTCTGCTCGATGGGCTTCGTGCTGCTAGTGGCCTTTCTTTTGCTTTTAGCGCCGGGACACCCCTTTGCTGGGGCAGCTGTGCGCTCTACAAATCAACCTAACCTAACCTAACATCTCAATACTAGCCCTTTATAAATCCTACATAAAACGCAACATGCATGATTGTACATATTGCTGCTTTATTTGCATGTTCTCTGAACAGTGAGACTAATTACTTTATTAATTTGTGTCATATCACTGCTGTTTCCTTTAGATGAAAATACTAAATCCATATTATTTTGAGAAATTCAATGGATGAACCTTTGGCTAAGATTGATTTGAACAACTCCACCTATCATAGCAGACACCTCTTATCCAAAATCTACCCAATTTGCCACTGGGGATCAGGCCATACCCTGTGGAAATTGTTTGAACTGAGCAGCTGGATTACATAGCAGATTTCTGTTTTCATAATCATCTTTTTTTTAACAGGTCACTCTTCTTGAGTTAGACCAGGTGCTGTTGATTTGAGAAGCTTTAGTGTGCTATTGTCACTCCATATTTTCCTCCGTTGAGCACTTAGCTTGTGATATTTCTTTTCCATTCACTCTTGTGGCTTGCCTAGAGCTTGGTTTCAGTTCATTAAGTCCGGTGCCCAGATCGGCGAAAGACAGAACCTCTTGAACAACAAGTGCACAGTTCAAGCACTTGTAAAATGAACATTGGTTTGATATAATTGCATTGAAAATTGCTCCGTTAATACTAGACTCTCCCAGATCTACACTGTGGCTAGGCTAAACGTTCCATTAGAAACTCCATAAACACACAGGAGCGTTAAGTGCAACGAGTTGTCACAAAAATATTGGTGCAGTCATCCTTTTGCTGTAGGATGTTTAATTTACATTATTCTTATTGCTCATTGGGGTTGATGAATTTGGATATATCCTCTTTGTCTAACTTGACTCCTTAAGCTTCAGATGAAAACCATTCTGAACTGGGGTGCTCTTGGGATTTCAGCTCATCTCCCGCTTCTACTTAGCCTCTGTATGTGACTGCTTCCCTTTGAATTCCTCAAACGTAGTTGTTCTTTACAGTCCATGTTGCAGGTTCACCCTCCAGGTTATTCCAGATATACATATGTGCAGCAACCAGTGCCATTTCTCTTCTAGGCATTGTTATGCAGCCTCTGGAAAGTAGTTTCTCTCTCCATGCTGTGCTGGAAATGCTGGATGCTGCTGGTCCACTCAAAGCTCATTGGTCTCCCCATTTTGCCTCACGCACTAACATGGTCTGTCGAAAGGCTTGTCACTCTTATTTTCGACTCCTCCAGCCAAAAGCAAGTTCCATCTTTAGCCTCATATAATCACTTATATATAATATTCATACATTTGCATGCATATGTTTTAACATCTTCACATTCTCATGTCATACTGGATGGACAGAAAGGGGTATTACAGACTAATGTATGCAAGTTGCACGTACACAAATGCATTCTTGCTCTGTCACATTTGTGATGGGATATCCCGTCTGCCAAACTCTAAATAAGTCCCTAGGTTTACTTCTCCGTTGGAGATACCATCATATTCTATTTCCCAGACCAAGTGTGATTTCTCTCACTTAATACCATATCATTTATTTATTTATTTATTTATTTTTAATATTTGTAAAGCGCTGCATATACCCGTAGGCGTCTTGGCGCTAAAACCAATATTGACTAAGGAAATGTGAGGGGGTAAACCATTTAATTGAACAGATGTGAGGGAAGAAAATAAAAGAGGTTAATGAGAGAACAGCCAGGTTTTCAAGAGTTTGCGGAACTGAAGCAGTGTAACACTTTGTCTGATGTTAAGGGGCAAGGTGCAATTTTACTGCAGCTAATCATTTTTACCACCATTCAGAATAAACTTGGTGCGGCACACTGCCTCAAACGATCACTAACCACTAATTACTTCAATCTTTCTTAATCTAATTTATAAGAATTTAAAGGGGTTCAAGTCAATCAATCAAGCAGGGGAATTGTAAGCTCGCTACTCAAAGCTGGGGGGGGCAGGGTCAGCAGTTCCGTTCAACAGAAGTGCCAGGTCTTGAGAGCCTTCCTGAAGGTGTTCAGGGAAGGGGCGCGTCTGATGTTGATTGGGCGCTCGCTCCTGGTCTTGGCCGTGATGTGGGAGAAGGATCTTCCCCCTGCTTTGGCTCTGTTGAAGCGTGGGATTTTGGTGAGGATGAGGTGGGCGGATCGGAGGTTCCTTTTGGGTACGTGGAGGATGATTCCGTTGTTGAGGTATCGGGGTCCGGTGTTGTGTAGGCATTTGTAAGCCTGGTTGAGTATCTTGAAGGTGACTCTGTTCTCAACGGGGAGCCAGTGGAGCTTTGATAGGTGTTGGCTCATGTGCTCATGTCGAGGGATTCCGAGGACTAGTCTCACCAATTGATTATGGCCTGAGCCATGGCACAGACCAGTAACTTCATAATGTTTATCCTGGTTAAACCTGTCCAAGTGTACCTGTCAGACACCTATTTTCATATAGATCATATGATCTATACGAGTGATCTTAAAATATTACATACATCTTTAAATAGGGCTTCTGGGAGTACAAGATAAACATAGAGGGAAATGGCCTTTGCAATGTGGGCTGAGCCACACATGCAGCTTCCCCACAGGTGTAACAACGCTTACCTGAACCACGCATCTGCCTTAACCATGCATATGCATGGTTAAGACAGATAGGGGTCTAGTGGGCAGGGAGAGGAAGCGGAAGCATCGGAACAGGAAGCTCCAGATGCGGACAGGTAAGTGAGGCTGGGACAGGGTTTATGGGGGACAGTTTTTAGGGGTGGGATCAGTTTTAGGGTTTAGGGTGGGGGGTTCAGAATAGTCTTTTTAAAAGGGGGTAGGGTATTTGGGCTCAGGATGAGGGGGCAGAGTAGTTCTAATGGCTAGGGCTGGGTTGGGGGGAGTTTTTAGGGGGTGGAGGTCAATTTTATGGCTCAGGGCAGTTTGGAGTCGTTTTCAAAGGGGGCTGGGTTTTAGGACTCGGGTGGGGGAAGGGGTAGGGGTAGTTTTAAGAGCAGCGCAGGGGTAAGTTTTAGGGCTACGGGTGGGGGGACTGAGGTAAAAATTGTTTTTGATAGGAGGGGAGGGTTTTAGGCCTCCGGGCAGGGGAAGGGTTAGTTTTAAAGGCAAGGCAAGGTCAGTTGTAGGACTCAGGACGAGGGTGAGTACGGGGCATAGGATTTTAGCTCTTAGGGCTAGGAGGGGGTCGGGATAGTAGTAATTTACCATGCATTTCCCTTTAGCAAACATGCCTTTACAACAAAATTCTTTGTAAAGAAATGTATGGTAAAGGCATGCGTATTTTTTTTGCCCCTGAGTTTTATATAGCTTAAACTTGACCCGATGTTATCAGGTATCAGAGCACTTTACATGAACACCAGTTGTGTTTCACAAGGAAACATTCATTTTTTTTATAGGTACGGGGAGAGTAAGTGATTTGACCAGAATCACAGGATGTTGAGAGTCATTGCTGAGACTCGAAACCGGTTCCCCAGATTTGAGATCGACCATCCTAGCCTTTAGGTCACATCCTCTCCCCTAGATGCATTTGTTGTTGGGACCGTGTTGTAGAGGCATGCATCGTTCAGCCATGCGTGCTTCTGTCATACAGCCAAACATGGAACAGCATTTACAATCCATCACTCACTTATTAGATGCTTAGTTCCCAGTCATGATATTAAAGCAGAACACCTGCTTTGGACTCAGGCTTACCTCCCCTTTGTTTCAATGTAGTCTCATTTTACATTATTTAACTTACTTTTGCATTATTTTACTTACTGAGGGCAAAAGATGCCTCTCATTTCCAATAGGTAAAAACCTTTGTTTTATTTAGTGCTCATACTTTCAAAAAGTAAAAACAGAACACAATCACAAACCTCTCAGATACCTAGTAGTAAAACTGCAGTCCTATCCCACAGCATTGATATACAATATGTCTCAAATAAGTGCTTTTGATATGCCATCACTGATACTGATGTGCTGATTTAAAAATTAAATATAGCTTTCAAAATCAGTATTGGAACTCCTTAGTATGTATTGTATTGCAGGGTAGGTATAACTGCATGTTATTAATGTGTTAGTCTTTATATGTAGGCTCAAATATCCCCTGGTTTGTATTGATATGTATATGCATGAATGAATGGTTTAACATTAAAAACTGCTTGTAATAGATATTGCAAATCATATATTTACAAGCACAAAATGTACATTGCAAAGTTTGCACCTCCGCTTTCTCTTCATAAAAGTGTATTAGAAGACTGTCATAGCCCTCATTATGATTAAGTAGCATCATAGCCTTGCTAATTAGCCCGCCTGCTATTTTAAGACTTATTTCCTCCTCTACAGGTTCAAAGGAAGGCAGTTTTGGTGTCTGGTGCTGATGGGTTAGTACAATGCAAAAAGAATAAATCAGTGGCTTACTCAGGGTTCTGTAGTCTAGGGCTATCGGGCATCATGCAGGGCTCTGCAGAGCGCCAAGCCTTGATTGACCTACTGTTATGATCTGGAGTAAAAAGGGAGTAAATTTGTGGATGCCAAATAATATTTTGATATTCAGATTCAACTTTTTCCCCGAGAAATTACAGATTTCTAAACAAGCTTGAAATGTATTGATGATCTTGTTTTAAGGGTCCTACTTTTAATAAACTTTTCATTTTTCTTTGGTAGCCCACCATCTAATTCTGTAGAACCAACTTCAGTCTACCCTTCTACCATAACTACCTTGATCACCCACCCAGATATCCACGGGCCCCATCCACTCCCTTCTCCATTATTAATGTATCCTCCTGCTTGTCTGACTCTTTCCCATTCTCCACCCCCTCCACCTTACATCCCTCCTTCCATGCCACCCCCTTACCCTTTCTCCTCTCGTTCAAGTCTATCCCGTCCCATCCCTGCAAAGAAACCTTTGTCCACTTCTACTCCCCAGCAAAATAATCCTGATTCCACGGCTGCAGCAAAAGAGGAGAATTCATGCAAAGTCACATTGTAAGTATCATTTTCCTTTCATACAATTCTGCTGCAATTCTAGACTTGCAAAGATATTTCATGGAGCTCTCCCACTTGTTTATGCTAATATCGTTGTATTCTACATATGTGACAAATTGTCTTCCTTCCCCATTGTTGAGCATCTCAATATTGACACTTTGTAAAGACTACTTAAAGCACGTCATTCATAATTGTGCGTATTTCTGCTCTGTTTGTTGGCTCAATAGTGAACATACCTAATTTACTAGTTTGTATCATAGCACTGCTGTTTATTGAAACTGAAAATACAAAATCCGAGGAATTCAATGGATGAACCTACTGAAGGATAAAGAGTGATTTGAATCCCTCCTTCTATCAGAGCAGATACAACTTATCCACAATGTACCCTAATTGCAATAGGGTTCAGGCTATACCCTTGCCCAGTGGAAATTGTATGAACTGAGCAGATGGATTACGTAGTAGATTTTTTTTAATAATCCTCTTTTTCGAGCAGGTCACTCCTCTTGAGCCAGACCACTTTTTTGTGATACTGTGTTGATCTCCGAAGCTTCAGTGTCCTACAGTCGCTCCACGGTTTCTCCTTAGAGCCCATAACATATCAGATTTCTTTTCCATTCACTCTTCTGCCAACGCTAGTGCTTGATTTCAGTTTGTTGCGTCATGCACCCAGATGCGAGAAAGAGAGAACCTCTTTAACAAGCACTTGAAAAATGAGTGATTGGTTTGATAGAATTGTATTGAAAATTGATCAGGTAATACAATTCTCACTCACTGATCTATACTGTGGCTAGGCTGAACGTTCCATTAGAAACTCAGGAAACGCACAGGAGCTTTACGAATTTAGTGTATTAAGTTGTCACAAAAATATCGGCGAAGTAGGCATTTTGATGAAGGATGTTTAATTTGCATTATTCTTATTGCTCATTAGAGTTGATCAATTTGGATATTTATATTCCTTCTGTCTACCTTGACTCCTAAAGTTTCAGATAAAAGTTATTCCGGACTAGGTTTGTTCTTGGGATTGTTGCTAACCTCCCCTTTCCACTTAGCCTTTAAATGGGCTGCATCCTTTTAAATTCATCAAACAAAGTTATTTTTTGCAATCTAATGAGCAGCTTAGAGAAGCTCCTGGTTATGCCAACGATACACGTTTATCACAACCTTCCATCTCCTTTTTAGGCAGCCTCTGGAAAGTAGTTTCCATCTCACCATGCTGTGCTGTGACTGCTTAATGCTGCTAGTTATTCGAAGCTCATTGGTCTCTTCATATTGCTTTACGCAACAAAAGATCTATTGAAAGGCTTGTTAGTCTCTTGTTATGAACTCAGGCGCCCAAAAGCAAGTCCCCTGTTTAGGTTTACTTATTATCCCAAATACAGTATTCACACATACTGTATGCATGTGTTTTCACATCTCCTCGTTCTCATGTCATGTTGGATGGACAGACGGGGGGTATAATAGTCTCATTTTATTCAATCATCACATACACAAATGCATTCTGGCTCCTTGACAGCTCTGTCAGAGCAGTGCCCAGGAATTTGAAGTGGACCTGTACACGTTCACAAGCATTTCTGAGTCTCGGTGGCAAATTCAAAAGTATTTTCATCCAGGCTTAAACTTTAATGAGGACACCTTCAACCCTTGAATCCATCGGAAGTCAGCTAATTTAATGTTGATTTGATTTCACATTTCTGACAGATCATGAAAAACTGATGGAAGGATACTGTTCAATGGAAGGGCCTTAGGTAGAGTGCAAGCCCTGGCCAGCACTGAGTCTTGATCGACCTACTGCTATGATCTGTTGAAGGTACCCACCAATCTTGTGCACCTGGCTCCCGTGGCCTTACTTTAGTTTCTGAAAGCAATAATCTCCCGTCAAAATGTTTCCCTCAAGTGGCTGCTGAATAATTGTTCAGGAACAGGTTCTTTTCATCAGAAAGTGACCGGCTCTTTTTCACTGCACTGCTAAAGGGTACATGAAGGGGCTATGCCAAAACATCTTTTGGAAAGATTGATCTTTTTCCCCCAGAAATGTTTCCCCCAGAAATATCGAACTTTGTAATTTTTCTTGTGTAGCCCACCCTATATTTCTGTAGGTCCAAGTTCAGTCAACCATTCCCCCCTAAGTACCTAGACCACCCCTCCAGATTCCTTTATGCCTCCAATCAACCTATCCACTTCCTCCTCGCTTGTCCTTGCCCATCAGCCATGCCCACCCCAATCACATATGTTTAGCACCCTCTCAGCACTCAATGCACCCCATCACGTATTTCACTCCCCTGCCTCCTCCTGCCCTCACACATATGCCTACCCTGTGGGCTCTTCCTTCTCCCTAGCTGCTCTCCCTCTTTGCTGTCTCTTCTGAGTATTTCATTTGATCGTCCTTGCAATTCCCAAGTTTCACTTCCTCCCACCTCCATCTGTGACCCCCCCCACTAACCACTATTACCCATCCATCCACTTCCCCTCCATCAAGCTGTCCCTCTCTTACAAGCCATTTGAAAAAACCTTTCTCCCTTATTATGCCTATTTTCTAGGGACCATTGAGTTGCTAAGCTAGATCATCATACAAGCCACGCACAACCAAAGTCGTGCATGACCCTCTCACATGATCATGGCTGGGCCCCACTAATAAATGCCCTTGGTTCACGTTGCCTCGCAGTGGCTTCTGGGGGGCCATGATCTATAGTCAAGTAGTCATTTTCACCGAATTGACTGTTGGAACATGATGAAATGTGACGTTTTGCATGTGCCTTTCACCTTGTGCTATTGCCCTGTACACAAATGAGTTTGGCCCATCAAAGTTGTAATCCCTGTGCACTGCATAGATGATGTGAACCCTTTGAGCTACATACACAGAGATGCATATTCATATGAAAAACATGACTTTTTGCACATTGTAGCAATGATATTCAGCTGCCACATCTGTCACAGCAGCCATCTTGCTCCACAACTTTTCACTTTTCTGGTTTGTCCTGTCTGATTCCCCAGTGGTATAAACATTGTTTATTCCACTGAAGATGCATCACATGTTTATTTGCTCCCCTTGAAGTGTACCAGACTGTGTTGGATGGGAGTACACCTAGAGGGTACTCTCACTCATAAAAGTGCCACAACACCAGTCTGTAGGGAGAGGGAGATTTGCTGCTCTTACATTATAGTTTAGAGTAAAAGCCTTGGAATAACCACCCCTGGAAGAGGGATAAATGGACTCTCTATTTAAAATATACATACGCATGAATAATTGGAGCCATTACTTTCTCCTGATTTTGTGCGCTGTTCGTGCCTGCTGGAAAGGTGTACTTCACGAGGACCAGCTGAATTTGACACAACACAGATGGTATTATAATTAAGGGTCTATGCCTGTTGGTTTTATCTTCCTTCAAACACTGTCTTGGGCTTGCACCTCAGAAATCCTGAATCTATGCGCAAAAGATGTAGAATCCATATTTTTCCCTGAGGAACGTGGCTAGCATCAGTACCTCAGCAAATATATACCCTCTATGTGTGTAGAGAGGAGTCCTCTTCTATCCAACACTGGCACCCTTCTGAAAGGGATATCCGGGTAGGATGTCCAAGAGACATCCCATAGAGTATCTGTTGTTTGTTTATTCCCTTATAGCTAGTGTAAGAAGTCTTTGATAAGGATTTGAAAAGAAATTTCTGCTCTATGTGACGCAAATCAATTTTAGTTCACATTTGGATTTGGTGCTGCATTCCAGCTGCTGCCCCAATTCAATATAAGTGATGGTCACTTGGGACCAGTTCTTTTATTCAGTTTGACTTTACTGCAACAATTGACAAAAGATGAGGTTCAGGTTCTGTCTGCTCATCTCTTTGAGTACCAGAGGCCTTTGCAGTGCAGGAGTATATCCATTTGCCAGGGAGGGAGGGAAAGGGAACACCACCAGAAATTGTGGGACATAGGGCAAGATTTTCTCCATTGGAAAAAAATATTTCCCCAGTGAAAATAAAATGTGCCACTACCCTAAAAAAGAGGGCATTTTAGCAAGTATAATTCTACAATACATACAATTGCACTGGCAGAAATGCGTCAACTTCGGTGAAACAGTTTTCTTAGAATCCTGTGACCGGTGCTACTTTCCAGACTTACCTCTGAATAGTTTTGTAAATTCTATTAAGTAGTGAATCTGCATCATTTGTAAGTATGTAGACCTACGGTTTTGTTTGTCACTTGTTTCTCTTCAATTGTCGATAGAGATCAGTATTTACTCACTTCTTTACCTTGTACTAGCATAATGATGTGCAAAAGCATTATGAAAGCAATGTAAGTAATTTATGAAGCATAATATATAATACGAGGAGAAAGTGCCACAGAATCTGGCCGCCGTCTCTGCATCAAGTACTGTGATGGTAGGGTACAAACATGCATAGACTACCAACTAACATCCTTTGAGAAAGTTTGACGAATGCATTTACATTGAATCAAAAAGATGTTTTGCAGATACACACATAATTTTTCCTACAACCCCATGTACTAAAATAAAATAGATGAAATAGGCTGTCCAGAAAGCACTTTGAATCAAAAAGTAAGAAAAAGATTTTACAAATGCCATAAAAAAGGTTTGCCTATTGGAGGCTCACACCAGAAGCTGAGCTGTATGCATTCACTTGACTTCTTTGTTTTGCATTTGGTCTTGGGAATCCAATAGTGGCACACGGAGAGACGTGCCTTTGCAGAAGTTGAGCTTCGAAAAGCTGCGGGACAAATTAAGAATGTTGTACCTCGAACGTTTCCTGTCTTTGTAAAGTTTTATGCTTATCTCTTGTCTTCTCTTGATTCTCAGATGCAGGACGAAAGCCATGAACCGACGCCAATGGAGTGGAAGGAGGTACAGTGCACTGTGTTTTTTTTCGTCTGTGCAGCGAGTCTGACTTTGATTTGTATAATCCACAGAAGATAAAGAACTTCTAATTCACTTATATGTAGAACACAGTGCCAACCTTTGTGATTAAGAGTGAGTGTAAGTTTACGATTGTTTGCTATTCACATTTTTTTTACTAGTAGAGGTTTACGACTGTGGACAGCCCTGTCTTTAGGTCTCGCTTGGCGAAAGCAGCGCAAGCGCTGCACTAGCCAGGAGAGCACCTTTTGTAATCAATTCTGCAAGGGCTCTCATGAACGCGTCTGCAATGGACAAAGATGGCTGCTCTCGCCATTTGTCCATTGCAAACAGCATGCGCGTGTCCGTGGGACTGTGTGGACAGTCCCACGCCATTTTGTTGCCATAGCAACAAAATCCCGCTTCGCGTGGTTTTTTTTTGTCAGTCCCCCGGGGCACAAGCAGGCATCCACTTCTGTCTTTTTTCTCAGATCAGCCGTCCTCACAGAAGTGGATGCCTGCTTGTGCCCCGGGGGAACTGCAGGACAGCCATTAGCATTTGCAATGCAATAGGTCTCGCATTTATGCGAGTTTGAGCTATTGACATTGCAAATGACAATGCCTTTTATTTATGTTTCAAAAATAAGAATAAAAGGCATTGCCATTTGCAATGTCAATAGCTCAAACTCGCGTAAATGCGAGACCTATTGCATTGCAAATGCTTGTTTTTATTTGTGGAGACTCTGCAGGCAGAAAGATACCACTAGTAAAATACCTTTGAGAATAGTAAACAATTGTAAACTCACGCAAAAGTGTATGTTTACTTTGTGAATCAGGCGCTCTATCCCTCATGTTAAGTCCCTCATCCGACTCCAAGATGCGACATACCTTATGAGCCTAGCTGTGGAAGTTGGGAATGCGGTTTAATCACTCTGGGATTATGGTAGACTAGTAAAGTGAGACAGAGGAAACAGAGAATAAACACCAGGGATTATTCTGCTATGCACAGAAGGGTATGTGTCAGACATTAAAATTCCCAGACTATGGGTATTCTACTGCTGATGTATAGCTCTAACAGTACTAACAGAACAGAGCTTGAATGAACAGAGCAATGGCAGAGAAGCCACTATCACACTGGGCTGGCAAACTCAACAGAGCTCTGGCTCTGAAAAGTAGCGAGAGAAGTCACAGAAAGAGGGACATTGTAGGACAGAAGGCTACCATATAACATTATCTCAGGGCACTAATGTAAGGGCAGAGGAAGAGGTTGAGGATAACAGACATCCAGAAACCAATGCAGGACATGCCACAAATTACATTAAGTTTTCTGGTCGTAGCATTAGATTAAAGCCTGCTTCTAAAAGGGATTATAACATGCATCAGGACAACTATCACAAATTAAAAGCAATATGCAACATGCTTGCAAAGGATTCAGAACTATCACCTGAGTTTAATCGTTCTTTCTTTCTATTTTCTCTCTTTCTTTCTTTCTTTCTTTCTAGCAATATTGATTTCTGATTCTCTTTGTTTTCATATTTACCTTTCTCTTTTTTTCTCTGTATTCATTACAGGAAGTGACTCTGTTCCTCAATAACGAGGTAGGTTAGCGTTCCATATAGTGCAGCAGATGATGTCTGAGTTGACTGTGTTAGGTGTTAAGAAAGAGTGGAGCCATCTACTGCCAGATATCAGTTAGGTTGTGAATGAAGACAAAATAGAAAAACGTGCGCTTTCTTGGAAAAGCATGGAATGTGCTTACAAGGAGATGTTAGTGATAGGAGAAAGCGACAGATTCTTGGGAGTCAACCATGTGCAACTATGATCTGTTTTTAAACTGGATATATTCCTTTTTGTCTGTGAAATTGCCTTTCTGTGTTTTATTAATTAACAGTATGAGGACTGGGAATGGATCGCTGTATAATTAAGCTTATTGGTTCTTGAAGCCAATCTGTTGGAGATATTATTGCTTCCTTTCAACCACCACCATGTATTAGCTTTTAAAATGGCTACTAGATTGAATAACGTTTTTTGATGATGGTGTAACAATGTGGAAAATGAACAAAAAGGAAGATAACACAGTAGGTCAAGCAGCAGAATGTCAGGGGATTGAGCCCAGGCTATTCCAGTGCCAGTCATCGTTGACAAGAGCATTTATCAAAGATGACGGAGGGGTGAAGGAGGAGGACAGAGGACAGTTGACTGTGGTGGCAAGTGGTTGTGAAGTTAGGGCAATGTATGAGAGCTCTTTCAGTGGAGCGTATTATGTAGAAGATAGGCTGTAGAGGACAGGAGAAGGTATTGGAGAAGAAGGGGTGTCATGCGATTAAAGGCGGCTTTGGCTGTCAGAGCAATATTAATCCAGTCAAGGAGGGATAGGCTGTTAGCCACCACTTACACAATATACCATGCTGTTTAAAAAGAAGTAGATTCTTAATCTAGATTCACAGGTGCAAATGATTGTGTCAGCTGAAGAGATTGACCATATGGCATAACGTGTTTTTTATATCAGCACGAAGCTTAGTAAACTGTGAAGCAGTAATAACATCATGCTGAGTACATATCATGCATTATCTAATTACGAATTTTGATGCTAAAGATGAATTAGGAAATCAAGAGAGAGAAACATCAATGTTTAATATCTTGCAAAGTTTGAAAAGTGTTATACCCCTAGACTCTTAATTACAAGCTGTTATATAGGTAGGAAGGGAAAGAAAATAGGAGTAAGGTGAGTATTAAAGGATTTTGCCAACTTTTATCATGGATAGAACTCAAGGGATTTGTCTATTTTATTGTGTAGACAAGTGTATGAGAGTTGTTGAGAGAGAGAAATCTCTGTAGGGTGAAGTGAGTATAGACAATTTAGATGTGCCACTCAAGGTAGTATGTTCCCATTCAGATGTAAAACGTTTCATCTGCTTAGTGCCACAGTTGCTTTTCAGGAGCTGAACATTACTAGAATTGGATCATGGTGCCTAATTTTACTTCTCATCCTCCCTCTCGCATAGCGACTTGTTAGGGTTTCATTATAGTCTCCACTTTATAATCTCATATTTGGTGAGAGCATTGTTGTATGATTTTGATGGTCAAGGTTTTCCTAGAATAAACTGGTTTAAAAGATAAGAGCAGATATCAGTTAATAAGGATATTTAATTCAATTGTATCTAATAGCACGTGTTTTCACCTATCCTTGCATTTCAGACCACCTGGGACCTAACACATAGGAATCTGATAACTGTGCACTGCTACTGAACAACAAATATCAACGTCAACAACTGGACATAGAATTGAATTAACATGATAAATGTTACCTATACAAATAAACATGAATATAATAATTTCGACAGTGTGAATGTATCAAAGCATTACAGCACATATGCCCGCCTAACCAGGGCAAAACTTATCGTTCTTAATAGCATTTTAAGAACTCCTATGTTGCATGACTTGGCATCCAAATGGCTTACTTAATTGCCTTGAAAAAGACCTTGGCCTGCATATCAACATAGGGCAAAACGTGTGTTGACCGAGTTTCTGTAACAAACTGCAAATAGACACATATATATAGCAAATCATGTACAGAAAATCGCAGTAAACAGTCATATACACTACAAAGATTTCTTTCTGATCGATCACATTCTTGCCTATATTACTTGCATTTTGCATCTCACAATTTGCTTGAGAAACATGTATGTTTGATTTTTATGTTAATGGGGCAAATGCATCCTTCCATTATATAGTACCTATGCCTCTAGATTCATGGTCTTTAACCTGGTTAAACGATTTTTTACAAAAGAAAAGGTGCACCAGAATAGAAGTCCAAAGCATCAAAGTAAGTTCAAAAAGTCTTCTATTATGTAACAAAGATTTTTTTAAAGACTTTCAGCCAACGCATTTCGTTCCTGGGTGGAACTTCATCAGGGCTCCAACAACAAAGCGTAACCGTATCCGTAAGATGGTTCAGGATCAAACCTCAAACCGGTAACCAATATAAGCATACATCAGATATTCCTTATAGTCAATAAGGAGAGAGAATCTCCAACTATGAGCGTTGTATATTCGAACAAACCCTCAATATGGGTACGATAATACGAAATTCAAAAGCCTTGATAAGATTAGCTTCGTATTGCAGCAATTCCGTAGAGTAACAGGATTCCTTATTGACTATAAAGTATATTTGATGCATGCTTATATTGGTTACTGGTTTGAGGTTTTATCCTGAAGCATCTTACGAATACGGTTACGCTTTGTTAATGGAGTCCTGATGAAGTTCCACCCAGGAACGAAACGCGTTGGCTGAAAGCCTTTTAAAAAATCTTTGATACATAATAAAGAAGACTTTTTGGACTTACTTTGATGCTTTGGACTTCTATTCTGGTGCACCTTTTCTTTTGCAAAAAATCGTTTAACCAGGTTAAAGACCATGAATCTAGAGGCATATGTACTATATAATGGAAGGATGCATTTGCCCCATTAACATAAAAATCAAACATGCATGTTTGTCCGTGCTACGGGCGTATTTCAGCACAGACTGCGATTGCGTGCCCGCAAAAGCAGGAGCTGAGTTCCCTTGCTCTCTTTTAATTGGAATTAATGGATCCGGATGGCCAGGCTTTTGTTTGAGTTGTATTCTTATCCCCCAAGCTTTTAGTTCTGGTTCTTCTGCTTAAATCCTCCTTGCTACTTCCTCTGAAAACAAGGTGGTCTTGGTTATTTCTCTGTCTGAAATTCCCTTGATGCTTTTGAATGCAATTCTTTCAAGATCGTGTGTGTGTTTATATCTGCCAGATTTCCGATTGCTTGAATCAGTTGTATTATATTCCCTCTGTTAAGGATATCCCCACTACCTCTGGACTTATATTCGGAGATAAACAGAATTGAATTATTTTTTAAGTTGTGATTGATTGGCGGTTAAGGGTGTTGCCTGAATAGATGTTTCCTCTTCAGCGTGCATGTTGGAGCGTGCATGTTGGAGGTCTCTTTGGTCCGCCCTGGTTATGGTGAATGATTTCCTTAACATGGCCGCCTCTCCAGACCTTTCCTTGATGGTATATACTGGTACTCTGCTTATGTGGTTACTGTCTGCGTTCTGTGCTGTTATAGGTGGTGCTGTTGATTCGTCCGTCGTCTTATCCAGTTTGAGTTGAGGCATGGTTTCCTTTCTCCTGCTGTTTTCCTTGGGATGGGTATCTCTGCTGATCTATTTTTGATAGAGGGTGCTGGAGCTCGGGTACTTATGTTCTTTGTAGTTTCTTCTGACACTTTTAAGGATGGCTCTGTTAATTCGTCCTCTGTCTTTTGCGATTTGGTGTCAGTATCCCCTACTTTTGGGGTCTTCAGATAGCTTACTTTGTTATCTCCTTCGGGGTGCAGTACTTCAGTTGAGATACTCGTAGCATGACTTTTCTCCCCTAGTTTTATGCTACCTGTGCGAAAATAATCCATCATATTCTTTTTCTTCTTTCTTCCCTTTCTCCTCTGTTTGCGACTAAGTTTAGGATCCTCGTTTCTCTCAGCATCAGGTTTATCAGCAACCTCTGATTCAGGTTTTGTTGGTGAGGATCCCTCCGAGGGATCGTCATAACTGTGCTCGACACCCCTGAATTATTGTCTATTATATTATGACTTCCAGAATCCTCACTCTTTTGGTCTTCTGTTTGGTCTGCTGTTTTTTTGGCAGTGATTGTCTGCCTGTTGATTAAGTGATTGTCTGGTCGTTTTTCCTTTTGAAAATTATTTGGGGGTCCCTTTTCCCATCCTATGTAGACCTTTTCCATCTCAGAGTAGGATGCACCCACCCGTTCGTTTGAGCATCCTGAGATTGTTTACTTGGGATTTTTGCTATTTTCCGGATGTCTGCTAGGATGTCCTCCATAACCACTGGAAGGGTGGAGAGTTTGTCAACTATGGCGAAACAGGTACAGTGCATTGGGGCCAGATACGTATCTGCCTGGGCCCTTTTAATCAAGTTGTTCATGTCTGCCAGTCTGCTGTCGATGTTTGAGATGTGGATGGCCACTGAGTTGAGGATGGAAAGTTGAACGTCTATCTTGACAGAGTGGTACTGCATTGACTTGACGGAAAGCTGCATGGTGTCCAGTAAGGATTCCCAGAGCTTGTCTAAGTCTAATCGATTGGCCCCTTTGTTGCTGATTTTTGGAGCGGTAGTGGCCTTTGCCTGCCAGAAGTTTGAAAATTGGTAAGAATGGGAAAGCTCTTGCTGATCTTGACTATATGTCATATGAGTTAGATTGTCAGCTATGTCCGTTAGGCCGTCTACGGTTCCCAGTCCTTTTTCTCCAATTGTTTGGTATGAGCTACGAGAAGAATAAGTGGATTGTATATTAAGAGTGGAGGGAGAGACAGTGTTAAGACGGTCCGTTGTGGTTGGGTTATCCCACTTTGATATTCTTTTGTCACTACTCGTTAAAGCCTCTGCCCTACTAGGGTTGGTCCTGTGGTGGTGGATTTTCAAACCTGTCTCTAGGCAGGAGTGACTTATGACCTTTAGACCTGAGGACTTTTGGGGATGTGGTTCCAGACGATCTATATGATTCTTTTTTTGGTGTAGATAGCTTCATTTTTTGATGGTTTAAGTCCGATTGCCGAACCAACTGGGATTCCTCCGTGCGCCTCGTCGTGAGTTTTGAATAAGAGGGTTATGCTGAGAGCGGTTGTTGGCTATTTTCCAATATTTTGGAAATTGTTGGAATTGATATCGTGTTTATATAAAGTGGAGTTAGAATTCCCCAAAAGAATGGTGACGATAGGTTCAAGTGGTGGAACTTTGTCGAACTCGGTCCTGGCGGTAAAAGATCTTTCTCTTGATGTTGGTATCTGAATGACCCCAGGCGCCGTTTCCATTGCTTGGAAGAGTTCAGAGGGCGTTATTTTGAACGCCGTTCTCTCTTTCTGGCCTTATAAATATGGGGTGCTTGTAACTCTGGACTTATGTTCTCTGTTACCTCCTTTTTCTTCTTTATCTTCTCTGCCTCCATTGTTTTGGACCGACATGTCTACAGCGAGTGCTTGAAAGTCTGTTTTCACCGGGCACAAAGGGGATGGAAGGCTGTTGAGACTTTCAATACTTATGAAGAGGGCTGCCCCTGCATCCCTTAAAAACGCAACTTTTGTGTAAATCTTCAGTTCGGGCCCTACAATATCAACCAGAATCTGAAGTGATATTTCTTCTGTCGTTGGGCTCGCCTTGCTGGCTATGTCGATTAAGCTTTTGCTCTTTTTTTTCTCTTGTTGATTATGGATGTGACAGAACGTCTCTTCCTGCCTGATCTCATCTTCTCAAGCCTTTTTGCTCCTGTGGTCCTGTGTTTCTGTGATTCTGTAAATCTTGTAATTTTTGGAATTCTTGTGATTCCTATGACCTTCCTATGCACTTAAGGATCTTCCTATGTCCTTAAGTGTCCTTAAGTGCTTCTATTCATAAAGCTCTTTTTTGAGGCCTTTATTGAACTCTCTGTTGTAGATGGCTGGCTCCTTGCCAAAGTGACTAGAGTCCCCTTCCTTCGTTCAGACCTTTCTTTTACCAGTTGTTTTTGAGTTGTTGTTTGTTCTGGGTTTTTTTTTGTGCTTGTTTCCTCTTGTTTTTGCTTCTGTTTTCTCCGCTGTATTATCTCTCTTTTCTCACTTTCCTATTTTCTCTTTCCTCTATTCTTATTTCTTTTCTGTTGGTTTCTGAACATGTGAGATCTCCTTGGTGTTCTAGGCGTAGCTCTCTATTGTGCAAAGTCTGTGATGGTCACTAGAAAGTAAAGTGTGATGCTATTGTGATGATATTGTTGTTATGTTAAACACTCAGACATCTAAGGAGGGTGCCTACGGCAGTTTTGACTGCTGCCGGTATGGATGAGTCTGGATAAATAGTTCAGTCTTTGGCTCAATTTGGTAGGGTTGTCAGTTTTTTCAGGTGTTTTTCTTCCTGATTTTTGATCTCTTACTGAGCCCAATGCCCAATACCCTGGCCCAAGCCCCCCCCCACCTCCTAGCCGCCTCAAGAACTGCATCCAGGAACCTGACTTATGCTAGGGAGCAGTTTAACTGGCTGAAAAAGCAGGTTGGGTGCGATGGGGGGCTGGTTGAACTGTGAAGGTAAAGAGAAGTGAGGCGAAGCTAAGTCCAGTTGAGCCTGAAGCATCATGCCACGGACTCGCCCTATGCCGATGCACCAACGTAGCCAGTCAAGACCACTAGGAGCCGGCACCAACTCCGGGATGAAGAGCAAGGGGTAGAACAAAGGTAGAACAAAGGAGAGCAGGAAGCGAGCGTACTGGAAACCGGCGGCCGCGGTCCCCGTGCTCCTGCCCGTCTCTCACCTCTGCCTTTGCTGCTGTTGTCCTGGGCCCTGGTCCTCAGTACAAAAATCCTTGAGTCCCAGGCTCGCTGCAATGCCCTGCGGTACTTCTGTGTCGTATCCCGCGTATCGTATCCAGCCGCAACTTTCAGCGAGCGGCGTGCACCTTGCGGGCTCCTTGCTCGCAGCTCAGCAGGAACATTCCAGGTAAATAGGTTCAGTCAGTGGTTGGGACCTGAAGACCATGAGATTGCCGGCCATCTAGAGCCTGACCGATTCTGGAAGAGGCAAGACTTGACCCATGTTCTTGCATTGGTCTTTTAGAGGCAATTTAGTAAACTATTAGGGGCTCTGTCTGGAGTATTGAGCCTTGGATTATGTGGACCCACAAGGTGAGTCATCACTTCCCATGTTGTCTATTTGATGTAAATATTTTTACTATGCATTTTTAAATTTCTGCTTTTTAGTGTGGGGGCTAAAACTGGGTTTTCTTCATTCACATATATTACCCTTATGTGTTGGCTGTCTTAGCTACATTACCACCCATAATACTGATATTGCTGAACCTTCTGATGTATTTTGGTGACATGTTTTTCTTCTTCATTCATATACAACTTCTCTTGATTTTGAAAGTATTTTATTGGGAAAAATTTCAGGTTTTGATTTAAAGTTTAGAAAATGACTCACTGGAATTAATTTTATTATCTGATTGGAGTGCTAATTTGCACAAACGGTACTTTCAGGTTTTGAGGGACCCGAAAACAATGGAATTTTTTTTTTTTATGAATGATGATTGCTCACTCCCACATGGCTGTAAAAAATGAAGGGGGATCGCCCCATCGTGGACAGCCAAGGTGGAGAGCCCGGAGGCAGCTGGCTCCTAGGTCGTAGCAGCTCTCCCAGAGCTCTAAGCTCATGTGCTGCAGCTTGTGGGAGCCCCAGAAAATGCTCCACTTGCCGCTCATGTTTACCCGTGCTGGAGGGGCACAGCTGGTTCTGGCGGGGGGAAGAACCACCAGCCCCCCTCCTACCCAAGCAGACTCTCTGATTCTCTGGGTCACCAGCACCCTGGTCTACCGCCAGGGTGTCTTCAGGTGCTCAAGGGGCTCCGGTAATCTCCTCTCTTGACTCCCATTGACTCCTGGGCCCCCACCAGATGTTCCAGATCTCCAGTCATTGGGCTTCCCCTACACAGCTCCATGGGGTCACTCGATCGTCATCTTGTGTACCAGACCCGCTCGTTCATGTGGGCTGGGGCATCCCCCCAGCCCGTTGCAGCCAGCGGCAGCCCTCTTGATGGTTCAAGTCGTCCACACACCAGGCCAGCTCAGCCGATCTTGATTTAAGCTTGCGGGCGGCCCAATCCGTGCAGGGGTCTCTCGGTAAAATCTCACGTCAACTTCTCTGGAATTCCCATGATCGTTGTTTCAAGCAGGAGCCGATGGGCTCAGGGGGGAAGCCCACAACAACGCTGCAGCACGGCCCATGCCCGTCCCGACCTCGTAGTGGAGATAGGCCGATCACGGCCGTGCCCCTGTCCCACGTCGGAGTGCCTTACTTTTTGTTTGGGTGGGTCTTGCTGCAGCTTCTCCTCCTCTCCAGTTATTCAGTGGCACCCATCAGTTCGTGCTCACTCCCTTAAGGTGAGATAGCGGTGGATGGGGCTTTGTCGCAGTGCTCAGGGCCAGGCTGGGCTGGAGCGATGGTGAGGTGCGTAAGTTAATGCCGCCATCTTGGCCATGGGATGTGTTTAAGATGGTAATTAGAGGCCATTGTCTAGGGGTAAACTGGAATATGAGCAGACAGCTCGACAAAGACATATCCCAAATTGAACGCACACATATCACGAAACCCAGACAGCACGTGACCCAGCAACCTCTTGCTGCCAGTTGGCAGCACAAATTGAACACGCTTCCCTGTTGGAGCGGCTGCACTGCTTCAACTATGCTATCCATTCTGCTAGGACCCACGCCACTGCCCACAACTCTGGCTCCCTGTTGGCATGGCTAATCCGCCAAGACCAACTGTGGCATCCCATCATGGCGCTGTGATCTGCTGCTGCCACTCTACTCTACATGCCACTATACCTTGTTATATCAGTCGGTGTCCAACTCCAATATAAATGACATCAACTCCTTCCTCTGTACTGTGCCCCTGCCCCGCATCATGCTGCACCAATGGACGGGACTTGATGAACCCATAACACTCTTCAAAATACAGGGATCAGAGCCCTCGCTACAGACAAGACACCAGACTGGATGGTTACCTGCAGAGTTTTATAAGGCCTTCGTCCCTCTCCTTGCCCCTCACCTGCAAACACTGTATGAAGAGGCCTTATCAACCTCATGCCTCCCTGCCTCCCTTCCCAAAGTTCTACTCATTGCTTACCCTTAGATAGATATCATACTGTATTGGGCTTGCATAGACCCTTAGCGCTGCTGAAGATGGATTATAAAGTGCTGGCCAAAATCCTAGTGAATCGGCTAGCACCCCTGGTCCCAGCACAAATTCACTCGGATTAGAACGGGTTTGTCCCGGCTCGCAACACCTCTCTTAACCTACAGCATTTCATTCGCGTCCTGAACTATACTTCAGATCAATGGCTCCAAGGAGGATGCCTGGTGCTGGACCTAAAGAAGGGCTTTGATTCTGTGGAGTAGGCCTTCCTGTTTGAAACACTACTGTGTTATGGTATTGTGGAAATATGGATTTTTCTGGTCAGTTATGTCCCCTATCTTGGACCCCAACGGTTTCATGTATAAATCACAAGTACATGTATGTTCCCTCCAGTTCCAGTTATGAAGACGCAAATACATGTGCGTCCTCCGTCAACATGTCCTCTTTCAGATCCGCCATGAATGGGCCGGATATTCCATTCCTAAGTACGAAAGGCCACCGGCTTTATATGGTTCACTTATGACATTTTACAGTCCAGGCAAGTAGGCCCTGATTCTGCCATCAAGCTTTTCCTGCCTTCTGCCTCTGAAAGCTCCAGTCCGAGCTCGCATCTGTATCCATGAACTTTGTCCTATTTCCTGCGCAGCTAACGGTGCCTGACATCAGCCTGTTGCCTGCCAAAAACTGTATTTCACCTTCGAAATTATCTGCTCCGCTCCCTACCCAATGCATTCCTGTCTAGTAGTTTAAGTAAACATTCTTCCAGCTACCGAGCAAAAGGCCCGGCTTCTCTGTCTCTATGCAAGTAATTCATAGCCCTGTTACTATGGAAGATTCCTGCCCTCGCATATTGTGTAGACACTTAGACGCTTGTACACGCACTCACAGTCAGTATAGTCAGTATAGAATAAGATTCTACTCTGAGAGACCTCTCTTTTGGATAACATAGTTCTTTAAACATAGGATGTTAGATATGATTTGGGATTAGGTTGACTTGACCCTCCAGACTTCTGTCGCCACATGTAGAGCTAAATGTCAAGTCCCCTTCACCCCCTAGTTGCACGTCAATCACACGTCATGCTGCTGCGCGCGCATTTCTGCCAAGTATTTCTGCTGACATTGCGAAATTCTTTCATGGAACCACCCTATTATGACATCATACCTGATGACGTTCTCTAGTTACGCCCTGTTACACCCACTTTTGCTACGCATGTATGTTTTATCTTTACTATCAATTGTCACGCCTCCTGCATTTGTTTCACTGTAATGCCTATTGTATAAAAATGATTACTTATTAATAAAGTAAGGTCTTCACTTCCTGAACCTTCGTGGTGATGGAATATGGAGCTCATTGATTTAAATCAATTCTGGAATAAAGCCCGTTCCGAACCTCTAATACCACGGATTCTGCCTCTTATTTTACTGAGCTATTGTTATAGATTTTCCGCATCAAATTAAGTCCCGGTAATTAAATTATTTACCACATAAATGGCGCCCGAACAGGGACACTTTCTCATCTCACGCGCCGGCGGTGCGTTGCAGGCCCGGTCTCCTGTCACAGCTGGACGGACAACAACGCGTACCCACAGGATTTCCTGTATCTCCCTCCTGCCGAGCGGGGGTAACTGAGGCTGCGATCAACACCCAGACGAGGCGGTGAGAAGTGCGAAGTATCCCGACCAGAGCCTAGCTGAGAGAGCAAGATCCGAGGTATACAGAGGCCCACCAGTTTCCGAAGTTTCCGAAGTTCCGAAGTTCCGAGTCGAGTCCAGTCCGGTTCAAGTTCAGTTCAGTTCCGAGGCCTTCCGTTCCGAGCTACCCGGTGAGTACCATTATCGGGGAGGCGTTCTGACGTGCACATAGGTTGTGCCGGTCAAGACGGGTTTGGGTACACAAATCCGGTCTGCACTGTTTCAGCAGTGTATCTGTACTGTTTAGCAGTATATCAAGTATGTCTAGTATATAATTCAGAATTACCTAGATAGTATCGAGTATTATGCTTAGTGACGAGTTTCCCTAAATGACCATCATTGTCTATTTCATTTAAATGTTAAATGTTAAAATGTTTTAAATACGTTCTGTATACTGTGGTGTGAATGACTGTTCATTATTGTGTTTTATGGTATTAAACGTGTTCAAAATTAGGGTATCAGATCAGTTCTCAATATGCCGCTCTTTTCGAAATTAAGGCAGATCACAACTAGAAAAGGGGTACTCGAAGAAGCTGTTCCCATTCCTCCTAGGGACACTCCAGGGTACTTCATGTATCATAAACATGGCCTAGACGCCATATTATTTCTTGATCTATGGGTAGACTACACCAAGGAATTACCAGAAAGTCAGAGGTGGCCCGCAGCTGGGACCTGGGATGCAGATTGCATTATGAAAGTAGAAGAAGAATTGTGGAAGAAGAAAGCTAGACAGTCACAGAAAGATGCCATTGAATTATGGCGTAAAGAATCATATAGACGTACAGAAAAAGCGCTCAGACAGGAAGAGAAAAGTAAGGAGAATTCAAATAAAGTTCGAGAAAGTGTATTAATTGAAGAAGGTGCTCGAGTAAAATCAGAACAAACAGACAGACAAAGAAATGCCCTTGTGAATGGTATGTATCCTCTTCTGGCCGAAGGATTACCTAAGGCTACTCCGGAAATACCAAAAGACTTGCCACCCCCATTGTTTCCGATAAAAGTACATCTCAAAGGGCATCCCAGAACCGCAGAAGATGTTTTTCTTTCCTCTTATTTAGACGGCGCAGCTCCCGAGTATGCTAATGCTGCGCCACATAGACCGTCTGCCGAGGGGGTTCAACGCCAAGACCCCCCTTCGTCTGTACCTCTGCAACAGCAAACTCCGACACAAGTTCCGGCAAGCACATCTGTTTCTACATCCGCATCCACACCTATGGTTGCTATATCCCGTTCAACGAATCCTTTCACACCCAGCACCCCAGGTGGTGCTACCGGAGGTGCATCAAGCATTTTTTCTACGCCACCCAGAACAAATAAACTTTCCTTTCAAGAATTAGCCCACCAACGTACACCCAAACTAGTAACTCCCAACACGCTCAAGGAACTTCTAATAGATTGTAGATATGACCCAGTGCCCGGAAAAGGGGACGAAATGATGCTGGCCTCATTACGTATCCGACGAGCTGCAATATACTTAGGAAAGCTACCAGGAATGACTGCACATTTAGAAAATATATATCATTTTGTTCAGTCAGGGCGAGACTCTGAGAGTATTAACAGAGCCATGGAGTACCAAAAAGTGGAAATCCAGGGGGAACTGTTACGTTTCCTCATAAACTGTGTGATCAGAAATCAAGATCAACCAGGGGTAAAACCGGAAGAAATGCAAATTCTTACCACATGGGGTAAGAATATATCAGAGGGGAGACACGATAAACGATCATGTATAGTAGCTATGAGCCGAAAGATCCGCAAAGAAATAGAACGAATACACGAGGAAAGATTAGCAGTAGACGAACCTGAACAAACCGAGGACGAGGAAGAATTAGAACTGCCCACAGGACAGTTAGAAACCATGGCCTATGTAGGTATAGGAAGATCTTGCAATAATACTAGATGCTTTACTGATCCGATATGTCCGATACGTCCAGATCATAACAGAAAATTCCAAACTCCTATAATAAATATAAGGTCCCCCGAACATTCATTCCAAACCGCAGACAAATTACTCCGAGAACGAAGGGGTTATCATATACTCGATTCTATGGACGAACAAGAATTAGCCAGGTCAGCCGTTCACTGGGTTGATAGTCCTGGAAAATATGGTGATGATACACTAGCACATACGTTTTTGAACCTCGCCCCAGATGAACAGCGTTTAGCTGGTATCTATATGATTCAACAACTCCTTATATTATATAAAAGCCAACACTCCGATCCTGGCCCCTTACCTGATATATTGACTGAATTACTCACGAATAAATGGAGAGGTTCCGGTACTAAGTTAATTAGAGAAATACTAGAATTTAGAAGGCAGTACAGCCTTTTTGTATGTCCTGAACATGTCTCACTGCCCATCAAGGAAAGGACGACGTATTACATGGATAGACAGAATCCCTTACGCGAAGTGCACCCGATAAAAGGTGATGACAATGAGTTTAAACGTGTGTTTGTATACATACCCATATCCAAAATAGAACTATTAGAAATGAAGAAAGTGGTACCCAGTCATGACAAAGACCCAGCGGGTTTCCACCGTGAAATTAAAGATATGTTACTCATGGGAGAATATACCTACCCCGACATTATGACAATATTGAAGGTATTATTGCCTGCGGGCATTTACGAAAAACTCAAGGAAAAGGATTGGGAGGTGGGAGACCAGAAGATAGATTGGACAGCATTAGAAAACGAAGAAAAAGCTCGAGGTCCAGGTTCAGGACTCGGGGACAAGATCAAAGCACTACCAGGTTTACTAGTACAGGTATTGCCACGGTTATTAACTACGAAAAAGGAAGACTGGGGTGCAATCTCAGCCTGTAAACAAAAATCAGATGAAGACACTAGTGATTTCTATTGCCGATTTGAGAAATGTTTTGGTATAAATAGTGGAATAAAAGCAAGTAGCGAGTCGTATCCACACCTGTTTGTGACAAAGTTAGTTGAAAATGCCTTGCCCCAAGTTAAGAATAGAGTATTGAAGTTCGAGAGTACCTGGCAAGGTAACACTCCGTCACAAATGTTACAAATGCTACAGTACCATCACAATAGAATCAGAGAAGAACAAGAACATGAACATAGACGCATGAAAGACACGAAAATGAAAATGCTAGTTTCCCAGACAGTTCCAGCTGATAGTCATAAGAAGGGTATAACACAGTCTAGTGTTTCAACAGGTCCTGTAAAAGGGACATGTAACTATTGTAAACAGCCAGGTCATTATGTACACGATTGTCAAGTTTTAAAACATAATATTGCAATAGGTAACACAAAAGAAAGACCACGACCACTTAGACAGGATCAGAATCAACAAGGAGCCCCGCAGCATGTACAGTCCATGCCAGCTCCACAACAGTCTATGCCAGTTCCACCACCGCAGCCTATTGCTGCCACACAAACAACGACCCGACAGATGTATCAGACCGCACAGTATGACTATCCTGATTATCAACGATACTCATGAAACAGCCTAGAGAGGGAAGTTGGCTTACCCCTTATTGAGGTCCCTGTAGATCAAGAAGGACCTTATGTACACAGTGAATTGTTAGGTCAAGATAGAAAATTCTTACTTGATACAGGGGCAAGCCGAACAACAATAAAACGTAGTGAAGTTCCAGGGGCACCCCTCTCAGGCACACAGAATATTTCCCTTGGCTTTTCAGGAAAACCTATCATTAACGAAGTAACACAGCCTCTTCCACTTACGATCGGTCCCTTGACACGAACTACAGATTTATTACTTACTAAATCATGTCCAGAAAACTTGTTAGGCATAAAAACTTTGAAAGCTCTAGGAGCTATTATATGTTGTTCTCCAGAAGGAGTAAGATTGTTTTTACGTGATTTCAAAGGGCACTACGTGTCCCGAGACATGGATCACCGACTGCAGACTTTACCGACACATTTATGGGCACAAGGCCCTACAGATGTTGGTTGCATGAACATTACACCATATCGAGTCACACTAAAGGCAGGAGTGGTACTTCGACGAATGCGACAATACAAGTTACCCCCAGATGCTGTAGTGGCTTTACTACAAATCATTGACGAGCTTATTACCCAAGGAGTGGTTGTGGAAACTGACTCCAATGTATGTAATTCACCGATAATTCCGATTCTTAAACGAACCGATCCAACAGCCCCGCCAGTATATCGATTGGTTATTGATCTGCGCGAATTAAATAAATGCATAGTACCACAATACCCCGTAGTCCCAGACATTTCTTCATTACTGACAGCCATTGATTCCGAAGCAACATTCTTTACTGTAATTGATCTCAAGAATGCCTTCTTCAGCGTCCCAATAGATCCGGAGAGCCAGTACTTGTTCGGATTTAGTTTAAATGGACGTAGCTTTAAATTCACACGCGCACCTCAAGGATTTACCGAAAGCCCCAGCATCTATAGCCAAGCACTGAAACGAGAACTCGACAGTATCCACATGCCAGTCAACACAGCCCTGCTTCAATATGTCGATGATCTGCTGATCACCGCTAGAAGCGAACCTGAATGTGAAAAAGCCTCACTGATGGTTTTACAATTTTTGGCCGAAAAGGGGCACAAGGTGTCCCCTTCTAAGCTGCAATTCTGTGTCCAGCGAGTTGTTTACCTTGGTCACTCGCTGTCCAAGGAGGGAAGGCAGCTTACACCAGATCGCATCCAGCTAATTGCTAACATGCCAGTACCCAAGACACAAAAGGAGGTGCGGGCTTTCATAGGCCTCACTTCATATTGTAGGCAGTGGATCCCTCAGTATGCATTTTTAGCAAAACCACTCATTCAATTGACAACACAGGAGGCAGCCGCATCGACTGTTCTCCCTTGGACTCAGGAACATACACAAGCTTTTGAAAGCCTAAAGACAGCCTTATGCCAAGCACCTGTTTTAGCAACACCATGTTACAATAAACAGTTTACACTCTTTATTACAGAACGCGAAGGTACGGCCTTGTCAGTACTCACACAGGAACAAGCAGGATCACATAAACCATGTGCTTATTTTTCTAGTACATTAGATCCCGTAGCTCAGGCTTTGCCTGCGTGCCTGAAATCAGTGGCAGCAACAGCTTTAGCAATCAGACAAAGCGATGCCATAGTATTAGGACATCCATTGACAGTACAAGTACCACATGCAGTAGAGGTTCTCTTGAACCGCACACAAACACAACACTTGACTATAGCACGACTTACCGGTTACGAATTAACATTGTTTCAGCCACATATAGAAATCAGACGTTGTAGTACATTGAATCCTGCCACACTGTTACCAATAAACGGAACAGACCCACTTGCACATGATTGTATTGAAGTTATCACTATCACGACGAAACCCAGACAAGATTTGACAGACGTCCCATTGTCAGACCCAGACCTGACGTTGTATGTAGATGGTTCATGTATGAGAACAGGTACAGGAGAGCTAGTGGCCGCTTACGCAGTCACAACAGACACTGAAATCATTGAAACAAATTGCATAAAAACCTTGTCAGCTCAAGCCGCAGAGCTCATCGCTCTGACACAAGCCTGTATTCAAGCCACAAATAAAAAAGTCAATATATACACTGATTCACGTTATGCATTCGGAGTTGTACATGACTTCGGCGTGCTGTGGCGAGAGAGAGGTTGTTTAACTTCTCACGGTGCCCACATTCAGCACGGACCCCTCATTCATGCCTTATTAGATGCAATACATCTACCCACTGCAATATCAATTATGAAATGTAAAGCTCATACGAAAGTTACTGATATCATTTCTCAAGGCAATGATCTAGCTGACAGAACAGCTAAACAGACTGCTCAAACTCAAACATCCGACATGACAAAGACAATAGTCCCGACACCAACATATTGCATGACGGTTAAGGATCCCGCTCTTGACGTAATTGACATACAGACACATGCTACACCAGACGAAATAAAGAAATGGACTGAATTAGGAGGGATCCAAACGGATCAAGGATGGATGACGAAGGAAAAATCTGTGTGGTTCCTTCCTGATTCAATGGTCCAAGTTATAATTAACACTGTACATAGTCCAGCGCATCTAGGAGAAAAAGCTATGCTAGACAGCATCCAACACATTTGGTTCAACAAACATTTACGAGCAGCAGCTAAACAAAAAGTTCGTACCTGTATGATCTGTTGTCAGTTTAACCCAGGTAAAAGCATTCCCGTAGAACAGGGTGGATTTCAGCCTCCTGATCACCCTTTTGAAGTCCTCCAGATGGATTATATCCAGATGGAACGATGTCGAGGATTCAAATATGTTCTCGTAGTTGTCTGTGCTCTTTCCCGTTGGACAGAGGCATACCCGGTTTCAGATTACACTGCCCCGACTACTGCCAAACAGTTAGTTCGAGAATTCTTCCCACGGTACGGTTTACCACGTGCTGTCTACTCAGATAACGGCCAGCCGTTCTCATCCGAATTAATGAAACACGTTTCACTTTTGTTAGGCTATCAGTGGAAATTTCACTGTGTCCGACACCCCGAGGCAGCAGGTCTCGTGGAACGACATAACCAGATCCTGAAAATTAGATTGTCCAAAATATGCAGAGAGAAAGGTGTCGACTGGGTAGTAGCCTTACCCGTTGCACTCTTTTACATGAGAATGGTAGCACACCCTCGAACAGGGCTATCCCCTTATGAGGTGATCTTCGGTAGACCACCAAATATGTGGGGGACGCCTATACCACGCAAAATAACTGATATTGACTGTAATATGCTGACAGATTACTTGGCTTCCTTGATGTCTGCACTACAATCTTGTCGTTCACAGGTAGCTGCAGCCTTTCCCGACAACACCGAGGTGAAACCCCATGACGTAATTCCAGGAGATTTAGTTTTAGTGAGGAACTTTGATCGGAAGTCTCAGCTGGATCCTAGGTGGAAGTCGCCTCAACTCGTATTGTTGACGACGAGGACAGCCGTGAAGATCGAAGGTCGCAAAGGCTGGATACATTCAAGTCATATCAAGAAATTTCATGGACTACCATCAGACGTAAACGACACACCTTGCGTGTCTTCACCGATTGACTCTAAACTTCCTTTGGTTGAACTGACTAGCCATAAACAATACAAACTAAAACTTAGGTCTAACCAGTCAGGCAATTTGATTGTTTAAGTCCTCTCCAAGATGAATCGGTCGAATTTGTCTCTGACATGTATCCCTTAGACCTGTATAGAGAAAAAAACAGAAGGATAAAGCTGAAACGACATGCGTACTGTAAATCACTGCGTAGTCATTGCACCGGGACGTTATTAATTTTGTTTTTCTTAAGTCTTTTAATAATAACTGCAAGTATATTGTTACACACATATTATCCTATTTCTAGACATGTTTATAATGTTACTGCTGAACATTCTTTTAGTGAATTACCTCCGCATGAATTGTCTTATAGATTTGCGCTGCGCAATAACACGTTTATTAGTATGTTACATCATTCCCATCAGGTTAGCAATGCTACAAATTGTTGGATATGTGGTCGACTCCCTCCCTATCAGAACTATAAAGGAATTTTACCTCTCTTTCCATACCCGTTCACACACAACGGCTCCTGTGGAGCATGGTTTAGTTTAATTAATTCCCTAGATTCGAATTCTGCAGTTTACCAGAATAACTGGGTATGGGGAAATTTGAACTTAGTTTTACTCAAAGTCTGTCACCCTAACAAGGAGGGACTTCCCAAAAGAACAGGAACTGATCTAGAAAATGAAGTATATGGATTAGGTAATTTTACACTTAATCTCATGATCCTGAATGTCGAATCCGAAGCTACCCCAATTTTGCCCACCATGTCAGTATTTCCAGTTAAAGGTGAATTATGTGTAAGAAAGAATGGTTCCATACATATGGGCCATAGTAGATGCACCACAGTAATAGAATTTAGCGATCAAGGCAAGTCTACATTTAGAGCTTCCCGCCATTCCTACTTCATATGTGGTCAGACGGCATACATACGTTTGCCTCTAGATTGGGATGGTACCTGCTACATTGGATTCCTTTTGCCACCTGTTTTCCTAGCTCCTCCTGATTATCACAGAAACACTCATTTAGTACACAATAGAGAAAGGAGAGATCTCCCAATAGTCGATTACACTGAGACAGCATGGGAAAAATACACAGATTTCAATAAAGGTCTCTTTCCCTATATAGGTACAGTTACCAATAGTAAGCTGATACGTAGATTAACCAGAACCCTTGAAGCAGTAGTGAACGAAACTATTTCCGCCTTAGGCAATTTAACAGAAGAGCAGTCTGCTATGCGGATTGTTGTGCTTCAAAATCGTCTTGTCCTTGACGTCATCCTGGCCGATAGGGGCGGAGCTTGTAGGGTCATCGGATCAAGTTGTTGCATTTTCATACCAGAAAATTCGCCATCTGTATATAAAGCCATAACTCGCCTTCATAAGATTGTAAGCCAGATACACCAGAATCCAGGCACCTGGACTTGGTCCGGTTGGTTTTGGAGTGTATTATCTACCTTTGGATGGAAGGTCCTATCCTTCCTAGGTATTGGCTTTCTCATACTATTCAGTTGCTGTCTATGCCTACAATGTGGACCAGCGATTTGTGGTCTGTGTGCCACATCGTGTATTCCACCACCAAGATTTCATTCATCACGGAAGAAAAAAGAAGAACAAATGATGCTATATGAACAGATCGATGGATTGATGAAGATTGATATCTCTTGACGGGCAAGTAGGGGACAAGGAGGGAATGTGGAAATATGGATTTTTCTGGTCAGTTATGTCCCCTATCTTGGACCCCAACGGTTTCATGTATAAGTCACAAGTACATGTATGTTCCCTCCAGTTCCAGTTATGAAGACGCAAACACATGTGCGTCCTCCGTCAACATGTCCTCTTTCAGATCCGCCATGAATGGGCCGGATATTCCATTCCTAAGTACGAAAGGCCACCGGCTTTATATGGTTCACTTATGACATTTTACAGTCCAGGCAAGTAGGCCCTGATTCTGCCATCAAGCTTTTCCTGCCTTCTGCCTCTGAAAGCTCCAGTCCGAGCTCGCATCTGTATCCATGAACTTTGTCCTATTTCCTGCGCAGCTAACGGTGCCTGACATCAGCCTGTTGCCTGCCAAAAACTGTATTTCACCTTCGAAATTATCTGCTCCGCTCCCTACCCAATGCATTCCTGTCTAGTAGTTTAAGTAAACATTCTTCCAGCTACCGAGCAAAAGGCCCGGCTTCTCTGTCTCTATGCAAGTAATTCATAGCCCTGTTACTATGGAAGATTCCTGCCCTCGCATATTGTGTAGACACTTAGACGCTTGTACACGCACTCACAGTCAGTATAGTCAGTATAGAATAAGATTCTACTCTGAGAGACCTCTCTTTTGGATAACATAGTTCTTTAAACATAGGATGTTAGATATGATTTGGGATTAGGTTGACTTGACCCTCCAGACTTCTGTCGCCACATGTAGAGCTAAATGTCAAGTCCCCTTCACCCCCTAGTTGCACGTCAATCACACGTCATGCTGCTGCGCGCGCATTTCTGCCAAGTATTTCTGCTGACATTGCGAAATTCTTTCATGGAACCACCCTATTATGACATCATACCTGATGACGTTCTCTAGTTACGCCCTGTTACACCCACTTTTGCTACGCATGTATGTTTTATCTTTACTATCAATTGTCACGCCTCCTGCATTTGTTTCACTGTAATGCCTATTGTATAAAAATGATTACTTATTAATAAAGTAAGGTCTTCACTTCCTGAACCTTCGTGGTGATGGAATATGGAGCTCATTGATTTAAATCAATTCTGGAATAAAGCCCGTTCCGAACCTCTAATACCACGGATTCTGCCTCTTATTTTACTAAGCTATTGTTATAGATTTTCCGCATCAAATTAAGTCCCGGTAATTAAATTATTTACCACAGTATCGAGAATCATTTTATGCAATTGGTTAAACTACTATACACTCTGCCACTTGCTATGGTCAAAATGGGCCTCCTTATCCCAGAGCCGGTTAAGATAGGCATCCGTCAGGGCTGCCTGCTCTCCCCACTGCTGCTTTCCATTGCGGTGGAGTCACTGGCACATTCCCTCCAGGAGCAAAGTGGTGAATGGGGTTTCCCCTGGGTGACAGAATTCACTCCATCGCTCATTATGCGTATGACCTGCTGCTTTATATAAGAGATGTGCATTTAATTCCTGCCACAATCGCCCTGCTGCTCAATCACTTTACTGATCTTTCTGATCTTAAAGTCCACTGAGTTAAGTCTTGCCTGTTCTCCTTTACACCTCCAATGCTATACGCAAACTTCACTCCAAACGGGGTTCCAATAACTTGGCAACCCACTTCATTCTGGTACCTAGGTGTGCAGGTGTATCACTCACATACAGACCTATTTGACGGTAACCCCAATTGAGCTGCCACATCCCGAAGGGCTCAGAATACCTTCTGCTGGACACTGCCACTGTTGGTGACAGGGTGTATAGCCCTCCTTAAGATGGTCATTTGGTAGATGCGGATTTACTCCATATGCTATGGAGCGTAATTTGTTGTACTCCATGACTTTGCGCTTCTGGGGAGCTGTACTAACTATATAACTGTAACGTGTCTTGTTGTTTGAAAGGTTTGCTAACAACCCAAAAACAAAAAACAATAAACATATTCATACAAAAAAAGGTGAAACATTTAATGAACGGGTAAGTCTTCTTGCAACTGTAACTTAACAGTTCGGGGTTTATGATTTGGTTAATAGGCAAGGGACCCAAATATTGGGGTTGTAATGTACCCGGTCCCTGTAATTGCAAGTTTTTATTGGACTCCCAAATTTGGTCTCCAACTTTGTAGTCTCGCTGTTGTTGTCGGTCTGTTAGCATATATTTCCATATTCAATTTGTCCTGATGCAAGTGTGACGACATCTGCTGCTGGGAATCTACCAAATGTTTAGCAAAGTCTTGTATAGCAGGTACATTTTCAGAGATCATGGCAACCTTTTCAGGCAACATACGTGGGTGTATACCAGTTAAGCAATAGAAGGTGGAAACCCCAGTAGCAGAATGCCATGTGTTATTGTAGGCAAATTCGGCAGAAGGTAACAAAGATTTCTAATGTTTGGGAGTGGAGGTCAAAAGATATTGCAGTGTCTGTTGCAAAACCTAATTTACCCACTCTGTCTGCCCATCGGTTTGTGAGTGATAGGCAGACGAGAGTCAAGCATAAATGTCCAATGATTTGTAAAGACTGCACCAAAATATTACATTGAATTTGGGTCTCGATCAGAAATAATGACTGAAGGGATCCCGTGCAATCGCATGATTTGTGTAATGAACAGCATGGCAAGGTGTGAGAAGTTGGCCTGGTATATGCTGTCCACTAATTAAAGTGGGCACCACGTACCAGTCCAAACAACCACCATGGTAATTTAAGAGGTCAAAGATAACCTTAGAAAGCTATCCATGTGGTAGCTGTGGAGAGTAGCCTTCAGGCTTAGTCTTGAAGGAATGTTAAGCAGCTTGTTTTACCAGAATGCAACCTTATAGTATTGGTTAAATGAAAGGAGAACCACTCAGTAGTCATAAAAATATGTATTTATTGATATAACACTCTTTAAGTACGACACAGTATCTTTTGCGCGAAGATACTCACTAAGCACACAATACTGTAGCACAGAAACAATAGTAAATAGCACTAATACACAGTGGCCTCCAGGGGAAGACCAAACGTATACTAAAATAGTGGTATAAGAATCATGACTCGAGTCAAGACAGTGTCGAGAAGATGTAGAATCGCTGGGACCCCAAGGAACCACCGGAAGTGAGTAATTAGGGACCCCATGGAGGACGGGTGCAGTGTGGGAACACGACCGCGTGCTACATACAATTCTATGGGAGAGTCGCAGTTGAGGTTTTAAAGTTTAAGAACCCTTCTAAGTGGACTTCTAAGAAACCTCGTGGAAGTTAGGAGGTTGGAGAGCCACCCCACCTGTGGATACGGTAGTACCAGAGTTACCTATCCCAGGAAAGCCGGGTGCATAGGTCTGAAGTGGCGTCAGAAACCGCAGTCGATCTCTACGGAGGACTTCGAAGAATCGCCACTGCTGGAAAGAAGGAAAGTGTCTGTCGGAATCCAATGATGGATTCTTGGTGAAGAGTACCTGAAAGCAGAGGGGACAGAGTCTGGGTTACTCAGAAGTGACCAGGGGCTCAGTAGACAAATTCCCACCAATGTTGGGTGCTTCAGGTGCCTTGAGGGGGGTTCTTGACTCTGCAGCCACCGGGACCAGGAGACGTAGAGGATGACCAGGAGCTGGATACGAGCTGTCCCACGAAGGATGTCGAGTCCTGGGGGGTCAGTGTCCGGCTGGAGCACAAACAAGCCCAGGCAACGGTAACCAATGCATAAGGTTGAAGAAGGTTATGGTTTTGACCAGCAAAGTCCAGAAGACTCACCAAACACAGGGAAGTCAGGGCAGGTCTGGGCAATCAGGGGAGCCCAAGAAAAGCAGTGTTGACCCTCTAGAGGACCCACAGGCCAGAGGCACAGGAGTCGCAAGGGAACCTCAAGCAGTTTCACAAAGCGGCAGCCCATGGAGCACTGGGTGTGAGGAGGCCGAAGTTCTTTGGTGGAAATGATGCCAGAGGTTAGGGCTACTTGGAGCCCAGTGCACTTGCCACAGGATTGGCAAACGCCAAAAAGCATATGCACTTGCAAAAGTACGCGGTACACAGGGGTATGGGCAGCTTGGACCTCAAGAACTTGGAAACCTACCTCCTGTGTTGCTGGAGCCTTTGGAGTTCGTAGGAGATCAGGAGCGGCAGATCAGTCAGTTGAGATGTGGTGCCTGCGGTTGCAGGGGATTGACTTATTTTCTCCAAGGGAGATATCTTCAGTTGTCCTTGATGCTCCACAGGTCCTACACAGAGCCTGTATGGTGCACAGCCACAGACGATGCTTTAGATGGAGAGGGAGACAAAGTCGGGCCCAAACAAAGTCCAGCGAAGTCCACAGTGTGCAGACAGTCGAAGGTCAGTGGTTTCTTCATCAGAATCTTGTCCACGTCGAATCTAGGGTCCTACAGTCAGGTAAAACCTTTTGTACCCACGGGAGAGGGTTGAACAGATTCTGGGGACCCTCCCAGGGGAGGTTAATTCCATGTCCTCTGTCCAGTTACGCGCCAGAGCAGGAGCCAACGGCTCCCAGGACTGGTTGGAACTGGACTATGCACAGGGACACCAAATATACGCCTCAGGCAGTCTTTTGGTCGCTGGCAAGCTGTCATGACACTGAGCGGCCACAAGGGAACATATCCATACTAACAGGCATTAATGCGCACATGAGTGAGTGAATGGGGTAGGGAACTACAATACCCAGGATGCCTGAAGAAGAGGGGCCTATCGAGGATCCGGTTGCCAGAGCTTCAAATACCTCCGTACTCAAACTGTTCAGTGCTTGACAATTCGAGTCGGGGTACGAAAGGCAGAGGCTCTGTCTGTCCTGTTTTACCTCAAAGCGGCTCCTTCATTTCCTTTAGGAGCGTTAATTCAATTCTCTTCATTCGGGCTGGAGCGTGAAGAAGAGGAGATACATTTGTTGGCAGTTGCATTCTGACAGGAGAAACGCTCGGGCGAGCGTATTAACGGCTCTTTGTTTCCCGCGCTGAAGCGCGACAAAGAGAGAAGATACAATTGCAGCCATTTGGGAATCCGGCGGTTTGAACGCTTAGGCAAGCGTTAACTGGGTTCTCCGTTACAGCACAGGAGCGCAAAGGAGAGTCCAGTAATTACATTTCATAAAAGGTGAAAAACACTCCTTTCTTTGCCTATCCTAGCGCAGGAGCGCTAGGTATTTATAAAGGAGGTCTGAACGATAAGTACTTTCCTGTTTCTTTTCCTTTCCATTACTCAGCTATCCTTGGCTATGTGTTCATATATCTGGACTAGGCTACAGTTAACTAAACAACTATTTCAGTTTATTAAGTTAGACACAGGAGTGTCAAGTTTCCAGCAGCTCGGGGGGTCTTCTACATATGTTGCATGAATGTGGCGGATTAGACGTAAGTGCACATACAGTTAACCTACAGTAAACCTTTATACGGTTTGATCAGTGCAGTGGTATTACCTCTCTCTCTCTCCCTTGTTTACTGCAGGTCCCAAGAGGCTAGCAATTCAGAGTAGAGAGGCTAGTGCTGTCACCCATTGTACCATAGAAGCCCCCCGGAAGTGTAGTCGCTACAGCTGCATCTTCTTTTGTTTTTTTGTTTCCTTTGCGCCATTTTTCCCTTTCCCCTGACTGGTGTTTCTTGTTGGAGTGGTATACTAAAATACTCTCGCGAGGTACCAGGAAAGGGTTACATATCTTCAGACATCGCCCCTGCTGTGCAGTGGATTTCCGATCTGCATTCTGACAGATTTTTAAGCCCACGTATACTTACGGCCTGGGCGATGGATACCAACACCATCCTCACCACAGTCTTGGAGACTCTAACTACCTTTAGGATAAAGGTAGATGCATTTCCCCGAAAAAAACTAGAATTGAAGAATGAGATGGCAACAGTAAGAAGAGAGCAGGATTAACCCGCAAGAGTCCTGCTCCTACCAGAAGGGGGTCCTATATAAAGGAGTGGACATTGCCTCCTCCCTTACACACACACAAGGATGACACTAGACTTTTAGGACAGGCTCAAGGAGGGGGGTTACAGCGACGGGGCATCTTCCTCCTTCTTCTTTCAATGCACCACAGGCAAGTCCCACTTTTATTCAGGTGATTCAACCTCCCCAGCTACCCTTAGCCCCTCCTGAATGGTTCTTCGGGGACCCCATGAAATTCGGGATATTTCTCAGCCAGTGTAGACTACACTTTATGTGTAAACCCACAGTGTTCCCTACTGATCAAGCAAAGACCGCCTTTATAATGTCCTATCTAGGGGGGAATGCCGCCAGTTGGACTATAACCCTTATTGAAGGGGATGATCCTGTGTTATATAACTTCTCCGATTTTTGTTTGGAGATGAGTATACTGTTCGATAGAAAGGCACACTTGTTATCACTGGATAGAGAGCTCATCTCCTTGAAACAGGGTTCACAAGACCTGATCACATATATCACTATGTTCAATAGACTTCCCATAGAAACAGATTAGCCCATGAAAAAAAGAACATCCTTGTTTTATCAGGGCTTGAGAGGAGAACTAAAGGACATGTTAGCACAAGTCATGCATTTGCCGCAGAGTTGTGATGAGCTAATGGACCTCACTGTGAAGCTAAACCATCGTCTCCAAGAACGTAAAGGAGACAAGCCCAGAACGGAGGTCAAATACTTTGTGCCTCATGCCAAACCAGCGATGGAAGATCGAACTGCCCCCTCTGATGGAACAGAATCTATGGAGGTTAATGGGATAAGGGGGCCACTCTCGCAGGAAGAAAGAGAAAAACGGCATATACAAAAATTATGCTTGTATTGCGGAAAGCTTAGTCACTTCATTAAGGACTGTAAGGCCAGGGGCAAGCTGGTTGACAGGACCACTTCGGGACAAAGGAGGGTACCGGTGGTAAGCACTCCCGCCACACCATCGTCAAACTGAAGGACTCAAGCATGATGGAGATCCCTTGTTTGAGGCAGAAGAAAATAGAGGTCTCTTCAACGGTGACAAATATAGTTCAGTCCTCCGTGGCTCATATGAATATATGTGTCCCCTTGTGGTTACACAGCACGGAGCACGCTGTCATCCATGCATTGTTGCACTCCGGGGCAACAGGAAACTTCATGGATCAAGCCTACGCCAAAGAAATTGGGGTTCCATGCATCCACAAGGACGTTCCAGAACCGGTCAAGGCGGTGGATAGCACAGCGTTGACTTCAGCACCATTACGGTACCATACTCAGCAGATGCAGATGCAAATGCAAATAGGGAATGACCATTATGAACACATACAATTCGATTTAATTGACGCCCCTCACTTCATTTTTTTATTTTTTATTATTTTTTATTTTTACTCAATCCATAACAAATATCAATCAAGATCAGTTACATATATACATAAGCCCTCAAAGAGCCATATCATATATAAACAATAATAAAACAATCAAACAAACCAGTACATGCTGATATCCATTATATAACTGTCTCATTTCATGTGCTCCATCATAGGCCCCCATATCTGAATACCCAACTTTTATTTTAGGGAATATAAACTAGATTCCAATTAAAGATATTATAGAATTTGGCCCGCCACATTTCAAAAGAGGGAGCTTCCTTCTGCAGCCAAAGTGCCGCAACACATAACCTAGCTACCACCACTGCTATAAATATCAAATATCTAAATGGATAGCACACTTTACCAGGTTTCAGGGGCTCTCCAATTCCTGTTAACATTATATCCATCGTTATCTGCACGTTAACACCAGTGATTTCTGAGGGAAACCCCTCAATGTAGCCCCTCCATTGGTTTAAATACATACTCCCATAAAAATATGTGTGATATCTGCCCTCTCCATCGCACACCTAAAGCATCTCCCATCATTCAACCCCCCCCCGATTTCATCATTTTCAAAGGTGTATGATACAGATTGAATAATGTCTTAAAATGTTGGGCTTTCAAGTAAGCTGACACCAAAATTTTCTCCGCAACATCTTTTGATTCCTGCATATAAAAGCCATCCTGTTGTAACCTGGAACACCAATTCCTATCCTGCGTCTCCATATCATCCTGTTGCAGATCCATAAATATACCATACAGTGCCCCTATGTTAACTCCTCGCCTGACTGCCTCAACGAGAGGGCAAGTTTTCATCCCCCTTTGTTTTTGCTGTTTCAAAAAATAATCTTGAATTTTAAATATCTAAAAAAATAATTTTGTTGCAACCAAAATCTATCCACTAGCGTTTTGAATGAAACAAATACTTCCTCCTCAAAAAAATCCCCTAGTTGCCTAATCCCATTTGCCCTCCATTTCTCCATTCTTAAATCCCAAAATATAGCCGGCAGCATTGAGGTAGTGTTTGTGGGAATATAATAACATATCCCTACCCTCTTTCTAACCAGGTTCTTCTTTGTCCCCACAAAAACCTATCGCCAATAGCTTGTATCTTTTGCAGTTGCATTCTGGTTAACTCTAATGGTACTGCCCTAAAGTAATACATGACCTTAGGTAGAATACACATATTGAGGACATCGCACCTTCCCACTAGTGAAAGATGCAAGCACTCCAATCGCTCCAACCACTGTTGAGCCCCTGCAATTATACTTCCCCAATTGACAACTATTAACTCCTGCAGAGTTTATACCCAGATATGTAGCCTTCACAACTACCCGAGAATTTCCAGGGCACACCTCCTTTGTAAACACAATCTGAGTTTTTGTGGGATTTAATTTATATCCTCACACCTCCCCAAATATTTGGGCAAGACTTTCTATCTCTTCAACTGCTTGCGTTGGATCCGATGTTGCCACCGCAATATCATCTGCATAAGCTAAAACTCGAACTTGGTGTTTCCCACAGGTCATGAAGCTGATCCTATTACTATTTTCAAGCATACCCAAGAACGGATTAATATATAATGCAAATAACAACGGGGAGCAGGGACAACCCTGCCTTGTTCCCCTAGTTATAAACACCGGCTCCGATTCTTTACCCATTACACATATCCTAGCTTTGGGTGTTGAGTACATAGTTTGATTAGCTTGGATATAACCCGGACCAAACCCCATTTTATATAAAACAGCCCATAAGAAAGACCAGGAAACACAATCAAACGCCTTCTCAGCGGCAAGGAATATCAATCCCAGCCTAGCTTGATGTACATTAGCATAATCTATCAAGGTAACTACTCTATTTATATGATTGACTGTGCTCCTGGCAGGCATAAACCCATGCTGATGTATAGAAACCAAGGGCGTAATCACCCTCGCCAGCCCAATTGCTAATATTTGGCATATATTTTACCATCTGCATTCAACAAGGAAATTGGCCTGTAGGACCCTGGTAGATCTGATGGTTTGTCTTTCTTTTGAATACAACTATATTGGCCTCATCCCATGATGGTGGCGAATTCCCGGCCTGTGCCTCTTGCATGACAGCCAACATGTCCTCCTTAAGTACCTGAAATAGCATTTGATATACCTCAAGTGGTATTTTATCCGTCCCTGCTGCTTTTCCTCGAGCCAACGACCCCACTGCCTCCTCTAACTCTTTCATGGTTATCAAGGCATCAAGCGCTTCCTGCTCCTCTTGTCCTAATTCTAATAAGTCTATTTTTTGCAGCAAAGACATAATAGCTTGTTCACTCCATTCATCCTGAGAATATAATTCTTTATAAAAATGCGTGGAAGACTCCCAATATACCCTCCATAGTTTCAACCATATTCCCAGCCAGATCCACCAATGCATTTATTTTCTGTAAAGTTTGTTTAAATCGCAACCGCTGCGCCAAACAGCGCCCTGTAGCTTCACCAAATTCGTACCTTTGCTCTTTATATGTCTTATATTGGCTAGCAATATCCTTACTCCAGACCTTATTGCTTTTAGCTTTGCAACAGGCTATCTTAGTTTGTTATCCCTTAGCTTCAGCCACTCTCCTGCATAAGTTCCTGTTCTGCCCTCCTAAGATCATCCAAGAGTTCTCGCATCATCTCCTGATATTGCTTCCTCTTATCCCATCCATAACTAATTGTCTGACCCCGCAAACCAGCCTTCATGCCATATCAGACCATAGTCTTAGATGTGGATCCTCTGTTGACTTCTAAAAATTGTAAACTCCAAACTTTCATATGTTCTACAAAAAGACTATCCAATAAAAGCTTCCTGTTGAATGTAAAGGCCCTGCCCACCCTCTTTTGAATAACTAGATTAACATCTAATAGCAATGGGCCATGATCCGCCGTGATCCTAGGCCATACCTGCATTTTTGGTCCCACCATATATTGTCTTGACATAAAGATATAGTCATGTCTTACTAATTTATGGTGTGGATGCAAATAAAAGGTATATCCCGGATCCGTATAATTTAGCGTTGACCACACATCTACCAATCCATGATTCATGATTAATTGGCATAATGTTTTAAAAACCTTAGGTTTCCAACCTTCATACTTTTTATTAGTAGGATCCCACTCCTGCGCTTCCGCATGAATATTAAAATCTCCAAAAAAAATCAGTGGAGTGTCCTACATAGCTAACTCAACATTCAATCCTGTTAATATTTCTGCTTCAACAAAATTTGAACCATACACAGTGCATATAACCAGCTTCATCCCATCTATTACACATTCTGCAATAGCCCACCTCCCAAAAGTATCTGCCATTGTCTTCCCAATCACGCCTAATGCCTGTCGGACCATTATAGCCACACCCCTATTCATAATAGTCTGTCAGGATGCCACAGCTAAACTAAATCCCAATTCTTTCAACACCATACGTTTGCTCCAGGGTATATGTATTTCCTGTAAACATATGATATCAGGTTTCATTAACTGCAAATCAGCTTCAACCCGGTGTCTTTTACTATTGTTGTTCAAGCCACAAACACTGAATGTACAGATACGTAGCCCACAGTCCCTCAATTTATCCGCCATGTCTTATAAGGTATCCTACCAGCATATACATCATACTTTTAATATACATAATCCTACTTATGAAAATCATGTTTTTATCTTTTTGGTTTGAATTTTTACCCCCATACGAACCCTCCCCCATCTCCTCGTGCCCCACTCCAGATCCCCCACTCACTCCCACCCCGTGCCCCAGACTCCCCCCTTTCCCACCCTCCACCCAATACACAGGCAATAGGGCCTATGGCCCTTGTGATGGAAAGTAACTTCGCAACCCTGTAGTCCCCCACCCCTCCAACACATTCCTGGATATATTATAATCAAGGCAAAACATTTGCTACATCATAGGGAGACATTAATTATACTACCTTAACTTTTGCTACTACATAGTAACACATCTTCTTATGTCTCCCTACACCATTGATTCAAAGCCAAAATAAAAACTTATTTACATAACAATAGGTCTACTCAAATAGACATCAGATAATCCTTAGCTGTCACCTCTGAGATAAAGAAAGGCGTTTGCCCCTTACAGATTACTTTAAGTGTGCAGTGTTTAACAAAACAGCTTGTGCCCCCTTTCCCTAGAAGGGAGTGATTAATTGGCGCAGCTGCCACCGTTTCTCAACCGCATGATGGCAGTAATCGGGTCTAACAAAAAATGTTGTGCCCTTCCCCGCCCTCTTTCTATCTGGCCGTGCAAGATCATAAACGGCCTGACACACCAAAAAGTTATTCAGACAGATCAAGATCGCACTTGGCCTTAATTCAGATTGTCCCCCTTTCACAACCCGTTGCTTGAATGGGAACCTGTGCGCCCTTTTCACTTCACTGGCCCAGTTCCACACCGTCAGTTCAGGAAAAGCTTCTGTAAACAACTCCACCACGGACTTACGAACATCCTGTCCTTCCACCCTCTCAGGTATTCTGAAATTATTCCTCCGAAACCTATTCTCCAAATCCACAAGCTTAAGTTGTGTGTCATCTTTGTGAGCACTTATAGCTTCTGTAACCGCTTTCTGTGCCACCATTTCATCCTCCAATGTAGATATTCGTGCCTCAGCTTCATTAATTCTCTCAATAAATTCATTGCATGCTTTGGCAACCCTCCTCACTGTGTTCTGAAGCTTATGACAAGCCGTATGGGTTTTGAAGTTCTCCATACGCGTCTCCATTCTATGATCCAAAATACATTGGTAAATTGACTCCAGGGAGATCTCTTCATCTGGTTTTTCTACTTAGCCACCTGTGACCTGATCGGAGGAGTTTACACCTTCAGGGGTTGATTCGACTGAAGAGGAATAATCCCACAGCAAACTCTGTGCTACTTCTGACTGCACCCCCTTCTCCTTAATTGGGGCTTGCTTATGCACCGTGGATACCTCATAGTTTTCATCCTCCAGATTTGCACTATTCGGATCACTACCAATGTTCATTATTGATCCCTCCAAAGAGCCCGATTTGCGACCTAGTTCACAATCATCATTCGATATATCTGAGGAGTCTGAGAGGGAAAAATACTTCTCCCCTGAGTCACTCTCTCTGCTAACAGCATCGCCAGTTACTCCAGGTTCAACTTCTACCACATCACTATCTCCAAGCCTGTCCTCAACAGGAGTATCCTGAGCGGTTTTTATTTTCAAGTCTCTCTCATGATGCCTTAGTGTCATCATATTTTGTTCATTCATTGCCCCTGACTCTCCCGGAGCAGCACCAGTGCCCATAACACTCTGTTCAGGCTCTGTTTGACTCTGCGCACCCTCATTTTCCAACATAAATTTCCCCTGTTCAGTATTGCTGGTCCCGCCGATATCCAAATAGCCGGTTCCCCATTTCCCTTTTTCTCAGCAGCCGCCTTAGACAATTGTGGGATTAATAATTTGTTCACTGCCAAAAATATCTGGGGTACTTTTTTACTCTCCACCCCTTGCTCACCTCCTTGCACCGGGTTGTCGATGAAACCAGCTGCTCCCTCCAGCGCAGCCCTAGCATTGCGCCCCGTAACAGCTGCCCTGTTCCCTGCTACAGCTTCGCTAGTAGCTCTGGTTTTCCCGCCGCGGGCTGTCTTGGGAGGCATGTCGGCGTCCACACCGGAGTCCAGTACTAATGAGGCAGATCACCACTATCAATTCTATTAACGAACCAGTGGGAAAATATCTGAACAGACATTTACAACCCATCGTGCAAACAATGTCAACTTACATAAAAGACACCACTCATTTTCTGAACATTTTGAAATATGTTGAATCCAGTTTCACAGACAACATGATCCTATGTACCATTGATGTAAAATCCCTTTATACTTCTAGCCCTCACAACCTGGGTATTGAAGCAGTTGAATCATTCTTGATAACGACAGACAAAGATGAAGACCTAAAAGTGTTCCCAATGGAACTACGTCACTTCACCCTATTTCACAGCTAATTTCAGTGGCGGAATGAGTTTTTTTTTCAATTCTCGGGCACTTCCATGGGACATTGTGCCGCACCCACTTACGCTAATATCTTCATGTACCGGTTTGAATTGGATCACATTCTCAGTCAGCAAAAATGGATCACAAACTTAATTTTGTACAAAGGTACATAGACAATATTTTCATTCTATGGAAAGGTTCAGAAAGAGAACTTACTGAAGGAATTGCTGAACTGGAGGATATTAGTGAAAGAATAGGTTTCACGTCAAATATTCAAACAAAATCACATTTTTGGATGTGGCAATCCAGAAAAAACAGGAACAACTAATTACCAGCGTTTACACCAAAACAACGGATCGCAACAACCTTTTACACTACGGAAGCTTTCACCAGCCAGCTCTAAAAAAATCACTTGCCATTCTCCCAATTACTACGGATTGAAAGAATTTCATCATCAGAAGAAGGTTATTCCAAAAGTAAGATAAACACCATTGAGAAATTTCAACAAAGAGACTATTCGGATCATATTCTGGAAGAGGCAGTTAAAAAAGTTGATAAAGAAAAAAGAGAAAATCTACTCCTAAATAAACCCCCAAAAACTGAGACACAAAGAATGGTATTCACATTGAAATTTTCTACAAGAAGCATGAGCATCAAAAAGACCATACTCAAACATTGGTCCATTTTGGCATTAGAAGAAGACTTCAAAGGTATCTTCAGTCAACCTCCTCGATTTGCTTACCTACGAACACGCAATCTAAAAGAAATACTCAACAAAAAATCTGAAAATCAGGTTGTCAAATTTAAGGGTACTTTACCTTGCATGAATTGTGGCAATTGCAACGCCATTATCAAAGGAAGCCACATACTTCACCACACTAAAGGAACTCAAGTGAAATTAAGAGTCACAGCCACATGTGATATAAATGTTGAAATGTCCGTGCGGATACGCATATGTAGGAAAAACTGAACGCAAAATCAAAATCCATTTAACAGAACATAAAAGCAACATCCGGACAAAAAATCCAAAATCAACAGTAGCTGTACATTTTAATTCAATGAATCATAACACAAGCCAGTTGAGATTCGCAATACTAGAGCAAGTACCAATTTTACGAGGGAGAGACAACACCCAGTACCTATTGCAAAGCGAAGCCTACTGGATAAACCAACTTAACACAGTCAACCCGAAGGGCCTTAATGAGAGACTGGACTTAAATTGCTTCATTTGAATGTTTTCACCATGAAAAAACTGTTGAAATTCAAGTATTTCAATTATCATTATGCCTTCTGTAAAAAATTGTTATTCTTTTTCAGAATTTCCCCATTCATGAAGATGGTAACTAATGTTATATAACCAATTGTATATAGCCTGTTTCATGCAACCAATTGATTCATGTTTCCTGACACGGAATTTCCATTTCACTCAGTTATTACTGTGATCACACTTTTTTTCCGCTTATTCAGTTCATCCGGCCATTGGTAAGCTTGTTCACTTAGGACTGATCATTCAGTCCATTTTCCATTTCGAACTACCACCATAGTCATCAACCTCGTAGTTTTTACACCATTACTGAACTACGAGCAGAACGGAGAGAACAGTTTTCATCTGTTTTCTATTTCCACACACGTTTCACTTGGGACGCCGACTCGAAATCTTTTACTTATGATGCAAGGAATTCTAACGGGTTATTCACTTAATAAGGTGAGAAACTAACATTGAAACCGCGGCTAGCACTATTTCGCACGCATTATTATTCTGTTCAAGCTATCCATGTGCCTATTTTACATATTCCACTCAGAATCGTCTTATCGAGGAAGAAACTCGACATCCAATATAGAGTGTAACGAAGGTTTGTTACAATGCACGCATGGTTTAAAATCACGAACACCATTTCGCCGGGATTAACATCACGCTGTCACTCAGTGTAAATCCATCGACTTGATTGAACTTATATTCAAATTTAGTCACGCTGTCATTCAATATAGATTTCCCGACTCGATCGTATTCACTTATTAGGCACAATACATCGATTTATCACATTCGCATTCTTTTCCACCCCAGTTCACCTCGTATCAGTTTAAATCACGTTATCACATATTTTTAACATGGTTAAAAATGCCAGATTATCCTTAACACGCCAGTAATTCATACGCATGAAAGACATGTATATTAGTAACTATAAAATGCATATGTATTCTCATCAATTTTTATGGTACTATGCTGAAAACCTCCTCTATGTTTACAGATAATAAATGCCTGATGAAGGGCAGAGCCCGAAAAGCATTGGGCATGAAGAAACATCAATTTGTGAAAAGAACACATCCCTTTATTACTGAAGAAAGTATTATAACACAATAAATTTTAAAAAACAATGAATAAAATTGATTTGGAAAATATTTGATAAGAGTGAATACCTTATTGAAATATAATGGCGTGCAAGTGGAGACGTCCTCCTGCCCAGGGAGCAAGCAAACCATTTGCAGATCACCAACCGCCAACCACTTCTCCACCGTCGTACTACCGATGCCGTTTCCACTGCCACTACATGCTCTTCCACCACAGGTATGCATGGCAGATAGGCGTGTCTTACCAAAAACAACTTCACTCGCGTTCCTACTCAGTTGTTTTCACCATTTTCCGTAGTTTTCGCCATTTCCCCGACCCTTTGCCGCTACTTCAGCAGCCTTGCAGCTCTGCCGATGCTGTTACCATTATCTGTTCTTCCACCGCCACAGGTGTATACAGCAGGTAAGCGTGCCTTGCCAAGAAAACCTTCACTGAGCATGCCTACTAAGTTAATGTTGCCATTTACAATGTTTTTGCAGCACTTTTCATTTGATTTAAATCCGTGGCTTTTCCTGGTTCTCCCTGAGCTGTGCGTGCTTCTTGACCCTTTAACTGCAGCAAGAGATGGAGGGGGAATACAGCAGAGAGCTACTCACTCACACGCCCATCCAGTGGATGCCATCTTGCCTTCCTACGTCTAGAAATGTCTTGGACAGATCTCAACGCCCCTCACTTCAAACTTATCTTGGGTATGCCATGGTTGATTTATCATGATCCATCAGTGAAGTGGGCTGCTAGAATGGTCTCCATGGACTATCCAGCGGATGCACTGACAAAACACTGTGGTATGTTACTACCTTGCCCCCAGAGTATGAACAGTATCACGCTGTGTTCAGTGAACAAGAAGCAGGGAAGTTACCCCCCCCCCCATCGGGTCTATGACTGCAAGATCGACTTGGTGCCAGGTGCTGCCATTCCATGCAGCCGGATTTATGATTTCACCAAACCACAATCTACGTATCTACAACAATACCTCGAGAAGCTGTTGGCTTCTGGCTTCATACGCCCTTTGTCGTCTCCTGCCTCCTCTCCTCTTTTCTTTATAGAGAAGAAGGAGGGTGGATTGAGAGCCTGCATTGACTTCAGAGCGATCAATAGAGTGACAATCAAGAATAGATACCCAATACCGCTAATTCCTGTGTTAATTAAACTGGATTTTCGGGGAGCATATCACCTGGTACGGGTACAGAAAGGTGACGAATGGAAGATGGCTTTCTGGATGAAATTCGGACTATATGAGTACCAGGGGATACCCTTTTGGACTATGCAATGCGCCGGCCGCATTCCAATACTTCATGGATGAAGTGTTACGAGGATTGTTGGATGTTTCATGTATTGTCTACATTGACGACATTCTAATCTACTCCGCTACTATGGAGGAACATGATTCACATATGAAGGCAGTGTTGGAGCACCTACAGAAGTACACTCTCTTCGCCAAATTGGAGAAGGGCCTTTTCCACGCCTCGGAAGTAGAGTTCTTGGATTACATCACTGGTCCAGGGGGATTGTGTATGGACAATAAAAAGATTCAAGCTATCACACAATGGGAAGCTCCTTCTACCATAAAGGCATTGCAGAGTTTTCTAGGCTTCGCAAATTTCGACCGCCAATTCATTAAGGATTTTTCCAAGATCATACATCCCATAACACATCTGCTATGTAAAGGAGTTCGTTTTGAATGGAACGATGATGCCAACCAGGCATTTCAGACGTTAAAAGAGCACTTCACGCAAGCACTTGTATTGAGACATCCCAACGTGTCTATGCCTTTCGTGGTAGAGACAGGCGCATCTCAGTATGTGATAGGGGTAGTCCTATCCCAGAGGCATCCAAACACCAGACAGCTACATCCCGTAGCTTATTTCTCCAAAAATCTAACCCCCTGTGAGGTAAATTACAGCATAACGGATAAAGAACTCTTGGCCATAAAGAGAGTATGCGAAGAATGGAGACATCACTTGCTAGTGACTCAGCATACAATAGAAATCTACACCGATCATCGGAATCTGCTAATCCTAAAGACAGCAAGGGCATTAACCCCTCGACAGCTTCGCTGGTGTCTTTTCTTTTCCGATTACCAATTTGTAATCAAATACACAGACCAGGACCACAAAACAGGAAGGCGGATGCCTTGTCCAGGCCAAGTCAAGTGCGGGAAGACAACATCGAGTCCGCGGAGGAATCACCCCTAATCCTACAAAAGGCAGCCTTTCTTGACTCAGTTGGCGCCCTGGTGACTACGAGGGACTTCTTGGAGGAACTACAGAAAAAGACGGCCAAAATTGATCACCAAGAATGGTTGGATAATGATCCTGAACATCGAACGACGATGAACGAATTCCTGTACCAGAAGAACAAGCTATACATACCGGAAGGACCCTCACAAATACAGGCCCTAGAATGGATACATGACTCTACATTGGGGGGCCACATGGGAATAGGCAAGACCATCCAAGCTACCAAGAGGCATTTTTGGTGGCCTACATTGCATGCTGATACCATGAAGTATGTGTCGGAGTGCGCCATTTGCGCCCAGAGCAAGGCCCTACACCAACGGCCAAGTGGGTTGTTGCGACCAATACCACCTGTTCCCTGGCACACAGTCTCTATGGACTTTATTGTTGAGATACCTCCCAGTCACGATAACACTACTGTATTGGTAGTCATTGACCACCTAACCAAGATGGGTCACTTTATCGCTATGAGGAGGTTACTCACGTCCTTGGAATTAGCCCAGACTTTCCTGCAACATATAGTATGCGCTCATGGTGTACCCACAGTCCTCATCACTGATAGGGACTCGCAATTCACTTCAAGGTTTTGGAAGGCCCTGTGCGAGGCAATGAAAGTGGATGCTCGTCTATCGACAAGTTACCATCCTCAAACAGATGGGAAAACAGAAAAATGTAATCAAACCCTTGAGCAGTACCCAAGATGTTTTACACTGCAGCATGAGGAAGAGTGGAGCATGTTGTTATGTATGGCTGAATTTGCATACATCAATGCTGATCATTCTACCCTAGGGTGTTCCCCTTTCTTCTGTGTTAATGGACATCATCCAAACATGTTTCCCTTTGAATGGCCAGTAAAATCCAAACACCCTTCTATACAAGAACACCATGCCCATCTTAGAGCAGTAATGCAAGAGGCAAAAACACAATTGGGTAAGGCCCAGCAGTCAGACAAACATCAGGCTGACAAAAAACGCTTGGCCGAACCGGCATACCAGGTGGGGGACAAGGTCTGGCTTAATTCAAAACATCTAAAGATGAAAGGGAATACCGGATTGAAGCCCAGATACATTAGCCCGTATCTTATAGACAAAATCATTAACCCCGTAGCCATGAAACTAGCTCTCCATACATCGTGGCACATTCATCCAGTCTTTCACGTTTCTTGATTCGCGTCCCTGTCCTGCACACACGAAGTTAGCCGGATGGCCTCCACCCATAGAAATAGAAGAAGATGAGGAATACGAAGTTAAGCGCGTCTTGGATTCCAAAATAGTCAGAGGGCAGGTCCGCTATTTGATAGACTGGAAGGGCTATGGACCTGAAGATAGAACATGGGAACCTTAGGTGCCCAAGACTCCTTAGGCGGTTTAATCATCTGCATCCCGCCAAGCCAGCTAGCCCGCTGGGATGTCGGTCCTTGAGAGGGGGTTCTGTCATGACACTGAGCGGCCGCAAGGGAACATACCTATACTAATAGTCATTAATGCGCGCATGAGTGAGTGAATGGGTTAGGGAACTACAGTACCCAGGATGCCTGAAGAGGAGGGGCCTATAGAGCATCGGGTTGCCAGAGCTTCAAATACCTCTTTACTCGAACTGTCCAGTGCTTGACAATTTGAGTCGGGGTACATTTGTTGCCAGTTGCATTCTGACGGGAGGAACGCTCGGGCGATCGTATTAACGGCTCTTTGTTTCCCGCGCTGGAGCGCGACAAAAAGAGAAAGATACATTTGTTGCCAGTAGCATTCTGACAGGAGGAACGCTCGGGCGAGCGTATGAACTGCTCTTTGTGTCCCGCGCTGGAGCGCGACAAAGAGAGAAGATGCAATTGTAGCTATTTGGGAATCCATCGGTTTGAACGCTTAGGCAATCGTTAACTGGGTTCTCTGTTACAGCGCAGGAGCACAAAGGAAATTCCAGTAATTACATTTCATAAAAGGTGAAAAACACTCCTTTCTTTGCCTATCCTAGCGCAGGAGCGCTAGATATTTAGGAAGAAGGTCAGAAGGAGTTATTCAGATAACTATTTTCCATTTTCATTTCCTTTCTATTACTCGGCAATCCTTGGTTACGTTTTCATGTATCTGGACTAGGCTACAGTTAACTAAACAACTGTTTCAGTTTATTAAGTTAGACACAGAAGTGTCAAGTTTCCAGCAGCTCTGGGGATCTTCTATATATGTTGCGTGAATGTGGCAGATTAGATGTAAGTGCACTTAGAGTTATCCTACAGTAAACCTTTATACAGTTTGATCAGCGCAGTGGTATTACCTCTCTCTCTCTCTCTCTTGTTTACTGCAGGTCCCAAGAGGCTAGCAATTCGGGGTAGAGATGCTAGTGCTGTCGTCCATTCTACCAGAGAAGCCCCCCAGAAGGGTAGTCACCACAGCTGCATCTTCTTTTGTTTTTTTGTATGCTTTTTTCCCTTTCCCCTGACTGGTGTTTCTTGCTGGAGTGGTATACTTAAATACTCTCGGGAGGTACCAGGAAAGGGGAAAGGGTTACATATCTTCAGACATCGCCCCTGCTGTGCAGTGGTTCCCAGGTTAGTGGTATTCTGATCTGTATTCTGACACAAGCTCACCCACCCAGGCCTAATGCACTAAATCATGTCAGGGAGGTCGCCACACCTGCCTATGATAGGTTGCCTATTGTTTTGCCTTCCCCTGCTTGAGCTTGGCTCAGCAGCAGGAGGGCAGAAAGTGTCTCTGTTCAGCAGCAACCATTTTGGGCTGCCCGGAACTAGAAGGCTGGTACTGGGAACACCAGGGACCTCATAAAGCTCGCTCCTGAGGGGTGGAATCATACCCCCTACATCGGTTACCAGTGTGGGGGTATGATTCCATCAAACACAATAGGGTTACTTTGAGCGGTTTTAGAGTTGGTCATCAGGCGGTCGCATAATGCCACTCTATATGTCGTAAAGGGCTGCAGCCATAACAAGCCAAGAGAATGGACTCCTTAGGCTGCAGGGGTGTCCTGCTAATGAAGTGGCACCTTCTCACTTAGAACCAAGAACCCCGCCGGCTACAGGGGTGACTTATAGGTTTTCAGTGTAGTGACCCTTAGATATAGTAAAACTACATCTTAAGTAAGTGGTGCATGCACCAAATTACACAGACTGCAACGGCAGACCTGTAGTTTCATTTTGCATGGCCCTTCATGGGTGGCATAATACATGCTTCAGCCCATGTGAGGCCTCAGAGGTACCTATGCCCATGTGAAGCCTCAGAGGTACCTATGCCCTGGGTACCATATACTAGGGACTGACAAGGGTACCCCAGTATCCAATCTGAAGAGTACCTAAGTACCTAACATAACAGTTCAGGGAGAAAGCAGATAGACTGGAGTCCTAATTAGCAGGATCCCAGTCAGACTAGTCAAAACAGCATCACATGAAGAAAACATGGGGGTAACCATAAGAAGCAGATCTTACTTTCCTACACAAGGGCTTTGACAGTGGGCATTTCTTTCAGTGCAACAAAATGCACCATCTTGGAAAAAAGATATACTACTACCAAAATGGTAGTATAGACATTAGTGTTGGGAAGGTCAGTAATAAAATCCATGCTGATGGTATGCCAGGGATGAGGTGGTACGAGCAAGGTTTATAAATAACCCGATGGGGCAGAATGGAAGGCCTTATTTTGAGAACATATAGGACAGGTCTAAACGTAGTCATGCACATCCTTGGACAAGGTTGGCCACCAGAACCATCGCTGACAGTTTGCTAAAGTCATTTGGATTCCTGGATGACCCGCTAACGGAGTGTCATTACACCAAGTTAGAGCTTCCTGCCTCATTTCCTTCATGGGGCATACAAGGGGGTACCATCATAAGGAAGCCCATTGTGTATATGATTGTCCTTACCAGCCACCCAAGAGTTAATTTTTCTGGATTCAAACTATGCCTGACCTTATCTAGGAAAGAGTCCTGGTCGCAGAGACCTATGATATGTTCTGAGTCTACAATGTTCTGTGATGTCTGACCCAGAGTGTCTTGATCTGAGTAACCCCTTCTAGATAGTAAATCAGCCTTAACCTGTTGAATGCCTGGCCGATAGGTGATGACGAAATTGAATATACTGAAAAATAATAACCACCTAACTTGCCCTGGGGTTAAGGTCTTCAGAGATCTGAGGAATTAAAGATTCTTATGGTCAGTGTAGATCGTGACAACATGCTGGGCCCTTAATAGGTAATGTTGCCAATCAATTTTTTTATACTTTATTTAAGAAGTTTTCAGAACTAAAGAACAAACAAATATATAATTGCTCAAGGTAGTAAGTGTTATCCACAAGTCATATGACACTGCAGTATATTAAGTGACATCATACATCATTTCATTTTGTCATTAGGAAAAAGACAAGTCACTCAGACAAAGAGAGGAAACATTGCCATAATACCCCATGCTGCATTGACAAGAGCATGGGGGAACCCCGCACTTCGGGGACCCAGAAAACTGGAGAAGGTCTGGTGTAGAGGACTGAGACAAGTAGGCTGGTGTATGCGTCTAGTTCAGATCGTCGGATTCCAGGGTATGTAAATATTCCTATAACTGTGGACATATATCTTTAGGCCTAGATGTGGGAGGCTACAACTGTGCGTAATCTCCACTACCTTATCGCACTGCAACATACTCTTCAGCCAGGCAGAGTCCCTGGGGCAGTGACTACTACACCAATGGAGTGCTATTTTCCTCTTCTCAAGCAGGAGTGCAATGGAGGTGAACCTACGAGTAGCCACCGGGACATCACAAGTGTACCCCAGGAGTGCCAGCAGGGGGGTGGGCACGAGCGTGGCGCCTATCATGGCTAAGATGAAGGAGAAGATAGTGTCCAATAGTGACTGATCATTGGGAATGTCCAAGTGAGGTGAGCAAAGTTCGCGTCAATGACATGGCATTTAGGGCGCTGGGATGAGCAAGTAGGGTCAATGCGCGTCAGCGCTTTGGGAGTGACACAGGCCTGGTGGAGGAATTTGAAATGTAATAGTTTGTTTGTGATTATTAAAGACAAGCTTAGTCTGTGGACAACAATAAGACCAGACTTTGTCCAAGAGTGGGCACCTGAAGTCAGTTTGCTAGGCCACCTGAACCAGTTTATTGGAGTCTGGTTTAATGCCTTGGAAGGTGTGGTACAGTCGATAAATCAGTCGCTCACCATCGTCCTCAGCGATAAGCAGTGTTAAAGGTGGGAAATCTTCTGGGGCCAGAGGGCAGTAGGGTAATCTGGAGCGTAAAGTGTTATGGAGGCTCCAAAGTATAAAATGTTCCATGTGAGATCATTTTTTAATTCGAGTGGTGTCCATGTGGGAGAGCACATGGCCATCTGGGAAAATATCTTTTATAGTATGTAGGTCGTGGCAGTGGAGAGTGCATTGAACCAGTTTATCCCCGAGTAAGGGGGAGCTAGGGTTTGTCAATCTGCGGTATATTCAGAGAATGGAAGAGACCCACCCCAGCTTTTACCATGCCCAGCTAATGGTAGACAGTGCTTGTATATCGGAAGTATCCAGTATGGAAGATAGCGGCAGGTCAGCTACTTGGTCTCTCTCCGGCCCAAGATAGGGGATCTGAGTGTCTGGATGATACCAATGGTGTGTATACTGGCTTTGCGTGGCCAGGTAATAGAGTTGGGGGTTGGGAACCCTAAAGCCACTGCACTCATAAAGAAAGGTCAACGTATCACAGCAGATACGGAGTTGGTGGCCGGCCCACAGGAGTCATAAAAAAAGACTACATAGACGTGCTGTGTCAGGGAGTAGAATATTAAGGAAAAGGTCAAGAAAACGGGGGGGGGGGAAACATTTTGACTATAGTAACACGGTCAGCCACGGATAGTGGTAGTTTAATCCAGCGTTCCACCTGGGATGAGAGTTTATTGACAGCTTGGCCATAATTGAGCCGCAGTCCGTGGTCTTTTTCCCTGAGGATGTGTATACCCAAATACTTGGTGGAATCAGCGCTCCACCGTAGGGGATATTCCATGGCTACCGGCTGGGTGCACACAATGAGCGCGAAGAGCTCTGATATTTGAGGCCTAATTTACACAAATAGTTTTTAGCATCAGAGTCGTTGTGGCCGGCCTCCTGGATGGCAATGGTAAAGTTGGGGTACAATGAGATGGCCGAACCCTGGTATTTGAGTGGGCCACATTCACAGGCCAGTCGGAGTTCAGTGTCCCTGTCTCTATAATTAAGGAGCCGTGCAATGATCGGGCGGGGCACCAGCCGGTGGCCCCGGACCCAGCGACCTATGCACACATTTAACCACAAAGGTGGACATGAAACTGCAGTGGTCGAAGAGGTCTATGAGGAATTGTATGATGAATGTGTCCAGGTACCCTATATTTGTGGTTTCTGCAGTGCCCATTATGTAAATGTTGTTTTTGCGAGAACGTGCCTCCAAGTCCTTATTTTTGATTGCCACCATCTTCAGGATCCCCTCCAGGTGCTTGACCATGGTCTTGACACCATCCTCCAGGCCAGAGATATGCTCCTCGGCCCCATCGAGTCTAGGTTAATGTCGATCCAGGCATTCGCCCATATGGTCAAGGCGGCTGGTGAGGGTATTGGATCGTGTGTCAATGGAGTAAAATCAAGCTCGCAGTTCGCCCTTTATAGTGGCAGTGCCACTTGCAGAGTCTGAGCCAGCATCCTTGTCCGGGGGTTCGTCTGTATCAGAGTGGGAACCCTGGTGGCAAGTTGGTTTGGACTGCTCAAAGAACAGTTTATACGGCTTTGGGTCTCCACAGCCCATCAGTGGAAGGATCTAAGGCGATGTGGCGATGGGGGGGGCGAAGACTGCAGGAGCGGCGGGATATGAAGGTGGCCACCAGGCACCCCAAGCAGCAGATTCTTGGCCGGCGAAGTGCTGCATGCAGCAATCAGTGACAGCGAAACTCACTGCCCACAAGCAGGATGACAAGAACCTTGACCCAGGATGGCATGGAGTGCTACACCAGCAGGGAATGGATGTAAATGGCCAGCTCATTGGTATGGGAGTGCCAGGTAAACTTGCTCAGACACTGGTGCTGCAAGGGGCTGACGCACAATTTGTCTCAGCGCGATGTGGACTGGGAAATATGGGAGAGGAGGCCTCCAGTCTAGATGAGCTGCAGGGCTTCAACTCACAGCGCTGTGGGGGAGGCCGCAGTGCGCATGCCGCAATGGGGCTGAGAAGGCGACCACAGGCTGCACCGGCTACACAGGAGATCAGGAGACGCGGTGTTGAGCGGCCAATGAAGGGTCGTAGGCTCCACTGTCCCCGGGACCACTTTGGGGTAGGGCACCTGTCACAGCATGGTACAGGCACACTCACCGGGTCCTCCTTGGTGTCCGGAGGCAGCAGCACACAGGAGCGGCCCAGACAGGAGCTCAGCATCGCAGTTGGGGCCCATCAAGGATGTCAACACATACCGCTGCTGGGTAGGAGAGTGGTCCACAAGGGCCCCATGAATTTCCCCCAGGCAGTTCAGATGATATGAGGAGTGGTCTAGGGCACCAGTGAGACTCTGTAGTCTTTGCCTCAGGATTGCTCATGGCCCCTGTCGTCATTGAGCCTCCGAGACAGCGCCTGGCCACATGGACCTTTCGTGGGGCTGCGGGTTAAGAGGTGAGTCCGAAGGCAGCTAACCCCGCAATCCACATCACCCCACTGCAGGCAGCACATCCCCATTGTGTGGATGGGGTCGGATGGGGAAGATGGTCCGATACTTACAGAAAGCAGGCCACAGTCGCTGAAGCTCCACAGTCAGGTGGCCATCTTGGGCACCAGTGTGGCCACATGACCCCATTTGCCATTCTTGAAAGCACAACAACTCTCGTTCAGCATAGTCTATGTATGTACATTCTCTCATACTATGGATAATAGAATAGTTTGGTATACTATCATCCCAGAAGAGAGCTCAGAGCCATCCAGAGTACCTTTATCCTAACCCTAGGAAGGTGTAAAGAACTGGCCAAGATTAAGTCTAAGAAATTTCCGGTAGCTCCAGAATTTAAGAACATGGGCAGGGCTTGCTTCTGTTGTGGGGAAATGATAGGGGTGACTGCAATTGTTAAGTGTTGTGGAACCTTAGGTGAATTATTAGCCAGGTAATGGGGGGGGTCGGTTAAAGGACCACATGCGACTGATTGACTCCTATGTCAGCCAGCTCTCTAGTTTTCCTGCACTGGTTCTGATGTCAAGGTGTTAGCCTGTGGACTCCCCTTCGGATTGGCAGAGCATTCTTGTTTGAAATTCCCAGATTTACCCCAATAGAAGCACAGGATACATTTCTTTATATGTTTGTTTTCCTCAGCTGTTAGGGGACCACACAAGCCCCCAATCTCCAAATATTCTGCACTGTCCTGACTCTTGGACTAAGTGTCTTTCCTCTCCGACCGCACAACCAACAGTCTGGGTTTCCCAGAGTGCATTCTCCTTTTTGTTCATTTAACATACGGTCAAGCCTGACGACTAAATCAATGAACTTGGAACAATCTGAGAGTAAATCTTCAATGTGCACCAGGAAATCCTTTAAGTTATCCGTCAACTCTCTATAAAAGAGGGAAGTTCTTTTTTCCTCAGGGCACTGGGTCTCTGTAACTAATTTTCCAAAGGCATTAACATAAGTAGGGAGATCCTAATTACCCTGACATAGGTGACACATTTTCCTGTCACAAGGACAAGGACTAAGCTGTATATCTCCCAAGGCCCTTGCTAAATCCAGGGGCGGCTTTAGGGCAGTGCAACCGGTGCGGCCGCACTGGGTGCTGACCTGTGGAGGGGACACTGACCGCAGGGGGACTCTGTGTTTAGCTTTAACGTTTGATTCGAGAGATGAGGGGCACTTTTCCCTGGTGGTAGTGAGAGAATCCTAGGAGGCAGCCATTGGGTGCGGGGGTGCCAAAAATGATTGTCTCAGTGCAAAAGCTGACCCTGGCTAAATCTAAAATACTCACAGTGTCATCGGAAGGGCCTGGGCCATGTCCTGATAATGCAATTGGTTGTCCATAATGTCCAAGCACTGAAAACCTGTTAGGCTTGGCCTTCTGTCATGTACTCACCTGGATCCAAACACATAGACAACACTGGAACTGATGCTGGATCTTCTATTCCTGCAGGGCCTGGCCTGTTCAAGGAATAGCTTCTCCCTAAACAAGGCATGCCCCTTGGGGGGAAGGAGGGTTGGGACAAAAATAAGAAAAAAGAGACTTGCGGTAATGGTTCCAATAAGCAACTGTGTAACACAGCATTAACTGGAAACCCTCTGAGTCTATTAGGTAGCTGTGCACAGGACTACGGCCTCTGATTTAGCAAAGACGCGATGAACTGGAAATAACAAGAAGAGACAATTACCATCAATACACTACAGGCCTCTCAAACAATGGATTTACAATAACTTCAGTAACATACACTTACAGTCTCTATCAGAAACATAGCAAAGAAAGAGAATAACAGGAGCCATGGACTGGAGTTGTACACTCCCAAGGAATAACTTGAAATACAGATTGGAGTTACTGGCACTCCCAAGGAAACACCCAAAACGTAGATTAAAATTAATGACACTCCCAAGGATAAACTCGAAACATAGATCTCGTTACTGGGTTCATATATGAATTTAGCACTCTGAGGATAGTTCTCTAGGGACTATTGTTCATTAGAGAAACAGAGCAAAGTCTCTAGTCCTAGTATAAACACAGTTCAAAGAGCAAGGTTGTAGGAAGGGCCCGGAGCAAGAACAATCAAGGTGAACTGGATGGAAGTCCTGAAACTTGAAGATAATTCTATAGTTTTGAAGATGCCGATACTCCAGCCTGTGTACTTCTATTAAAGGACAGTGCACACTAAACTGATATCAAGTATTTAGCCTAGTACTTCAACTTGCCTTTAGTTTAAAGAAGGTCTCGAGGTCTTGACTCAGGAAGTCACAGAGGGACTGGAGTAGTTGAGAGGAGGTGGAGATGAAGGATGCATAGAGGGAGCTGGAGCCAAGAGTATCACCAGAGGTGCTTGAAAGGCAACCGAGAAGTGCACTACCCAGGTCCGGTCAATTCTTCAGGTGAGTGGATAAGCAGGAAGCTTGGTCCGCAAGGAGTTTAGGCCAAGCAAAGGGCTTGGGTTTAGGCTTGGTTTATATAACATGTTCAGGATTCAATGGAGACAATGGAAGCAGGTGCAATGTGGCGCACGTGGCAATCTGGAAGATTCTCCAAGACTCCTGAAGGAAACGTGTTAGAATGCTGGCTTTGACCTTACAGGAAGTGTAAACTAGCTAACAGGAAATTAGTGTATCGTGTTATCTATTCCAAACATGCACATGGAAAAACACTCCAAGACCCTAGTAACAGCTGGAGCAAGACAAGTCATTGGTTTACATGTTCAGGGAATGCTGGCAAGCTCAGGTGTACTGGAATCAGGGTGATAGGGTTAACTCTATCATGAAATAATAGCATGCCATAAGGCGCCACAGGGGTAGTGTAAAATGAGCCCTTGCGCTTTAGGCCCACTACACAAAGGGCGCCTGAGGGGGTCGTGACAGGGCGGCATTCGGCTTCTTCCAATATTTGGCTATGTCTCTTTTTGCCAATAGTGTACCCATACCCACCAAGGCTCCCTTGGCCCTGGGACCTCTCAAGTCATCCAGGATCCCAAGTAAGGCAACTATGGGGTATTCCTCGATTTGGTAGCTCAGTACGCACAAGAATGTTTTGAAGATAAGTAGGCACTATTAATGAATACTGGGGCAACTCCAAACCATGTGGAAAAAATATCTCATGTCATTCAGACATCCAGTAAGATTGGTCTCTAAGCATTTCCGAGCTTGCCATAACCACCCAGGCATATAGTATATACAGCGTAGGTATTGCAATTGAAAAAGGCATAGCCAGGCTGATATTGCCAAGGTGCGTGGTGCCATGCATGCCACTCTCCATTTCTCTTCCTCTAAAGAGTGAGGAAGAATTTCATGTGGTTACCCTCCAACTCATCCCCCAAACTCATCCCTCCTTTCTCATCCCCCGAAGGCCTCCAGTTGTGATAACCATTGCAACCACCCACCTGTCCAGTGCGGTGTTTCTAAGGTCACCCAGTGATCCCATACTGTCCATCAGAGTGCCGCCCTCCAGACATGAAGTACTAGCCTGGTCGGTTCCAGGAGAGCCTAGGGTATTTGCATCCCTTAGAGCATGCACATGTGGTTGTTCTCCCCAACCAGTGCTACTTCCAGTCTAAGACAGGGTCTGCCCGAGCCCATGCATACAATCATTCACTTCCATGGTATGAGCAGCCCAGTAATAAAGACACATATCTACCATTGCTAGTCCCCCATCAAATGTTGACCTTATTCATTTATCAAAGGAGATTCTGGGGAGTTTACTGGCCCAGGTAAATATACAGGTTTTCGCAGTAATGGCATTGAACCAGTGATTCGGAATGGTAAATGGAAAATTTTGGAGGGTATACAGTAAGAGTGGTAGAATCATCATTTTGTATAAGGCGACTCTTCACAACAGATTAAACGACAATTAGGCCCATCTATCCAGAACCCTCTGCACCGCACAAGTCAGAGTCCCAAGATTTAGGGTCCAAGCCAGGTCCGACTCCCAGGTCATATGGATCCATAAATATCAAAAACTAATGCATCGGATGAGGAGATCAGTGTGCCAGGTTTAATCTCCTCTATCTCCACGCTGGGGGACCATGAGTGACTTGGACCAGTTTACATGCATCCTCAATGTGGATCCAAAGGTGTGCAAAAATGGAGAATAGGAAGGGTCCAGTTTTTGCCCGGCTGCCCATAAAGAGGAAGACGTCATCGGCGCACAAGGTTCTTCTGTCCTCCAAGGCCATTCCCTAGTCAAACCCCCAAACCTGGGCATCGCACCATATCTTTGTTGCCAGTGGCTTAATCACCAAGGCAAAAAGAAGGGGGGACAGAGGGCAGCCCTGTCTCATAACTCGTTTAATCAGGAATCTGGGCGAGACAGCCCTATTTACCCATACCTGCACCTGTAGTTTGGCATAGAAGGCTCGGTGATTGATTTGAACCAGGGACCAAAGCCTAACTTGCCCAGGACTTCCTGTAGGAAGGCCCAATCCAGAGACTCAGATGACTTTACGCAATCAAGAAGCGTAGGCACCCTAGTGCATTTTAGCATCTGAAAGCCGGCCTGTGAACTCTCCAGATACAGTGCCTGGTACTGTGATGGTGAATAAATCCACACTGCTCCGGATGGACCAGGCAACTCAGTACTGGGGTAAGTTGCTGCGCTATAGTTTTCGTAAACAGTTAAACTTCACTGTTTATAAGAGAGATAGATCAGTAAGAGGTGGCCCTTTCAGGCAGTCTACCGGATTTAAGCAAGACCACAATGGTAGCCAAGTCAGTTTCCGTAGGGAAGTAACATGCTTCAAGATACATGTTCAGGACAAGATGTATAATGATGTGATGCATTTTATGATACTATTCTGCTGAGAACCTGTCTGGGCCTGGGGTTTTTCCTGAGTTGACCTCTGAGAAGCTGGACTCAATGGTCAATGGGCGGTCCAGGGTCTCCTGCTCAACAAAGGTCAGCCTGGGCAAGGGAATGTCCGTGACCATCAGAGCACATGTCTCCCACTTTGTTGGTATGCGTAGATCATAGAGGGACCCATAGTATTCCACAAATGCGAAGGCTATCTCAGTGCTGGTTTTGATACACACTCCATGCAGGGTCATGCTACAGGGCAACCACTCTGAATTCCAGATCTTTAGTGGCGAGCCTGTGGAGGAGTTTACCAGATTTGTGGCTCCATTTGTAAACTCATGTTTTTTAGATGCAGAAAGTATTAAATAAACACAGTTACAAAGTGGTATAAAAAAAGATTACACGGTAAATATGATAAGTAGTAGAACTGTAACCGAACTGTAGAAGGTAACCCTTCCTGCACTTAAACTATCCTGACCATAAATCAGGCATATTTGCACTATGGCACAAGGGTGCCTGTCTTGGCACTAGGCAGCCAAAAGTGTGCCAGTGCAGAAAGACAGCAGAACTGACCCTTTTCTTTGACACAGTTCTGCTCTCTCACTGTGCTGAGTTGCATGAAATGTTATGTAAATCCAGGCCTAGGCATGTTACAATTTGACATATCACCCAATACATTGTTCTGATTACACTTTACAGTTATAAGTGCAAAACCTGTACAGTAACTTGTTCCTAAGAAGGACTTCGACTCAAGCCTACGATACACTAAGTTGAAGATATTTGGTACAAAAATAAATGGTAAGAAAGCAGGTTTTTTTATATGTTAGTCATGCAGAAGATGGGCTGTGAACAGTAGGTCACTTTAATAATTTCTACATTAAATTGATATGACAAGCTATGGGAGAAATAAAGGGAGCTAATAATATGGGTAAAAGATGTATTGAGTTGTGTTGTTTGACAGCTGAAGTGCTCAACATTTGATTTAAATGTTTGTAGAGGAAAAGAGACAATATAGTGTTTTATGAATCATATTTTATTGCTGAAAAAAGACAAAACAAGTATATTTGTTCAATTTAAAGAACAAATTTGTCTGATAAGTATAACACAATTGCATGTTTATAGCACCAACGTTTATTATTGCTTACAGTAAGGCATTATCATTGGGGACGTTGTTAAGGTGCAAATCTGGCAAGACACATCCTGGTTGAGCTACGTTTAGTGAGCTCCTGCAGAAGCTTCTCTGGGCATTTAGGGCAGCAATGAACATTGCGGTTCAATGAGGATGATACCCTAGAGTCCCTCTGGGGTGGGGGGGTGGGGCGATAGGCACCCAGAGCCACAGAGACGTGTAAGCACTCTTGTGTCGAGGAGGGGAGAGTTGCACAGTGGCCTCCTGCTGCCCTGCTTTGTCACCCTCCCAGCCTGGGAGGGAGGGGAGGCGGCAGCAGGACCAAGCTAATCACCCATTGACGCAAGACTTGGTCCCTATCAGGGCAGGCAGATCACATAGTTTTTTGTTTTTTTTTAGAGAATTTTATATAGGGCGAACTAGACCCGAGGCATTGGGTATCAGAGCGCTTTACATGAGCACCACCACCAGTTTTGTTACAGAAGAACACATTCATTTTTGTTAGGCATGGGGAGATTAAGTGATTTGCTCAGAATCACAGGATGTTGAGCGCCGTTGCCGAGACCCGAACCCGGGTCCCCCGCTTGTAAGTCGACCGCTTTAGCTGTAAGGCTACATCTTCTCCCCAATCTCATTAGCTCATAATCTACGAACTATCCCAGTGCACGACAAGCATTAGGGGGGGATTTGCGCAATACTTATTATTTTTTTTGTTTTTTGTTTTTTTGTCGATAATGTTTATTGATTTTTGTTTTAACATACTGGGACAAATGACCAGATGAGGATGTACATGAGAACAATTATTACATCTAGTACAGGGCAACAGGGTTACATATTCGAAGTATATAAGCGAATGTTAGTTACATATCATGAAATCGCCGTACCAGTATAACACGGCAAAAACATTATTAATTTAAAAACCGTCTTTGCTTGTTAACTATAATGTAAAGGCCCTTTTAGCAACAAAGATGTATTAATAGCCCTGGGTTCTGTAGCTACTGGGCGTGCACTGGGACCAGATGGGGTTCCATCCGATGTCTTTCTTCATAACAAAACCTGTTGGAGCAAGTACATCGTATTAGTGGCTAACGCCGTGGCTGAAGGCGCCCCTGTACCTAAATCATGGGGGGGTGCTGTCATTATTTCAGTTTTCAAAAAAGGAGACAAGGCACTTCCATGTAACTACAGACCCATTAGTCTGATAGATACAATCCAGAAGATCATCGGGAGGATGGTCCTGATCTTAATACTGGATTGGGTAGAGGACAACGGGATTTTATCCCCATTTCAAGCTGGTTTCCGCAAATCGATTAGCACAGTGGACCAGGTCTTTCGTTTTATCCAACTACACTGGAAGGTAGTGACTCTGGGGAAAGGTAGTCTCTATGCCGCTTTTGTAGACTTAAGAGCTGCCTTTGACCTAGTGCCCCACTCGAGGTTGTGGCTCGTCCTCGAAAAGCTGGGGCTTCCTGTGGAAGTTTTGACCTTATTTATGAGGTTACATGAGTCTAACTTTGCTAAAATCCAGTGGGGAGGTCCCGGCGAAGTTACCTCAGAGTTCCCGGTAGAGCGTGGTGTGCGCTAAGGCTGCACCATGGCCCCCACACTCTTCTCCCTGTACATTAACGGGATAGTAGAACGCATGCTTAGTGTTACCACTGATGCTCCTAAGTTGGCTGGGGTAGTTACTCCGATATTGATGTTTGCGGACGACACCCTCATTGTGTCAAAAACTCCGAGTGGTCTGCAAAGAGCTTTGTCTGTCTTCGACGACTTTTGCCTCGGACATGGTTTGGAGGTAAATGTGGCGAAGACCAAACTCATGGTTTTTAATCCACACCCAAGCTACAGAGCGAGGAAGTTTTTTATGAATGGCCAGCCACTTGAGGAGGTTAATAACTTTATCTATTTAGGTTTGCATGTAACTAACGATAATAAGTGGAGTAAGCATATCACGATGACCGCCTTGAAATTTAGGCAGATATCCGGGGCTCTACTTAGGGAGTATAAAACATCCCTCACAAAGCCGATTAAACCAGTGCTCCAAGTTTATGAGGCAAAGGCTTTAAGCTCTGTGTTGTATGGGGCTAAGCTATGGGGTTTTGACGGGTTAACTTCTTTAACAGCAGTCGAAAACAAATTCTTCCGTAGCATAACAGGCCTCCCACAGAGTACTCCTTTGGTTCCCCTGAGATATGATCTAGGCAGGAAGGCCATCCTGGATTTAGCCAAACTCCGTCCGGTTTTATACTGGCGGAGGCTTTGGACCACCCCGGAGCTTTCTTTTTATGCCAACGGGCTTATGGAGGTTATAAAGTCTGACACATTCCAAAAGATCGGTTGGTTGAGGAACCTTTGAGCGTCCTTGATTGATCTGGGCCTGGAGGGGCTGCGGAGGGACCCGGCAACTGTCCTGTTCCCTTCTAAGAGTTCCCTGAGAGCGATCTATTGGGAACATATTGACTACCAAACTTGGAGCAGAGCGAATCGCTCTTGGATGACTAGCTGGTATCTGGAGGCGAAAGTATCACCAGCTCTGGAACCCTACTGGGACCTGATCACCAAACCTGGTGACAGGAAACTGTACTTCCAGCTAAGAGCCGGTTCTCTACCACTTAGGTCCCTCACAAGCAGGTGGACAAGTTTGGGTGTGGAAACATGTCCTGCTTGTGGCTTGCAAGCTGAATCAACTGCCCACTTTTTGTTTGTCTGTCCTGCATATGTTATCCCAAGACGAGTCTGGTTGTCCCCATTGTGCAAAGCTTTAGGCACAAGGAGTAGTGTTGTTGCTTTAAGGATTCTACGTACTAACACCCTACCGATTATTTCTATCGCTCTTGCTAAATACTTGGGTTGGGCATGGTATCTAAGGAACAAAGTCCCCAAGCACACTCTGATAGTCCCCAACTGAGGTTTTGTAGGGCTGGGTTATGGATCTTTTTCTTTTTGCATTGTGATATGACCCCTGTCTAATCGCTTAATGGTTATTTCTATTCATGTTTTTATACTGTAGTATTTTATATGTTATCTTACCATCTAGTCAACCGATTTGTTTAATGCTTTTTTAACCTACATTTCTTAAGTATTTATGATCGGACGGATTTTATGGATTTATGTATCTTCTAGGGCTTTTTATTAGTTGTCTTATCTTGTGTTTTTTTCCTTTTTGTTGTTTGTGTCTTTTATGAATTTTAAATTTCGAATAAAGACTATGATGATGATGATGGTTAACTATAATTGCCCTATGAATTTGTTGAACGGACCCTTCGCATAAGTTACTTGTACATGTGTGATTTGCATCAGTGCACTATATGGTGATTTACCTGTCAAAGATGCTAGTGTTTAAGTGAGAGTAGAGACTGGACAATGGCTTATCTAAGTCAAGTAGGGGGTGTATAACACTTCTGACCTATGAGTTCCTGTGGGTGATCTTGGGGGAAGAGCATGCAGGGCCAGGGTAATGGAGCGATAAGATATTGTGGCCCCGGCTGGGGCGAGTTAATGTAGAGTTCTGCAGTGAAGTGTAACTATGGGGGTTATTTCATCATGAAGATGCTGTGAGGCACTTACTAACAGAGCTTCGTTTCTATATGTGTTATGTATTTCTGCCAGTCTGGGGGGGGTCAGCGCCTGTGGTATGTGTGTGTACGGTATCCTGTGACTGCAAATTTTCCGCTATCAGTGCTTTTCTAAGGTCTGTGAGCCATGTACGTGTGCATGGGGATAGGCTTGACTTCCATGTCATGGCCAATCTACATATGGCCAGTCCAAGCGTCAAATCCTGAAATATATTGATAATTTTTCTCCCACTAGTGCGTTTGTTAATTCCTAGCAGGAAGGGTATCCCATTTGCTGTCACTGAGGTTTCATCGGCTTCTGAGAAAGCAGTTTCCACCACAACCCAGTATTTTTAGGTCTCGCCTGACCCAGCGCATGCGCTGGTCTGGCGAGACTTTTTGTGAGGGCTCAAAAAATGCTACCATGGCCAGCCTAGAGCTACAGTGCATGTGCGCTGGCGAGCGCTTCGGAGCAGAGGCTGGCAAACCTCGTCATGCTCAGTAAGCGCCCGCGATCACTTTCACTTTCGCCCAGATCACTTTTGCAGCGCTCCTTTGATGTTCTCGTTAAAAGAACATCAAACTTGAAAGAACATGTTGTTGTGTTAATGCTTTGCTGCACCCGCTTGACTTACAATGTGCTTTCTCTTTCCACAAACTCAATGTTTGTGTTCCTTTATTTTGAGATGCTTTTAGTATTATTGTTTTGTGACTTAAAGAACATTAAGCAAATGTTACTGTGAAACTGGACAACGTTCACAGTGTTTATTTCTGATCGCAGCGGCTGCTTCATGTCCGTTGCACCATTCAGGGAGTCCTTTCGTTGGCGCTTTCATGAGGACATGATGAGGAAGCTGGAAACTTTTGGCACATTCTCTTTAAAAGCACAGCATGCTGGCGACTGGTTAATCAATTAGACCTATGTAGCGCTTTCGTTCTCAAAGCGCTATGGTGGGTGCAGCAGTTACAAGTCATGAAATATGGGGTGCAACTCACAAGGAGGGGGCAGGTTTGAGTGCACATTGGCTGCAATCGAACTCTTAAGATGATGGGCTGTGTGTATCCATTATCAGCACTCAGTCTTCGCTAAGGGATCTTGTTTGTTTTGTTGTTGTGTTAATGCTTTGCTGCACCCGTTTGACTTACAACGTGCTTTCTCTTTCCACAAACTCGATGTTTGTGTTCCTTTATTTTGAGATGCTTTTAGTATTACTATCACACACACAACCACACACACACACACACACACACAACCACACACACACAAACACACACACAACCACAACCACACACAACAATCACACAACCACACACACAACCACAATCACACAACCACACACACAACCACACACAACAATCACACAACCACACACACACAACCACACACACAACCCCTACACACAACCACACACAACCACACCCACAACCACACACACAACCACAACCACACACACAACCACAAACACACAACCACACACACAACCACACACCCAACCACACACCCAACCACACACCCAACCACACATGCAAACAAACACGCAAACACACACACACACACACAACCAAACAACCACACAACCACACACACAACCACACACACAACCACACACACCACACACACACCACACACACAACCACAACCACACACACAACCACACACACAAACACAACCACACACAGCCACGCACACAACCATACCCAACCACACACACAAACACACACAACCACACACACACAACCAAACACACAACCACACACACAACCAACCACACACACAACCACACAACCACACACACAACCACACACACACACAACCACACACCCACAACCCCACACACAACCACACCCACACAACCCCACACACAACCACACCCACACACACAACCACACACACACACAACCACACACACACACACAACCACACACACAACCACACAACCACACACACAACCACACCCAGCCACACACACAAACACACACAACCACACACACACACACACACAACCACACACACACACACAACCACACACACACACAACCACACCCACACACCCACACACACAACCACACACAAAACCACACCCACAACCACACAACCACACACAACCACACAAAACCACACACACACAACCACACCCACACACATACACCCACCTACAACCCCACACATACACACACACACACACAACCACACACAACCACACACACACACAACCACACACACAACCACACATACAACACACACACAACACACACACACAACCACACACACAACCACAACCACACACACAACCACACACACACCCAACCACACACACACAACCACACACACACACAACCACAGCCACACAACCACACACACACAACCACACCCACAATCACACACCCACAACCACACACACACACTACCACACATCCACAACCTCACACACAACCACACACACAACCACACACAACCACACACACACACAACCACACACACAACCACAACCACAACCACACACACAACCACAACCACACACACAACCACACACACAACCACACCCACAACCACACCCACAACCACACACCCACAACCACACACACAACCACACACACACAACCACACACATACTACCACATACACAACCACACACACAACCACAACCACACACACAACCACACACACAGCCACACACACACACACAACCACACATACAACCACATGCACACAACCACACACACAACCACCCACACAACCACAAACACACACAACCACACACACACAACCACACACATCCACACACACCCACACCCGCATCCACAACCGCACCCACACACAACCACAACCACACACACAGCCACACACACAACCACAACCACACACACAACCACACACACAACCACACACACAACCACACACACAACCACACACACAACCACACACACACCCACAACCACGCACAAAACCACACACGCAACCACATACACAACCACACACACAACCACCCACACACAACCACACACACAACCACACACACAACCACACACACACACACACACACACACACACACAACCACACACACACACACACACAACCCCACACACAACCACACACACACAACCACACACACACAACCACACACACACAACCACACACACACACACAACTACACACACACACACAACCACACACACAAACACACACACAAACACACCAAGCATTGGCATAGTCAATAGGTCTCGCCTTTGGGACCTTATAAGTGTTTAGCCACACAACAGTTGATGTGGTTGCACCAAGGATATTGTGCTGCGTAACTAAATACTTAGATGGTCCCAAAAGCGAGACCTATTGGCTATGCCAATGCTTGTTTTATGTTCGAGCAGTCCCACACCATGTGTAGGAATGTGACTTAGGTGCCTTGGCAGCGGGGGTAGATCTCATTGGAGCCCACATACATCCTTGCAAGTCTGTATGGGGTAAATAAGAATGATGTAAATAGTTCAATTGTGTGAATTTGATGCGGGCATTATTTGATATAATTTTTGGGTATGTCAGAGCTTGTGCCCATTGTTTATCTGTTACTGTGGTTGCAAGAGCAGTATCCCTGTAGTCCCTAAAGGGGGCCATAAGGGTGGCTGCATCTGGTATAAGTGAGCTGTATATCATAGTGATTGCTCTCCTACCTGTACTGTGTGTCAGTAGCGTGTGGAGTATGTCAGAGATTTTTGGCTCAGCTTGCCTTGTGTTCCACGTCAGGAGTAATCATTGCATTAGTGACGCATATAATAGGAACGATCCGGGTGATATTCCATAATCGTCTATAAGAGTCGTAAATTCACACAGTGTGGATTCAACAAATAGGTCTCCCCTGGTCAAGAGCCTCGCCGTGTACATTCCGCCATTTCTGGGTGGCGGACACTTACTTGCGCGCCGACAAGCATTCCTATAGGTAGATCTGGAGCGTAAGGTGGGGACGAGTCTGTAGGTGCAACGTAACGGGTCCAACAGCTGTGTGCCCTAGACATTAAAATATTGTCAGGGTGTTATGTGATCTTCGCGTTCGATCCGCACAGCCACTCCAGTAGTGACGACTGATTGCTGTGTGGTGACCAGTGTCCCAAGTCGGAAATATTTGGTTTGCTAACCATCTCGTCAGCCATTGTAGCTGGTCAACCGCATAGTATTTCTCGTAGTTAGGCGCCCCTAGACCCCTTCTGTAATTGGGACATATAGTTTCGCGAGGGCAACTCGAGCTGTAGATATGCCCCAGACTAGGGACGTTAGGATTGATTTCAGTTGACGAAACAATTTATTCTGCAATGGGAATGGTAGCGTTGCAAAGTAGTATGATAGGCGAGGACGTGGTAGCATTTTAGATATAGCTATGCATCCCATTGGGGAGAATGGTAGCTCCGTCTAAAATGTCCTAAAGGAGCGTGCCCTGGTGAATGCCCTCCCCAGGTTACCTTCTATAACATCTGCTTGTAAGTGATATATTTGCACCCCCAAATATTTGAAAAAGTCTTATGTATGGGTAAGAAGTTTTTGTGGGAGAGCCGACCGTAGCTCCAAGGTTTGTGAGGCCATCGGGAACAGGAGGGACTTTTCCCAGTTTACTTTGAGCCCAGATATACACCCGAAAGATTCCAGTAATGTCATCAAGTCAGCAAAAGCCGCATGTTGGTCTCAAATATAGATCAATGCATCGTCTGCATATAATGAAACTATATGCCATTAATTATGTACTTTTATGCCCCAGTCCACTGCATGGTTACGTAGCGAGCAAGCCAGGGTTCCATCGCTCAAGCACAAATAATAGGGAAGAGGAGGCAGCCCTGTCCGGTGCCGCGCTTGATGCAGAATGGGTCTGAAATATGATGGCTTGTTTTTACCCTGGCCTGTGGTGCACTATATAACAGTCTAATCCATTTCAGAAAGTTGGGTCCAATGCCTTGCCGTGCTAATACCATTCCCAGATTTTCCTAGCCCAGCATGTCAAATGCCTTCTCTATGTCTAAGGAGGCTATCCATGGCTGTTCCCCGATGTGCATGCCCAGTCTAATAATCGGAAAAGACGCCGTAAATTTAGGCAGGTATTTCTGCCCGGTATAAATCCATTTTGATCCGGGTGTACCAATGGTTGTGTAACCTCTGTCAGTCTGTTGGCTAGAACCTTCCCCAGTATCTTATCATCTGTATTCATTAGTGACATTGGGCGATAAGATAAGATCTAATTTGTTGTAAATCCCTACCGGGTCTCAGGAGTACTACTAATATGGCTTCTTGCATCGAAGGTGGTAGCGGGCCCAGGACATTTGCGTCCAGGTATACGCGGTGAAGACGTGGGACAATTAGTGTGATACAAGTGATATAAAATTCCGGAGGCCAGCCATCTGCTCCTGGGACCTTTCCTTTCACCAGCTGCTGTAGTGCTTCCGTTATTTTGGTGGCTGTGATGGGGGCTTCCAATGTATCATAGCGGTTGGGCGAAATTTGCTCTAAAAATGCTAGCATGTGTGTCTCCGCTTGCGATGGTGGGGTGTTATATAGGGTTGTGAGGTACTGGTGAAAAGCTAAGTTTATCTCAGCTTGCGTGTTGACCCAGTGACCCCTCAAGCTGTATATGGTGGTAATTGGTGTGTGGGTCATGTCTGTCTTTAGTAGCCAGGTCAATATCCTGCCAGCCTTGTCACCCTCGGTGTGCTTTTTCGCTAGGTATCTTCTATAATCTAATGAGCATAATTTAGCTAGCGTTTCTTTATGGGAGAAACGAGTTTGGGCTAATTTGGATGCAACCTGTGGGTCCATAGGTAGTTGTCATTTCTGACTACCTATTTCCTCCTCCAGACCCTCTGGTTCCTTTGTAAGTGTCATACGTGTCCCATATTTTGTTTTTAACACGTGTCCCCGTAGGACGACTTTGAAAGCGTCCCACTTAATACCAACGTTGGAGGCTGTGCCTTCATTTTCTGAGAAATATGTTGTAACAGATTGTGTTAGCGAGTTGCGTAGTGGTGCGTCTTTAAGCACTTCCAAGGGAAGCCTCAAAGTTGGGATACTGACTGGGAGTGGTCCGCATGACAATCGTATTTGCAAGGGGTTATGGTCCGATAGTGTACGGGATAGCTATTCAGCGTGCGATATCATTGGTAGGGCTTCTGGTAAGCAATATATCAGATCTATTCTAGTATGCAGGTTGTGGAGTCCGGAGTAATGAGAGTATTCACTAAGGGTGGGGTGTAATTCGTACCATGCATCACATAAATGTGTCCTGGACGACCAGGCCCATAGTTGATGTGAGAGGCTGGTAGATTGAGCACCCTGCACTAGCAGGCGTGAGCGGTCAAGCGCTATTTTTGAGGTGCAGTTGAAGTTCCCACCTCAGTACCTGGGTATGGTGGGATTTTGTAGTAACGCCTGTGTAAGTGTTTGCAGAAATTGGGCTTGGCCTGAATTTGGGGCATATGGTGAAACCATTGCTATTGGGCAATCATTTAGTATCCCTTCTAAGATTGTATAATGTCCATTCAGATCTGTGCGGGTGGATTGTATCCAGAGTGGTGTGCCCGGCGCTACCCATATCAAGGTACCCCTAGCATATCCCGAGTATGTGGTTCCCACTACTGTACCTCTCCATCTTTTTCGCATGGATGTGAGTGTCTGTGTAGTCAGGTGTGTATACTGTAGTAGTGCAATGGCAATCCCTCTCCTTCTTAGATATTGGTACACCCGGTGGCATTTGCCCGCCACCCCTCTTACATTCCAGGTCAGAAGCATAAAATTATCTGTCTGTGTGGCCATTTGTATGCGAAAGTGATGGTATGAAGGGTTATGTCCCACCTTTATGATGGTGCGTCCACCAGACGTGTGCTAACATATGTGTACTGCTCGGTGTGGTAATGTTGGAGTCCATTCATGGCAACAACGTTCGTGTTTGGGCAATGGTTAGACATTATAAATAATAACATTCCCCAACTCCCGCTCCCAGGCCTTTACGTCAATGGCCGGCCAGCCATCTGCACTAAGCTGTAATACAAAACTGTATAAGCATGCATAAATATAAAAGACATTAAATGAAATATAATAGTAGGCAACAAGTACTAAGTCTATAACAGCTACGCAATGGGAGTGGTGAGGGGGAGGACAAGGTTTACAAGATAATCCCACTGTGCCCGCCTGCATAAATTCTACATCTGAGTCCCAGCATAGCCTACATGGGTGCGCGTAAGCAGGGGAGGGAATTATATGCGTGTCCCAATTGGCTCTCACAGCTACGCAAAGCCACAGCAAACCTGTGTGAGTCCTGCTACATGAAAACATCTGGGGTGTGACTTCTAGACCTTTTGTTTCCCCGGCTGCCCTCCGAGAGTCTGTCAGAGATGGGGTGTCCTCCAGTGGATTATCAGGTTCAGAGCCTTAGGCTGTGGCAACTGGCAAATTGAAGTGAAGCGTATTGTTCAGCATGCTTCACATCTGTGCCCTTCCCTTCTCAGCTTGTGCCTTGGTGGGGCCCTGAGGGTGGCCCCTGGATCAATGTCTGTGGCGCCTTTGCACCTGCCATTGTCCTTGGGATAAGGAGGTCGAGTCTCCAGTGGATACCAGGCCGTTTTGTTCCATCCGTGTGAAAGATCGTCTTGTTTCGGAGTTGAATCCTCAGGGTGGCTGGGAATTGCATCCGTATTTGACGCCGTGTTCGCGTAGTTTTTTCTTTACTGTGAAAAAGGGGGAACTGCCTTGTTGTACCACTAGGGTATAGTCTGGATATACATGGATCGTGGCCTCGTCTATTATCAAAGGTCCGCGTGCTCTGGTGACCTGTAGGGTGTGGTCCCTATCACAGTAATTAAATAGTCCCTACACCACCGGGTGCTGTGAGGCCCCTGGATGGGAAGGGGCCCTGGGTACCCTGTAGGCCCTTTCCACGGAGAAGGACTTGGACTCCTTGCCCTGTAGGATCATGTCTACAAACCACTGCTCCAAGAACAGTTCCATACTATGGCCCTCTGTCCGCTCTGGAAGGCCCACTATGCAGATGTTGTTCCTCCGCGATTTGCCATCCTGATCCTCCACTCAGTCATGCAGATAATCCACCTCTTTTTGCAATGACTTAAGTTGTTACTCCGTCCCTTTCACCGTGGGTCTCAGGGACGCCAGGGTTGACTCAGAGTCTTCTCCTCTTTCCTTTCGGCGTTTATGAACTTCTCGCAGGAGTTCCACTTCTATGCAAAGCGAGTTGAGTTTAGGGCCTAGTATGGATTTAATGTCCAATATGGCTGTCATGATTCCATTGAAGCAATATGCATGATCGGATGAGGTTCCCTAGTGTTGTCCTGCAATGGGAAGTGTCTCTGGTGGTTTGTCCAGTGTATCAGAAGTGGTTCACTCTTGCGCCTGAGGTATATCTGGTTTAGTTCTGCCCATCGTAGTTATAGGAGGAGAAGGGTGGCAAGCAGATAATACTCATGATGTATTTGTGTGGCACTGCAGGTTTGCTGTTTGATGTATCAGTCGAGCGTCCCTTTATTCCAGGAGGACAAGGGGGCCGTCTCTGACTGGTCACTGTCGATTGATCAGTCTCAAGGAGAGATCGCACTGCGTTCCTGAGAGCCCCCGGTGATTCCTCCAATATAAGGCGCAGATCCGTTGCGAAGCGCCGCAAGCTCCTAGGGGGCCTGCCCGTGGTGGCACCTCCAGCGTCAAGCTTGGCCCCACATTGGTGCATCGATGTATCCCAGGATCCTATCTGAGGCCCACGATGCTGTGCCCAAATGTTAACTGATGTTTTTGGGTGGTTCCCAACACTCAAGGACCAGGATCACCGCGGTACATCGCCTACATCTGCATTCTTGGACGGCTTTTACTGTATTGGGCTCGGTCCCACCACCATTTGCCCTGGGGGCCTGGAGTCTTTGGTGGTTCCCGTTGCTCAAGGCTCAGGACTGCTTCAGCATGGCCCCAGCTTCTGAAGTCCTGGGTTTGCCTCCCTGTTGTGAGGACTAAAACTGTCGAGACACACCAGCAGTTCATAGGGGCATGGGCGGCTCCCTTTTGGCACAGATCTGCTACAGCCTGCTACTGACTCTCGGGTTCCATAGGAGCAGGCCCACCAATGCAGGGCCCCGGGCTGTCTTGAGTTGGTGCCAGTGATTTAAGCAGTCTGGGTCGGTTCCTCGGTGCAGGCGTCAGACCCGCCATAGCTTGTCATCGATGTGTGACTGGTTCTGGCCCCCACCGGGTTTTAACAAAGATGGCTCACCCCCCTGGGGCAGTCTACACCGTGTCCATCAGTGGAGGATCCTCTGCCACTGCACCATAAGCGATGGCACTCTCCGTGGCCTCCCTCTCTGGCGCAACAAACCATGATAACATCCAAGCAAAAATACATTGCCATGCATGCATCTACAACCCAAACAAAGCTCAGATGGTGCAGTCGGAGGCCATCCCTGACAGCATTATCAGCCCCTCGAAGCTCCAGGCGAGCGGGAGACGGGCTTATGGGATGCAGTGCCCATGTTAATATCATAGTTATTCCTAACAGAGGCCCAACCACCATTACTATGACAACCATATCAATTGTTAACTTAAATGTTCAAGAGCTTAACTCCGCTGCAAAAAGGAGAGCGCTAAGGCTCATATCAAAAGATGTAGACTTGGCCCTCATCCAGGAAACCCCCCTTCCTAAAACTCTTCTCAAACTGGTTTCGATCCCAGTTCCATGCAGTAGCGGCATCCAAGACAATGGCGTGGCTATCCTGTTGAGATGGGGTATGTACTTTGATTTAAAATCTAAATATGAGAAAGAAGACTGGTCGGCATCCAAGGCACACTCGGGGATCTTCCTCTGATATTCACTATCGGCCCTAGCAACGACAAAGAACACTTTCACATGACCACAATTCCACGCATCGCACTCGCCTTCAAATGCCACATCCTCATAGTTGGAGATTTTAATACTATACTGCACCCTGAGCTTGATAGATCCCTTCTGAGACCCTGACAAACACGTTATCCCATTTTCGCTCACCATGGGTATTTCAGATTTTTTTTCCTGGAAGATATTTGGAGATTGATGCATCAAGGGGACTGGCACTACAGCTTTTACTCCAACGTCCATAGGTCTTATCCCTAATGATTGAGGGTAAGCTCTTCATATAAGGTTGGAGCTCGAAGTCAATGTATTCTCCGAGAGTGAGTTAAAAAAAGTCAATCCCGCAAATATTGGTGTCCCCTTTGAAGGATAGGTGGGTTTGTGGATCTTTCGTAACATATACATCATTGCCATAACTGTTTGTTTCATATATGGATATTGGTTTTCTTCGCATGTCATGAGTCCTTTGTGGCACCATGTTTCCGGATAACTTAGCAGCTCCATCTGAATATTACAAGTCAGATTACATGACGTTCACATGTAGCAAGTTTTATCTGCCAGTTGTCAGTTGATTTCTGCTATATAGTCAGCGGTGTGAAAAATGACTGTATGGTACCAATTATCCCTGCCTTTTATTATCTGTTCTGGATTCCCTTTAAGTTGGTTGATGGCCTGAGTCTGTTTTTGAATAATATTGGATGGTAGAAAATATTTCTTCATACAATATATTTGTAGTCTTTCTCCAAATGTATTTTAGGACTGCTGTTTGGAAAAGGTTAATACAATTGCCTGGAAGGAGTACAGGGCCAAAGATTGATCTGGGTGTGAATTTATTTACTTTCGTACGGGATGTGTCTATGCTCAGTTCTTCTTTTGTGGTTAGTATGCTAGTGTGAACTCATAGAGATCAATTTTAGTTTTGATTAAATCTCATTGAGCTGTTGGGCAGAAAGACAAGCCTTTTTTTAATACCATCATTTAGGAGCTTGTTACTGTGGTTAACGATAGAATAATCACTAGTTTGTACTTTTCTCTCTTTCACTTGTTCCTTCTTATTGGCTTGTGTTAAGCCTCCTGATGTTGAGGGTTCATTCCATTTAATTAGGTATGAGCCTTGTTTTTGTATCTTGTGTGCTTGTGTTTCCTAATCGATGTCTGCGAGCCTCCTCTAAAAATCCCTTCCTGTGCCGGAAAATGTTCTTAGTGCTACCTCTCCTGGAAATTAAATGTCTGATGTTTAATTAGCTCTCAGGCATGTTCTTAGGTATCAAGGCTGGGTTCCCATTTTTTAATTGTTCTACTTAATGGAAAGGTTATTGACTCCCCGGTTGATAGTTTAGTCAGTGTCGTCAGAATTTTTGACTTTTGCATTGGATTATGTCCTCTTCATACTCATCAAGAACTTTGTTGAGTATTTGGCATTTTCTGTGTGACTCCTCAGTTTGCCTCCTCAATTTATTTGGGTTAGCGTGTCAACTTTCTATTTGTATTTCTCATATTCTTGGACAAAAGCGATTACCTGTCAGAACATATTATTTGATGCTTCATGTAAGGTATCCTCCCACCTCCTGATTTTGTCTGGTGCCTTTGTCTCCAAAGGTGGGAATAGCACACTTCTGAGACCCCTCGGAATGCGATCTACTTCTAAATATATTTTCAGCTGTGCTTCTTCCTACAGCTTTGCTGTTTCCATTTTCAGGGCTCTTTTGAAGGCCTGGAAAGTGGATTTAGCTGATGATGGGATGGATGCATTAAAGGTTTCTGCAATCCTAGTGGCTTTTTGTTCGCATCAGTTCCTAAAGTCCACTGTTTAGCATATTGTGCAAAGTTTCATGCTCACATTGTTTTACTGATAAGGGACTATGGGGGGAAATAGTTTGTGACTGTAAGTAGATCCTTTGAGAGAGGCCCGACATACTCAATGCACTATTATTAGCACCAGATATTGGTTGAGAGACATTTTTGTAGATGGTGAAAAAGGCACTTGTTTTTGGGGTGGGGTGCAAGTATTAAGACTTGGCTTAGAGAAAGTGCTTTTACCCTATTATAATTTCAGAAGTTCACAACCCTCATGTTTTCTTCCATTTGCTACACGGCTATTACATATTTACCCCTGATTTACCTGCTAAACACACCCACAATTTTTGATTTCTTAAATGGCATTCCTAATTTTCATCATATATAATGTTTCAAAAAATGTTCCATTGCTTGCTTGAAGGTGTACTTCACAATTTAGTGTATTGCAGACAAACTCATGCCTACAGAGTTACAGCAATTGGAAAAAACACTCTTGATTATGGATGTGCCAAATGTGCACAACCATATGCATGTTTACTCATGGATGAGGTGCGGATGCATTGCTTCTGGAAGGGAAGATATGAACACCTCAACAACCACATTATCTTTTGGGGAAGACACATTTTTATCTTTTCCTGCTCCTTGGAAGAACACTACCAACATGTTTGTGAGGTTCTCCAACAACTTACGAATAATTCCTTAACCTGTAAACCTAAAAAATGTTCATTTGAACTGACTGAGGTGGATTCCCTTGGGTTTATAATATCACACAAGGGTTTGTTGATGGAATGTAGAAAGATTCAAGCTGTGATTAATTGGCCTTCTCCTTTCCAGTTAAAGTAACCCTGAGTTTTTTAGTGTTTAGGCAGTATCTTTATAATTTTTCTAATCAAACCTTTAATATCTCCTGGCTGCTGAATTTGAATGCTGGGTTTCATTGGGAGGAATGTGCAGAAGTGTCCTTTCAGACTTTGAAGGAAGCCTTCCCCACAGCTTCAGTACTAAGATAACCAGACCCTGCAAAGAGGTGTATGGTTGTAACAGACACCTCAGAGTGAGCTTTATGGACAGTGTTTCCTCATCAGCGAGAGGATAATAATTTAGAACATCCTGTCTTCTACTGCTCCAGGACTTTGTCTTCCTGTGAACAAAACTATTAGGTCATAAAAAGGAAATGGCTCACCAAGAAGGAAGCCAGCCTGCATAGAGTGAAAATACATGCTTGAAGGCTTTCGTTTGCCATTTGAAATCATAACTGATTATCGAAATCTTCAAGTGTGGCAAGAATTCCAGTTTTGAAACAGTCGTCAAGCCAGTTGGGTATATTTTTTTGCATCAGTTTGACTTTGTGATCACCTATATTCCTGGTTCTAGTAATGTTTTGGCTCTCTCTCTTCTAGAGATTCCTCCCATCAAGAGTTTCAATCACAAGCTATGTTGGCTCCAGAACAAATAATTTATCTTTCCACTTCCTTTTCAGGTAACGTCAAGCAAGCCCATCTGTTTCTGGATAAAAAATTACAGAAGTTAAGTAAGAATTTTAAGATCATAGAACAAGATGAGCTACACTTCCTTGAGAAATCCCTATTTGTTCCTATACCAGATCTGCAATGGAACTATATTAAATCTTTGTCATGACACTTTGAGTGTGGAACATCATGGCAAGAAGATTACATTAGATTTAATTCTTCAGTCCATCTGGTGACCCATGGTTGTGTAGGATGTGGACCAATATGTGTCTTCTTGTGCAGTATATGCCCATTTTAAAGCTTCTTCTTCAAGATCATATGGTCTTCTATGTCCATTGCCAATTGCTCATGAGTCATGACACACCATCTTGACAGACTATATAGCTGATCTTCCAAAGTCTGATGTTTTCTCTAGTGCGATGGCGACTGAGGATACATTTTCGCGATGGTCCATTTTTTTTGTACAAGTTATTCCCTGCATAGGATATGGCACATCGATTTATTAAGGATGTGTTTCGTCTACATGGGCTACCGTCTTTAATTATTTTTGATTGAGGTTCAGAGTATATCTTGAGATTTAGGAAGACCAAATGCTCACCCTTAGAATTCCAAGAGCTTTGTCTTCCGGATTTCATCCCTAAGCAAATCGTTTTACTGAGCCTACAAATCAGAGCTTGGTGCAGTTTTAGTGCTATTTTGTAATGCTACATGTAAAAATAGGACGTCCTTGTTGCCCTATGCAGAATTTGCTTACAACAATAGCACACATAGGGCTATTGGAGTGGTACCTTTGTTTAGTCTTCAAGGCCTTTAATCCAGAAAGAGTCCTAAAATAGTATCCACTGACTCTTCGATACTAGCAGCTTGAGTTTTTAGAACATTTAGTTTATGTATGGAATAAGGTTGGGGAAATGTTATCAGCTGCTCAAGAAAGGATGAAGTAACAGGCAGACAAACATTTTGTATATTTTTGATAATTTTTCTCATGTTAGGCTAACTCCTCCCCCAGTCATGGTGCTAGGTGTTCCTGAGTTTCGGGTTTCAGATTTTTGTAACTCTACCTTAGTTTGTGGGTAATTGCTATTTTTTGTCCACTGGTTTATGATAAACCTTGGGAACCAGCCTCTACAGGCCATGCTCTATCTTTGATGCCAAGGTTCTTCTTATTGCATCCTGACAAACCTGGAGCCCTGGGAGTGGGGTACACTGTTAGACCTGCTCATGGGTTGCAGCCTTTAAAGACTTTTAGATGCACCTACATCAATTAGGTGCCAACACAGTTGTCTCTTTTCCATGTGGTGGCATGTTCATGGGATAGTGTTGTGTCAGGGACTTAGTAGGGTTTGGGCTTATTGTGATGGAGGATGGTGGGTAGAGGCAGGAGGTTCCCTATCATGATGGGGCAGATTTTCATAGCCTTTTTTCCAATCCATCATAGTCATCATTTCTCAGGTACCAATTGAGTTAGCCCAGACTAAGATGGAGGATTTGCTTCCTTTGCGAGCTAGTTTCTCTTCCAGGTTATAGTATGCTATATAAACCTTGCTATAACATTACTCGGTGTGTGACAATGCTCCCGAGCGTTGGTTTGGTTCTTTCCTGCACCTCTTTCTTGCTAGTCCACAGTCCTCTCTATTTTGTGGATTCTTTGTGTATCTTGGTGTGTGGTAGACCTGGCATCCTTGCTATGGTTTCCCCTGACTTTTTGTCTTCTGACCCTCTGTTTTTCCTACCCAGTGCTAAAGTTAATGTGCTCTTTACTTAGAACATGGTAACATTGGTTTATTCACTATTGGCATATTTGATTTACTTATAAAGTGCACTACAGAGGCCCGACGCATCTCCAACCTCGCTTTGTGCTACTCGCATCGCCTACAGCCCAGTGGTTCGACGATGATGTTTCACCTCAATGTCCATCCCATCTTGATTCTCGACGTATCTTCAACTTTGCACAGCTCGGAACCGATGCATTGCCTACATCAGCAGGATCACCAGCAATGCACCGCCTCCTTAGCTCCACACATCATCCTCCATGTTGATGTATCCAAGGTACTGTTCAGCAGGCCTAGACTGGTCCCTATATCCGACCCATGCTCCATCGCGGTTGACCTGAACTTTCGCATCTGCCCCAGTCAAGTGCGAGCAGATAGCCCCGGTTGGCACTATTTGTTTCTAAGCACTACAAAACAGTTTATTCTTTAAAAAGTTATATCTTGAGTTCTACTTAATGATTTCTTTTTTGGTTTTGGTCTTGTTTTACTCATGCAAATATAATCTATTCTACTAAACTGGCGTGGAGTCCTTTTGTGGTGCACAAATATTGTACACATTACCTCTTAGTTAAACCTGAATGCCAATCTACCAGAGTATGAGAACAGGTTAATTTAGAGTGTGTTACTGACTTAACCTGACTAGGATTGTGGGTCCTGCTTGAGCAGGATGCATACCTCTGCTATCCAGAAACCCAATTTCTAACAGTGAGCTGTTGTTGTTGGCAATTCTCTGGTTTTTTTTTGCCTTGCCTTTTTCCTCTATGACAGTTTCCTTAGAGGGCATATTCCAGCATCATAGTCCAGATCATTGGCTAGCAAAGTGGATTCTGTAAAAGATCACACCATCTTCAAATGAAAGACTTTCAGACCATGAAATATAGCAGTACACCCAGATCTTGAAATCTGTGGTTTTCTCAAGGCTGAAAGACGGAGCGCACATATCAAACATATACTCATATAGACAATTTGTTTCTTGAGGTGGTTCACACTTGGTGTATTTTTTCACTCCACACATGATGTCTAACGTTATCATATTTTTGTGACTGGTTTAGTGAAACAGTGATTAATATCACACACCTAAAGGGAGAAAACAAAGAACAAGGAACACAAAAAATGGGATGAAAGTGGAATCTGAAGTGAAGAAAAACAAGCCTGTTGCACATTCATGCATAAGTAATGCTAATTATTGACCCACTCAATAAGTGAATTGCGGACACATGCACTATCTTCAATTTCCAAGGAACAACATAGTGGTATAATTCACAATATGTTAAACTATAATAGTGATCCAGAACACATGATAAAAGACATTATACCTCTTATCAATTATATCTTCTATGTAAAATAGCTTTATTAAAGACTTGCAATCTTAGGGAGTGTGGTCTATAAAGATAAGAGTTGAACTTGTCTAAGAATTGATTTACTTGTATATGCTGCAAGGTAGTAGGGGCCAAGTATTAAGATGTGGTACCTTTTATTGGTTGTATGTAGTTAAAGAATGTATTGCAGGGATCATCCTGGCCTGATTATAATAGGCAAAATCAGGCATCTTGGTCACAAATTATGACTATATATTGACTGTGGATTGAAGGTTATTGTACCTACGGGTGTAGATTCTATGAGCAAGCTTATGTTGAGGATTAGAAAAAGGATGAAGGCAATCAACAGTCATATATCTGAAAAACAAATACTTAATGTAATGAGACATAATATGTCCCTGATATCTGTAGCCATACCACTTGGGTCAGGTAGTAAGGCAATACTCTGCAAGTGACATTCATAAGCATTATTTTAATTTAAGTTAGATTAGAACTCAAGTTCTAAGTGAGTGCAATAAATAGCATGGTGCACATAGAAAGTAATGGTCAGATTTGATATGGTGGTAAGTTATGGACAGACCCATAGTGTCTGTATAGCATTAGTTCCCCTATAGAAGTTTGCAGTGTATAGCCAAGTGATCCAATTGAGATAGATTAATGTTAAGAATGATTATGATAAGGGTCTGTTTCAGGTCTAGATCAGACCAGATGGGGTATAAAATGCCATTACAGCAGCGGAAACTGGTATAGCCCATGTGGATTATTCTTAAAAGAAAAGATAATTATTACAAAGATAATCACTATAGAAAATAATGGGGTAGGTGGATCAGATGGGCTTATCGGAGTGAACACCCCAATTAAGTGGTTTGTAGTTATTTGTCATACAGTGCCTAACTTTGCTAGTCCTTGGCGACTCCTCATATTTCAGCACTAGTCAGTATCGGTCTTTCTAAACAGCCATGTTCTGTAGAATTAGACGTTTAATGTATGGTCAAACCCTGACCATACAAGACGAGATCCTAGTTTGAAGCTGTGCCACTAGTGACCATGGTGGGTGCGTCCAGACCTGTGGATGTACTTGCAACAGAAAAATCTTGACTACAGCTGGTAGATCCTGAGATGCAGGCCCCTAAAGACTTAAGCTATCATTGAAAATTAATAGTGGGCACTGGGTTTCAACAACATCACTATCATTTCTGTTCTGAACTATTTTGAGGTCCCAGTAAAGACTGGACAGTACCGTACCTGGACACTAGTGACGGACCTTGGGTTACCATTGACATCAACACCAAGTCTTTGAAGATGCACCCATTGCCTTTACTAGCATTGGATCATTTGTTTGAGTTGTGGATTTTTGGGAAATTTGGTTTCGAAATGGCATCTTTTATTTTTTCCTTGGGTACTGCAACTCAGCTGCTAAGGATTCACCGCTCTGAGTTATCCAGTGGATTAGCCGAGGTTGGAACAGAGCCAAAGTTTGGTTCAGAAGCCCCACATCAGTGTCCCTTGCTTAAACCCGGAATCCCATTAGAGGAGAAAAGCGATTGCAAAAGACCCAAAAGCTCTTGAAGATCCCACAGATGACCAAAACCAAGCACAATATCCAAAGTTCTAAGAAATCTGTCTCTTACACAAATGAGCTAGGTTTATGTTTGGGGTCATGCCTCAGCAGGTGCTTGCACTGACTGCTTTTCTTTATGTGTCCTATCCAATTTAGCTGTTTTTCTTAAGTATCTGTTAAATAATGAATAGTTTCTCATATATGCCTATAGTCTCACTAATGAGATGATCTCAGATTGTGAAGGTGGACTCTTTAAAATCTCTCTGAACCACAATATCACTCTGATAGGATTGCTCATCTATTACCCCACCGGACCATCAAAAAAGTTTAGAGAATCACTTACCCAGTCCATTACATCCTGACAACTAAATCCGCTAATTTTAATAGTGTGGGGGATCTTAACCTCCATTTGGAGGACTGCCAAAATGGTGAGATTACCAATTTTCTGGCGGACCTTGCAGCCTGTTAAGTACTACATTATGTCCCCAGCTCAACACACTGTTAAGGTCCTATCCCCCTTCCCTATGGCATGGACAGACCACTATTTCATTTCCATGGCACTCTTTGATGATAATCTACCTTCGCGCACTCACTCTAAACTCATTTTAAAACACCCTTTGCATAAGTTAGACGCCAACCTCCTCCCAGACACTTTACACTCCCAAACACCACAACTGGCTGGTGATGTTGGAGAAGCTAATAGCTGCTTCCATGAATGGCTCACACAGTCCCTTGATAAACATATCCCTGCTAAACTCACACCTTGACGGATAACCTAAACCAGTCCTTGCTTTAACCCTAACCCAGGTGAGAAAATATTTCAAAGTTCTAGAACGTGCTTGGAGTTGCAAATACGATTCAAATCTCAAGACACAATATCTTTCAGCCATTAAAGCCTATCATAAATCTGTATGGAAATCACACGCTGAAAACTTTGCAGAAAAAATAAATAACAGTAATAATCCGGCAAAAAGTATCTTGCTGAACAATATTAGAAATCCCCCTTCAGCTAGGGCACCCACCATTATCTCTAACCCTCAACGTGAGGCCTTAGCTACTTTTTTTGTTAAAAAGGTTGAGGACATTTATAAATCCTTCCCGCCCGCTATCAGCATTGAAGGGCTATTCAACCCTACTAGTTGCTCAGGTACTCTCCTAGTTGCTCAGGTACTCTCAAATCCTCCTTAAGGGCAATATCTTGTGAAGCTTTAAGAACTCTATGCTATACAATTAAATTGAGATAAGCAGTTGATCTTTTCAAACCCGATCAGCTCATACCATTCCTACCCCAACTTTTACCCACACTCTGTGAACTGATAAACTTATCCCTAGCTTCTGCAGTTGTACCAACCTTATGGTAGCATGCCAAGGTCATCTCTTTATTAAAGAAACCTAGCTTGGATGCCTCAAAACCAGAAAGCTTTCGCCCAATCTCACTACTTCTAAAGTCACAATTCCATTCTGACCAAATTTATAGAGTCCAATAATACACTGGACCCTGTGCAGAATGATTTTAGACCCGGCCAAAGTACAGAATCAGCTTTGCTGGCAGTGACTAAACATCTGCGGAGCTCACTGGATGAGGGCCATACCTCTGCCTTGATTCTTCTTGACCTTAGTGCCGCATTCGACACCGTATTGCATAAAATCTTGTTGCAATGTTTACAAGAGATTGGCTTAGGAGACGCCACCCTAAATTGGTTCATGTTTTTTCTATCAGGCAGATGCTTCCAAGTGATCTCACCTCCTTACGGCTCCAGGGTGCAGTTCGCGCATCACCGGGTTCCACAGGGCATGGCTTTGAGCCCAACATTATTCAATATCTGCGTTCAACCCTTGGCAGGAGTTGCAAAAAGCAGGGCCTCTCCATGGTCTCATACACTAATTATACTCAGCTGGTGATCTCTTTATCCAGCACCTCTGACTAACACATTGTCAAGTTCCAAAATGACATAATGGCTATCGAGGAATGGATGGCAGCCAACTGTCTTCAGATGAATACAAGCAAATCCGAGATTCTTCTTCTAGGAAGGGACGCGGATCTATGGAGGTCGCTCCACACTCCACGCAGCTCCACCTGTCTGCGCCAGTGCCTCCAGCCAGATCCTGCCGCTGTACCCAGGGTTCAAGGCCCGCCTTGGCAGTGCTCGATTTTTGGTTTCTTTGGTTTATTTTTTTGTCTCTTGTATTGTACTGTTTTCTTTTGCACTGTGTATAGCCCAGTGAATAGCCCTTCCACATTGTAGCTTTCCTTTCCGTTACCCCAACTGTCCCCCCTTCGCTTGCCTTCCGCTCTCCCTCGCTGGTTTCCCGCCGCTGCGTCCCCTGCGGCCCTGCTCCCCTCATCCCCCATTGGCCTCCCTGTCTCCCAGCTGCACCTCCCTCCCACATCCCCATTTATGGCGGCTGCTGTGCGGCAGTAAGAGCGACCTAACTATGCCTCCAGGCAGGTCGCTCCACAGTCCGCGCAGCTCCACCTGTCTGCGCCAGTGCCCCCAGCCAGATCCTGTCACTGTACCCAGGATTCAAGGCCCGCCTTGGCTCTGCTCGTTTTTTTGGTTTCTTTGGTTTATTTTTTTGTCTCTTGTATCGTACTGTTTTCTTTTGCACTGTGTATAGCCCTTCCACATTGTAGCTTGCCTTTCTGTTACCCCCACTGTCCCCCCTTCGCTTGCTTTCCGCTCTCCCTCGCCGGTTTCCCGCTGACGCGTCCCCTGCGGCCCCACCCCCCTCATCCCCCATTGGCCTCCCCGCTCCCGCCTCCCAGCTGCACCTCCCTCCCACATCCCCATTTATGGCGGCCGCTATGCAGCCGCGCCGCTGGCGTGCCTAAGGCAAGCCCGTCTGTGCTCGCCCACGCCTGGACTGCGCCCAGCGCCAGTACCCTTGGCCCCCGCGGATGCAACAACGCCCGACTGAGCTACGATGCCAGCACCCTCCATGCACTCAACACCGGCCGAGAACACACTTGCTAACAAGCCACCCCGAAGTGCACCCAAGGACCCTTCACCTGCCGGAGCTGCAGCTTTACCAGCATCCGGCCAGCCACACCGCCAACCAAGATACCCAACTACCTCAACTGCATCCTCCTCAACACCCGCTCCGCCCGCAAACACGCCGTCGAACTGTGGGACCTTCTCGACTCCACCACCTCGGACGTCGCCTTCCTGACATAGACCTGGTTGAACCCCGCCTCAGCACCCGACATCGCCATAGCCATCCCAGAAGGCTACAAGATCACCCGCAGAGACCGTTCCAACGGAGTAGGAGGAGGAATCGCCATCATCCACAGGAACACTCTCAGAGTCTCGACCAACACCGACGACACCCTCAGCACCGCCGAACACATGCACTTCCAGATCCACACCGACCCCAACACCACCCTCAGAGGAACCCTCGTCTACAGACCCCCCGGACCCCGACCGCAGTTCAGCGACTCCATCGCCGACTTCATCAGCATGCTCGCCCTCGCCTCCACAGACTACATCCTCCTAGGAGACCTGAACTTCCACCTCGAGAACAACAACGACCCCAACTCCACCACCCTGATCGCCAACCTCGCCCTCAGACAGCTCGTGACAACACACAACCACGCCGCCGGCCACACTCTCAACCCCATCTTCACCGCAAGCCCCCACGTCTCCTTCAACCACACCACCGAACCCCACTGGACAGACCATCACTTCACCTTAGGAAGCCCACCACGCACCACTGCACTCAACAGAGGCCTCGACGCTGCTGGAGCAAAGTCACCGAAGACCAGATAATCGCCACCCTCACCCAGAACCCGCCCGACGACTCCACCGATCCCGACACCGCCGCCCGCAACCTCAGACAATGGATCAACGACTGCGCCAACACCCTCGCCCCGCTCAAGTCACCCTCCAGCAACCACACCAGCAAGAAAGCCACCTGGAGAAGAACTGGCTCCGCGAACGATCATCGGACAGCTACACAGCCCACAAGAACGCCACCTGCAGACACCATCAACTCATCAGAGCCGCCAAGAGGGCCTCCTTCAAGGACCGCCTAGATAACAATGCGCAGAACAGCAAAGAGCTCTTCAACATCATGAAGGATCTCTCCAACCCCAGCTACAACACCAACGACATCCCGCCTTCGCAAGACCTGTGCGACTCACTGGCCACCTTCTTCCACCGCAAGATCGCCAACATCTACAACAGCTTCAGCGCCACGACCACCCCGACAACCACCACCCCCACGACCACCACCCTCACCAACCGCCTGCTATCCTGGACCAGCGTCAATGACGAGGACACCAGCAAAATCATGAACACCATTCACTCCAGATCACCATTAGACCCATGCCCTCGCCACATATTCAACAAAGCCAGCACAGCCATCGCACCCCATCTCCTGAGAGTAATCAACATCTCCTTTGAGACAGCAACCTTCCCGGAGAGCTGGAAGCACGCCGAGATCAACGCCTTACTCATGAAACCCAAGGTGGACCCCAAGGACCTCAAGAACTTCCGACCCATCTCCCTGCTTCCATTCCCGGCGAAGGTCACGGAGAAAATCGTCAACAAACAACTGACCCGCTACCTCGAGGAGAACAACATCTTGGACCCATCCCAGTCCGGCTTCTGCTGCAACCACAGCACCGAAAACCGCCCTCATCGCCGCCACTGATGACATCAGGACCCTGCTTGACAATGGAGAAACAGCGGCCCTCATCCTCCTGGACCTGTCAGCCGCCTTCAACACGGTCTGCCACAACACACTATGAGCACGCTTACACGAAGCCGGAATCCAACAGAAGGCCCTGGACTGTACCACATCGTTCCTCTCTGGCAAAACTCAGGGCGTCCGCCTCCCCCCCCTTCCCTCAGCCCGACGCTGGTCAACATCTACATGGCACCCCTCGCCCGCGTCGCCCGGCAGCACGACCTCAACGTCATCTCCTACGCCGACAACACCCAGCTAATCATCTCCCTTAGCAAAGACCCTCATACCGCCAAAACCAACCTCCACGAAGGAATGAAGGACGTTGCTGAATGGATGAAGAACAGCCAACTGAAGCTAAACTCAGACAAGACGGAGGTCCTCATCCTCGGCCCCACCCCCTCAGCCTGGGAAGACTCCTGGTGGCCGACAACACTGGGAACAGCACCGACCACGCACGCAACCTAGGGGTCATCCTCGACGCCACCCTCTCCATGACTAAGCAGGTCAACGCCGTCTCCTCATCTGGCTTCAACACCCTCCGAATGCTCCACAGGATCTTCAAGTAGATCCCCACCGAAACGAGAAAAACAGTCAGCCAGGCCCTCGTCACCAGGAGGCTGAGGCTGGACTACAGAAACGCCCTCTACGCAGGAACATCGGCCAAGCTCCTGAGTCAGCTGCAACGCATCCAGAACGCCTCGGCACGCCTGATCCTCGACATCCCCCGCTGCAGCCACATCACCCCCCACCTGAGAGACCTGCACTGGCTCCCCGTCAACAAGAGGGTCACCTTCAAGCTCCTCCTACATGCACACAAAGCTCTCCACAACACCGGCCCAGCATACCTCAACAGACGGCTCAGCTTCTACACCCCCACCCACCAGCTCCGCCCCGCAGGCCTCGCCCTCGCATCTGAAGAACGACCGCCGGTGGCAGATCCTTCTCCCACCTCGCCGCCAAGACCTGGAACACCCTCCCCACAAAACTACGGCAGACCCGAGACCTTCTGGCCTTCAGAAGACTCCTCAATACCTGGTTATTCGATCAGTAGCAGCACCCCTCCCCCCCCAGTGCCTTGAGACCCTAACGGGTATGTAGTGCGCTTTATAAGTGTATTGATTGAATGATTGATTGATTGATTGATTGATTGATCAATGGTGGCCTGCCGCACTGGAAGCTCCCCTTATCCCCAAAGAGAAGGTAAAATCCTGGGCGTCTGGTTTGACTGTGCACTTACTTATCATGCACAGACAAAATCAGTGGCTGGCAGCTGCTTCGGACTCCTACGCGGACTGAAGCCACTGCTTGGGTTTTTCTCAAATACGCCAGACCATCGTCCAGTCTACTGTCCTCTCTAGACTGGATTATTGCAGCTCTCTCTACCTGTGTGCTAATAAAGCGGGCATCAGTCGGCTTCAGAGGGTGCAGAATGCTGCGGCATGGACCCTCTTCGCCCTCCCGAAATCCTGTCCTATCTCCATATTCATATGTGAATTGCGCTGGCTCCCGGTAGAAAGGAGAATTCACTTCAACTCCTTGTGTATCTCCCACAGAATTTTTCATGCCCAAGCACCTCCCATTCTAGCCAATCTTATCCTCCGCTTTGTTCCAAAATGCCCCCTCTCCTCTAATCAACATCTGTTATCTGTTCCCCGTGTTAGAGGAGTACGGGCAGGAGGTCGGTAGTTCCAGGTGTTAGCTTCGTCGCTTTGGAATGCTCTCCCATGCACTATCAGGAGCTTACAGGATGGGGTTTTCTGGAGTTCAGTTAAGACCTGGCTCTTCCATGAATAATCTTCTGCTTTACTTCGGTCTGTTAATCTGTGGATCTAGCGCTGGGACGCCCCGTCGCTGGGCAGCCGTGGGCTATACAAATCCCATTACATATCATAACACTTAATGTATTATTTAAACACCAATATATGTTTCACTGCATTGGCCAAAGTGACAAATTAAGCTTAAACGATCTGAAAGCTTTATAAATGTTACTCCCTGACTTTTAAACAACATAGTAATCTGCTGCCATGATCAGCTGATTTTCTTTTGGTCCTCATTTGCCACACTCACATCTGCCTGACCATCCGACTCTCCGTTTATTCATCTGTCCTGCCGTCAAGGAGACCAGGGTTACTCAGTAAAGGAAGAGGATTCTGACCTTTGTGGGCTAGGCTTTTACCAACTCTTCATCTGATGAACCCGATTGGCTTATTCTTAGGGTCAGGCGGTGGAGGCAAGTGTCACATGAGCCCATCTATCTCACTACCAGGGTACTCTCCTCACTTTCTCCTCATAGCCTTATTATCAAAGAGGCCCACATTTAGGATCTTTTTGTATGTGAGCAGCTCATATCCATTTTACATACATACACAGCTAAGCTCAGCCATTCAGTTTTAGGAGACTGATATCCATTGCTATCAAATTTCTCTTCTTCCCAGTAAAATTAAGAACAACAGCAACTTGCAGCTGTTTCTTTAGTGGGCTCTCGGCCTGAGTACACAGCCAAAGTAATCATCTTGGGCCTTACCTCCAGACTGCAATGGAATATGTCATTTTAAACCTCACCAACTTCTTCCCAGAACAGCTGAATACTGGGAAAGGTTACGAACATGTGAAGATCCTCAGCATCATGCAACCCACAGTTCTTACAGCACACTTCATTCGACCCTTGTAGCTTAGCCATTCTCCTAGGAGTCCAGAAAGCTCTATAAAGAGAGAACAAATGGTTCCTTCTTAAAAAGGCAGGTATTTCCGTGCAATACAAAGTACGCATAGGTGCTTGCCACATATGATGCAACTGCGAGCTCAAAAAGTGCTCTCCCTATAATGTCTCAGGCAGGCAGAAGTCTCTGTAAATGATGTCCAGCATTAACCAATACCATCCTGAGAACTCCTTTTACCTCTGTGGCCCTATTCACCAATCGATCTCCAGCTCATTTGTACAATTCTCTTTTCCCCTCATAGCCCGGGCCCTGCTACTCAACTGATAGAATTTGAATTTAGAGATGGAGCTACTGGTTGATGCCTGCAATTGTTCCCAAAAGCAAAACTCCCCCGCCTGAAACAGCTGACCCTATTCTAGTATTCTAGCATCTTCGAGCTCAATTGCCAGCATATCCTCAAACACTCAAGACTGCCTGGGGAATCACATATTGGAGCAAATTTACTATAATACAGGAGATTTGTTGCATGTCTAATCTGTACCCAGAGCAATGATGCTGCCTGCAGCACCTTTAACCTCTCCTTTTAAAAGAACCTCATATCTCCAGACTTATACAAAAATGTAACCGTTCCCTATTCTGGCTCCTTCAGCATCTCTTTAAAAAGGTGGTTACCTCTAATGTAACTGAAATACGTTAACAAAAACCTAAAGTTTGTAAGCTGAAAGGCCCAAGCATACATTAGAAAATCAGCAGCGGGATACCTCCTTTAACACGTTCCTATGCAGCTTTACCCTGCAAATTCTTGTACCTTTTGAAGCCTTTATAAAAAAGAGTTTATTCTTCCATGTAGTTCACCTAGCCATGATTTCCTGAAGTGTAATGGTAGTGCATTAAACAGCAAAGTAAATTTAGGTAGAATAGACATCTTAATTACATTTTCTCTACCATATAGTGATAGAGGTAAATGTGGCGAGCTCAATAATATCTATTTGTTTCCACCATTAACCTACTAAAATTTAATTTAGCAATTTTCTCTAGATTTTGACTAATTCTAATACCCATATAGTTTAATTCTCTTTTTATGAGATGATTTTCTACTTCCGTATTCCAGACCATAACTTCCTTTTTTGCTGGATTTGCCTCATATCCAGAGACTTTCCCAAAGTCAGAGATCCAACACTCTAATGCTACCAAAGTGGAGCCTAGACTGCTGGCTAGATCATCACGTAATTGGCATATAAAACAAACTTTGTTTCCCAAGTGACACTCGTGAATGGTTTTATATCCTCTCCTTTCTAATGTTTCTGGCTAATGACTTGATGTACAAATTAAATAGCTGAGAGAGCGGGCAACCCTGTCTAGTTCCTCTTGAAATTTTTAATTCTGCTATCAAATTGCCATTTAAGATCATCCTTGCTAAGGGTGCCTTATAAATACTCCCAAATCACACCACAGAATGTATCCTCTAAAATGTAGTGACTTAAAAGTGTGTTCAGATATTGTCAACTTACTCTACCAAATGCTTTGATGGCATCTAGTGTGATAACTGCAAGTGACAGCTTATTTGCCTAAGCCAAATCTATGGCCCCTATCAATTTACGGGGTTAGTTCATGTATGTGTCTCCCTTTCATAAAACCCTTCTGACCCTGTAGTATAATCTCTCCCATTACCTTATTCAGTCTAGTAGCTGATAGATTTGCAAAGAGCTTATAATCACAATTGAGGAGAGAGATGGGTCTGTAAGGCTCACACTTGTCTGGCTTAAGGATCAAAGTAACCGTGGCCTCCTCCCAAGACTTAGGAAGAGGGGTTCCTTCTTCTAAAATCCCTCCCAATAGTTGGGCCATAAAAGGGGTGATAGTCTCCCCTAAAGCCTTGTAGAATTTATTGGGGAGCCCATCCCGTCCTGCAGCCTTCCCTCACTTACCCTTATCTAATGTCCGTTGGACTTCCACCCGAATAAACATTTGATCGAAGCTTTTTTTCCTTCTTCTGAGACTCTTCTCACCGTTAACCCTTCTAACCACACATTCACATGCTCCTCCGATATTCTCAGGTCCTCTGTTTACAAAGATCCAAAAAAGTCCAAAATAGCACATTCTACCTCCCGGGTCTTCATTAGGAGTTTCCCTGTTGCCCTACACTTCACTTCCCTTACCTCACTCCACACTTGGTCCACCTTGGTCTTTCAAGCTGTCTTGCTCCGCCTTTCAGATAATACAGAGTTCCACACAGTGGCTCAAACATGGCAGAGCAGGAGACATAAAACACAACTCCTCCTAGAAAAGGGTTTTACTTTACAAAATGCAAATACTCTTTTTTTAGAATAAGGTTTGGGGTTTTATATATGCAATGCTCTCTAACAGAAAGATTTTCCCAGATACCAAATGAACAACATTCAAATTTATAGATAGAAATATATATTTATATGCAAGCAATGATAACACACTTAGTAAATGCTACAATTAAATGCCTGGACATTAATATGAAATACAAGCAGCAAATAATATGAGATAAAATGCAAGAAAATATATTGGACGTCCTGCAAGAGATCAGAAAGATATATATATGCACACTAAATACATCAAATGATTACTTTGGGTATGCACCTCGGCTCACTCACACATCACAAAGAAAACATCTCAAATGATCAAAGCCACTGGCCACACATCACAACGGCAATAATTAAAGCTCAACACTTCACCTGGTGCAAACACTGCATCTTATTCTACTCCAGACCGGGGGATTTAACAGCCGGGGACAAGAGCCTCACCAACCAGGGTTCCGCTGTACCGAAGTAGACGTGTCCATCCCCATTCGGATTCCAAAATCCCGGTTTCTAAGTCAACAAACCTCAGCTTTATAATCTCAAAACACACTCGAAGGTTCGAGAGTCTTTCCATCTGCCCCAAGGAAACTTACTGGAACTAGCCAGTTACCAGTCAAGCATTCCAGGGCAAGAAGGAGTTCCCATGTTCCCTCTATATTCTCACATGTTCCAGCCTTCATCTTAACAAAGCCTCCGAAATCCGTCCTGGGTACATTAAACAATCTCTCACAAAACAATCCTTGAACATGATTAGCTGAAACAACTTGCAAGCCTGTCTGTGCGTGTAGAAAAGCTCAAGCAAGGCAGAGTCAGAATTCAGGATGACATGAGGCCATGTCAAAGCCAATAGTAAGAACTTCATAATACTTGATCTCTCAATGTACAACACAGTGCATATTTGTGCACCACTGCTTATAGGATCATATACTTCATCTCTCAATGTACAACACAGTACACACTTGTACACCACTGCACTTATGACAAAAAAAGTACATTCCACATCTCTCTCTCATGCTCTCAAATGCACATTCCACACGTTTTGTTCTTGGCAAGCTGTCCTACTGTGACAGCTCCCACTGTAAGACTACAAGATAATTTTTTTACAACATCTTTCTGGCGATTCTGCGTTGTACACTGTTAACTTTTTACGGGTCTCCATCAGACTCAGGGCAAGCTGTGATTGATTCTTATATTGTGAGTTATGTATTTTTATACTGCATTTTAACTACCCAGAACTTATTATACTTGTCAATTTGTAAACCGAATGATGGTATATTGATGTTTGCATGACTTTTATGATTTTATTTTTAAAGCCGAATAAAGTTTATTGACTGTGACTACGACTACAAGATTACAAGAAAGAAACCTTTACGCAAAACAGAGCATATGCAGGATGTCATACATTCAAGCTAGGGTCAAGTAAAACACCAAAGTCAATTGAAATGATGATAGTCAAAGGTCATCACATGGTGTCAGACCATAAGAGTTCCTCTAGCATTACACAAGCTTCCCCATGTTTTCACTGTATTCAAAGTGTGCTAACTTGCTCACCTCCAACCTAACCCTTACCCTGGATTCCAAAACAGCCATCAACCTAAGCTTCCAATCTTGCAGCTCACTTAGCAATGCCTCACTAGACTTCTCTGAATGCTGTTTCTCCCAAAGTTTCTTTTCTATGTAGATGATCTCTGGTTCTAGCTCAACCACTCCCTTCTTAAACGTTTCTTTGCCGAAATATTAATCAGGATACCCCCTCATGAAGGCCTTACAGGGGTCCCAAAATACATGCAGCAGAGCTGAACTGATATTTGTCTATGGAACTCAGCCACCGCCCCCTTTATCTACCTATTACCTCCTGGTCCACTAGTAATATGCGATCTAAAGTCCACCTTCTTGTCATTTGATCTAGCTCCATTTTGAGCTCTAGTGCCACCGCAGACTGATCTGACATATGGGCCGCTAGGTACCTTACTGTAAGAATGTTTTCCTGAATAGTCTGGTTAACCAAGAAGTAGTCTATCCAGGATGAATGCTTATATTTTTTATTATGAAAAGTGGACCCTCGCTCTGTGCATGCCCTTACTCTCCAAATTTCATACAAACCCAACTGTCTCATCATAGTTTTTATATGTGATTGCGTTTTAGGACAGAATTTGGCCTTACTATTACCTGACCTATACAAACAGTTATCCAATATGGCATTAAAGTCCCCAGGCAATATTAGTGAGTAGTAATTTCCAACCAGCTCTATTCATGAACTCTGGAAGGGTTCCACATCATCTACATTTGAACCGTAGTATCCCACCAAGGTATGAGAGTTGTCAGAAATCCTTAATGTTACAATAACCTACCTACCCTTCTGCTGCATTTTTTAATATCAGAATGACCACCCCTTTTGTTTGGCTAATTTGGTTAGTACACACCACCTGCTAGACCCATTTCTGTGACCTAAACCACTCCAGACATTTAACATTACACAGGCTCTTGGGCAGAACGGAAGGAGGAAGGGAGGTTCCAGACAGATCACATGAAAAGTTGTTAATGTGAGAAAATGGCGGAAAGTTAGCAGCAGGCCACGTGAGTGCCTGGATGTGAGGGAGAACTTACCGGTTGTTAAGAGCAACCCACACTGATGGTCGGTGAGAGTTTTAGATCGGAGGCAGCAAGTGCGAGGACTCACAAAAGTTGTGTGCGGCCCTTGAGGCGGCAGCAGACAGGGAGCGGGAGTGGTAGACAAGGGCCGCCGAGGAAGTGAGGAGGACCAACAAAATCACTTGCAGGGTTGCACGGAGGAGAGGAATGGCAGAGGCAGTACACGCAGGGTGGCTGCAAAGTGTCTCCTCTCTCAGGGTGAGGCAATGAGGGAGCAATGGAGCGACATGTTTTGGAGCAGCTCGGAAGGGAGTGTGGTTGTGGTAGAGGAGGAAGGGTACTCGACTGCACCTGAACAGAAGAGGGAAGGTAGGAGAGCAGCTGAGGGGGCTGAAGGCTGGCCAATGAAGGGGAGCCCTCATAAGAAGAACAGATATACTCTGAGGAGTGCAGGGGAAGTAGGGGGTGGCTTCGATAAAAGCAGTCATATAGCCCACATAGACAAGGGGAAGCGGAAGGTCGAGCCACTTAAGCTGAAACTGAAGGTGTCTAAGGGGGTAAGTAAGGCCAAAATCCCCCTTCCCTAGGAAATGTTTTCTAGTCTTGCAGAGAAATAGAGACTATCAGAGCCAGTACTTCATCCCCGAGTATTGAAGGGCGCTAGAAGGAAACCTTTAAATTGGCCATTCAGTAGCCATCATTTTAAGATTATGCCCTCGCTTAGATCCTTTTTAAATGTGCAAAGCAAGGATATCATATCTGGAGAATCTAGGGTGGCTTTGTGTGCACTTCAGTCAATGGAGATTAGAGGGGTAGGAGGGGAGCCCCCCCCCCCCCCTTAACAAAGGCAGCAAAAGAATTAGTTTCAACTCCTGAAGAGAGAGTAGCTGATAGCGGGAGTTTTAATATATCTCAAGGGGTAAACCGATATCAGTGCCTGCCCGATATGGGAAGGGAAACATCCATTACAACGCAGCCATTACATCGTAATGCCTTTACAATGCAACTTTTAAAATGCTGGTGATATTACATTGCATGCCATTACAACGCATGTGCCATTACAACCTATGCCATTACAACGCATTGTAAGGTTAGTAATTGAGGTGAGGTAAGTATTTATTTTTGATTATTTTTAATATTTGTTTTTTAGTTTTTGGGGCAGTTTTTAAATATTTTATAATGGTATATTTTTTATAATAAAATTATTTTATATAAAAAAATTGAAGATTGTTTTTTGCAAACATCCCCAGATCTTATTTTTAAGTTTTGTGAATTAAATAATATTTAGTTTACAAGTTTTTATGAGAAAAAAAAAAAATATATATATATATCATAAAAATCAAATAAAAAGGGTAGGTTTTGGGTTATGTAGTGTATTAATACTCATGTTTTATTTTTAATACTCTCGTATTATTAAAAAAATTCGATTAGTTATTATTTTTTAAATAATATATATATTTATTATAATGCATTTATTTAAAATCTATTACAGGTGCTTTGCCCTTATTCCCTGGGATGGGATATACGGGAAACAGGGGTTTTGGGTGTAGGAGTGTATTAATACTCAGGTATTAATTTTAATACTTGATACTTTATGGATATTTAGTTATAGTATTAGAAACTTTTATTTAAAATTAATTCTCGGGTATTAATTTTAATACTTATGAATTAATAGAAATGTAGTTTACTGTTAGATAATTTAAAAAAACATTTATATTTTAAGTAATAAAAAAAAGCTTAGGCACCTATCGTCTGGGATGGGATCCATGGGAAACAGGCGTTTTGGGTGGGGGAATGCATTAATACTCAGGTATTAATTTTAATACTTGTCAATTAATTGATATTTATTTTTAGTAATAGAATATTTTAAAATAAATTTAATGATAAAATAATAAAACAGGCTTTTGCACCTATTCTCTGGGACGGAATGCATGGGAAACAGGGTTTTTGGGAGGGAAGCATATTAATACTTCAGTAATAATTTAAATACTTGAGAATTAATAAATATTTAGATTTACTGCTAGAGAATTATTTTAAAGTATTATTAAAATTATTAAACAAGGCTTATGCACTTATCCCCTGGGAGTGGATGCATGGAAAACATGAGTTTTGGGTGGGTGGGGGGGGGTGTATTAACACTCAGGTAATTTTTGTAATACTTTAGTATTATGTATTAATTAATTTTGAGGTATTTAATTTTAAAATTGTTTAATTAATTGTAATTATTACAATTTATAAAAGTGATATGCAGACAAACTCAGGGTGTTTTTGGGTAGGGGGTGATTATATATCAATGTATAATTATAACCTATCATAAATGAAATATTATAAATTTAAAATTTGATTTATAAAATTAATAATCTTTTAAAAGTATATTAATATATTTTAAAAATTCAAAAAATCAAACATGTAGAACATGAGTTTGCATAAATAGACATAGAAAATGTTTTAAAATATAAGTTTAAGAAAAAATAAATAGTTTACAAAACAATTGATTGACACATTATTAGTATTGTAGGTAATTTTATTACATTTCTAATAAATATAATACAGTTAAAAAAATGATCAATTAAAAAAAATACTCTATTGGTTGTATTATTTTTTATAAATAAACATAGATTTTAAACTGTATTGTGACATATCATTTTTATTTTCTTTGTAGGTTTTCCCACGGTTTAACATTGAAGTCATTGAGAGAAATTGTCCTTTTTTCCTTTTTCGGAAATGGCGTTGCCGCTTGTACGTACGTTTCGTCATTGCGAGGATTGTCGAGGTCTGGATCAGAAGCATGGAAGAGCTGTGTCCAGGTAAAGAAAATTTTATTTATTAAAAATAGGTTAATGTTCGCATAGTTTATTGTAAGGAGAGAGTATGGAGGTTGTAAGAATTAGGGTACTTGTATTGAGATATTTTTGTATGTTTTAACTTAAAAATGTTTCCCAAAAGAGGTAGTAGTTGTAGGCTCATGTTGGGTTTATTGATTTTGTAACACTTTTTGTTGAATAGAATAATTTAAAAAGAATGATTTATTTTTCTATTAAATAATAGTGTTATGAAAGCAATATTTTTTTAATTTATTTTGGTGCGACGGGTTTTTTAAATGAAGTTATTGCGTCGTCACGGTTTTACAGATAGGTGGAAGGAACATGGATACAGACTTCATGGATTGCAGAAATACTTTTTGGGACATTTTTAAAACATGGATTTTTGGGACTTATGCTGGATTTCGTTCGTTGGATTTTTTTCCAGCGGTTTTGTTTTTAAAACATTTATTCATTCTTGTGCTCTTTTAAGCCGTATTTGATCGACAGAGGATTGCAACGATGGATTTCTTGTTGCGTTTTTTGCCAAATAAGTATTTTTTCTGGATTTTTTTAGGGGGATGCGTTTTTTTGTGGATGAGCACAGTACAGTTTTCAGCACAATTTTTTGCTGCAAAAAATGGCTTTATCAAACTGTGTCCATGTTGCTTAGTTTAACTCGGGTCATGGCTTACATCAAGGATTATGGATTATTTACTATGGATTAGAAGACTGCTCAAGACTCTTGGTGAAAAGTGGGATAGTATGCAAGTCCAAGAGTTAAAAAAAGAAGACAACAGAAGGTAAGAAACCTGACTTTTAATTTATATTTTGACATTTTTTAGAAAATGCCAATTAAATTAGGTGAATTCTTTGTCAAAACAGGTGAAGTGTCCAAATTAATTATTCCAAGGGCCACACTTACCATTGACCCGAAATGCTAGGTAAGAAGGAGCAGTTGGCAACGTGGAAGGTTCAAACGTTTATTTTGCAATCACAAAACTCTATATAGAGGAGCCTCGTCGATCCTCACCCATCAGGTGCGCCGAGGAAGACTGCTGGCTCCTTGACAGTAACACACTTTTATACATTATCAGTACAGCATACAAAACCATATATGTGGAAAAGTACCAGTTAGTCCTGGCGCCCCTAATGAGCTCATGCCCATTTCTAGTTTCGGTTGCACACACAAAGGGTTACTATCTTTACAGAGAAGGTCGAAAGGGTAACTCCCTTTTCGTCCCAGGCCTAGAGGAATTTGCCTGATACTCCCTTTTAGCAGATGTGACCTTGCTTCTCAGCAACTCAGCCTGTCTCCTAATTAAATGCAAGGAAAGGGGAAAGCAGAGGGTGTGCGGGAAAGACCACGTGACTCCCAAGCGAGAGAGAGAGCCGTAATCCAAGATGGAGGCGGTTCGGTTTCTCGGCCCTTTTTGTCATACTAAACATAATCGGGGATCTCGAGCCGTTTAACTCACCATAACGAGGTAAACTATCATTAGATATACTGCGCTAATCATATCGTAATATCTTGAACACCTCAGAACGGCCCTTTTAGCGCAGCATAGCTAATAACGGGGTTAGTCTTCGAAAATACCCTCATCAATCTGCATTAAGTCGTGCGTCTCCTTCTGAGCCCGCTGGGTATCTATTCTAGTTTGGACGGGCTCGGGCCTAGGGATGGATCGGCGAACCTGAGTGGCACAGTATGCACAGCAAGCAGGCCCGCACTGTAGACAAAGACAGCAGGTGAAAATGAACCCCACTATTCCTAAAAGAATCATAAATAACTTCCATCCCCAGGTTGTCACCAAATCCCAAAACCACCCAGACAAGGACCAAGTACCAGTCTCGGTGTGAATTTCTGAAGCTAGCCGATGTAGTTTCTGAATGGCTAAATGGACAGAAGGGGCGGAGTCAGGTATATATACACAACAGGAGCTGCCGATGACTCTACAAGCTCCTCCGCGATCAGCTAGGATAACATCTAAAACAAGACGATTTTGGAGGGTCACAAGCCGGGTCGCCTGGAGCTCCACTGTAATATTAGTTAATATTCCTGCAGTAGTATTTACCACCCCTTCCACTACTCTAGATAGCCTCCTAACCTCTTTACTGTTGAGGATGGGTCCCCATATGGGCAACGCCCCTTTTATGATATCAACGAAGTGTTGGGCTGGAGTGTCAGTCTGGTCAGTGGCATCATTACTGGCGGCTTCAGCTTTTAGGCTCCGCCGATTTAAGGAATGAGATTTGTGATAATCGGAAGGAGCTATGTAGACCGGTGGGTAAAGAAAAGATAAGTAACATCGGCCCGCCCATCCCCTGGGTAGCCAAGTGTATGCATTTTCACCGCACACGAAATAAACATTGGGAGGGGTGAGTGTTGGGGGACTACTGAAAGTCTGTAGTTTATAAGTGTAATTACATCTACTATAACCTACGGATAGATGTCCGGTACCCTGCACAGAGAAGGAGGAGGACGTATTCAATACCGGGACCGGAATTATTTTCTCATCTGAGACATTTCGCTCCTGGAAATACTTGAAATACTCAGTAAAATTAAAGGTCATGAAATCCAACACTTCATCCCTCAACCAGGTATCATTCTCATGATCAGTGTATACGTTCATACAGGCGGTAGGATCAAGGGTACCATCCGTCCCCTCAGCATTAGGAGTAAAACCTTGGTGTGTCTCTATATAGGCTAAAATCAAGGCGTAATCCTTCTCTGAGAATCGACGTTCATCTATAGCGTAGTGTTCATTTAGCATGGATAACATTTTAAACCAGGCTTCGCAACTACCTAAATAAGACAAGGGCATTGATATGAACAAATCTTGCTTATGCATCACTGACGGGAGAAGACCACAGACCCAACAATCAGTAACATTTGTGGAACTATGAGTCTGGTGTAGCATCTCAATGAAAGCATTATGTACATATGTCTGTCGGTGTCTCTCCTTATGGGGGGCAAAAGTCTGGAAATGATGTTCCTTAGGGGCAGGGGTAGACACTATCAAGGTGTGCACAGGATGGCGAAACTCTAGATATATAAACAGACCTAAGCATAGTACAAAGGATACAATCAATATAGAAATGAAAACAATTTTAACACGCAAACTCCATGAGGAGAACATTGGCAAATGTGGGGGAATGGCACGGGGTACTATGGGCCGCCCTTCTTCAGGGACAAAACGAGCAAAAGGGTACATTTTCCTCACTAAAAGTCCAATATAATCTCGGGATACAAAAACTACGAGCAGTCCGACCTGCCGGAGGGTGCTTCTTTCCTGTGTCCGTATAGAGCCTCACAGGCAGACTCCTATTGTTCAGAAAAAGAAAAACAGAAAAAACTTCTCGCGTTGGGATCGCACTTGACACAACCCTTGTTGAAAACAAACTCCACCTGGGCCCCCACCAATCCAATCAATGTCTCTACTTTCGTTCTGAACAGAGCTTAACTGAAAGTTCCATGCTCTCAACGAGTTCAGTCCAGTGTTCTATCAATCCTTAGGTCTTTGCCGAGGCTCCCAACTTCACTTGCCAAGGCTAGACCTAGGATTCCCTATTTCCGGGGCCGCAGGTGATATCGATCCCGACCAGGGGTGCCAGGATTCACAAACAAAACAGGCACACTGGGATCAGACGGGGAGCTGGGTTCCTGACCAGGCGCCTCACTCGGAGCAATTGAGTGGTCGCAAAAAGGGTCTTGCAGGCTCACAGCACTCTCCCCTCGCCCGTCAACTTCTCTGCGGGTGTCCAGGGAAGGTCGTTTCCTAGTGCTGGGCTCGCCCTGGTTTGGCAGGCCTCCTCCTGGTCAAGCTGCTCCCTTGGCAATGGGAGAGGAACTCGCTTAAGATGGGAGATATGGATCCAGCGCTGCTTACCCTCAACTTTTACCGCTGTTCGCGTTGCCAGGAGCACCTGGTATGGTCGGGACCAGCGCGGATCCAGGCTCGATTTTCGTTGATAGTTCCGAACCAAGACCCACTGTCCAGGCTCCACGTTGTGTCCGGGTCCCTCCGGCAGGGGCTGCAGTACGGCAGATATCTGTTGATGAATGGAATGGAGATCTTTAGTCAAAGCATACAAATAATCAGTCAGCATAGGATGGTCTATGTCCCTGAAGAATTTGGGCCGAGGTACTCCCCACACATTGGCAGGTCTGCCAAAGATTACCTCGTAAGGGGAGACACCGCTCCGGGAATGTGGAGTGGTTCTTACGGACAACAGGGCCAGGGGTAGAAGATCAGGCCATTTTAATCCTGTCGTGTCCTGAAGTTTAGCCAGTTTCAATTTCAGAATCCCATTATATTTCTCAACTAGGCCTGCTGATTGAGGATGTCGGGCTGCGTGGAACTTCTGCTGAATGGACAGACCCTTGCATACATGCTTAACTAAGTCAGCATTGAAATGCGTCCCATTGTCACTCCAAATCACCCGTGGCAACCCATATCGAGGGAAAAACTCCTTTACCAGAGCTTTCGCGGTTGCCAGGGCAGTATTCTCCTTTGTGGGATACGCCTCCACCCCTTTACTAAAAGTACAGATTTCCACCAGCACGTATTTCAAATTGTTAACTCGTTCTAGCTGTATATAATCCATTTGGAGTACTTCAAAAGGCAGGGTGGGCGGCGCAAAACTACCCGCCAAGACGGGAATGCTAACCCCAGGATTATGCTGGAGACAGATCATGCAGTGCTGAACCAGGTTCCTAGCTGTCTTATGAATATTAACATTGTACCAGACAGGATCCAATGTGGCACAGATGCCCTGGACCCCTACATGTGAAGGTCCGTGTGCCATAGCTACTACTGCATTCACAAATGCGTTTGGCAGTAACCATCTACACTTCTCTGACAAATCAGTCCAACATCCATTCTCATCAAGCCTCCCCACCTGTTCTTGCCAATATGTCAATTCTTCCGGGGTCACCTCCTTTTGTAGCTCTTTCACGCTGTCTATGGTGCTGTTAAAAACCCCTGCCTCTATCATTTTTGTCACTACAAACATGGAAGTGGTGTCAGACTGGGCTGTTTCCTTGGCGATCCTATCCGCAAAGGAATTTCCCCTCCCCACATCATCCACTACAATCTTGTGTGCGCTACATTTCACTATGGCCAGGGTTTTAGGCAACGTTAATGCAGCTAGCAATCGGTCAACTAATGGCCCATTCTTTATCTTTTCGCCATGAGATGTCAAGAATCCTCTTTCCGCCCATAACCTCCCGAAGCTATGTGCTACGCCGAACGCATATTGGCTATCGGTGTAGACATTTAGCTTCAAGCCTTTTCCCAACTCGCAGGCCCTGAATAATGCAACCAATTCGGCCGCCTGGGCCGACCGGTACGGTATCTTGGCTGCCTCGACTACCGTTTGCAAGGTAGTGATCGCATAAGCCGCAGCTGTCGTACCATCCGGTAATCTAAAGCAGGACCCATCAACATACAATTCTCCTTGGGCATCAGAAAGTGGGGTGTCAATTAAATCTATCCGGCCCTTTGTCTCTTCTTCAGTTCGAAAAATACAATCATGTATGTCTTGTCCACCATCCCCTGAAGGGAGGGGCAACAGTGTGGCAGGGTTCAAGTTAACACATCGTTTGATCGTTATATGAGGTGCAAACAGGGTCAATTCGTACCCTGTAAGACGCGCACTCGTTAAGTGCTGCGTCTGTGTCCTGTTTAATAATACGTCCACAGCATGAGGCACCATCACTGTCAGATCCGTATTCAGGACTAGCCCTTCCGATTGTCTGATAGCTATGGCCACCGCCGCTGCAGCCCTCAGACAACTGGGAAGTGCTCTGGCGACATTATCCAAAACTGCTGAGAAATATGCACAAGGCCTTTGCTTACCACCAAAGTCCTGTGTCAACACTGAAAGAGAGAAACCGTCCACCTCATGCACATAGAGCACAAAAGGCTTCCGGTAGTCAGGGGTGCCAAGCACAGGAGCAGAGCAAAGAGCAGTTTTCAGAGCAGAAAAAGCAGTCTGGCATTCCTCAGTCCAAGGTAAGGGTTCATGCACATCCTTCGTAGTTAGATACAAGAAAGGTTTAGTCAAGAGAGAATAGTTAGCAATCCATTGGCGACAGTAGGAGGTTATACCAAGCAAAGCGCGGACATCACGTTGCGTGCGAGGAACAGGCATGTTAGTTATGGTTGTGATGCGCTCAGAAGTCAACCGTCTACCCTCCTTCGACAGGAGATGACCGAGATAGGTCACCTCCGGTCGACAATATTGAAATTTAGAGAGCGACACCTTGTTACCATGAGTGGCCAAGTGCTGTAGCAGGGTAACCGTAGCATCGCGGCAACCCTGTTCTGTATCAGAGGCCACAAGGAGGTCGTCAACATACTGCAATAGGACATTACCTGGCGGTAATTGTAAAGAATCCAATACTCTTTTTAGGGCTTGGCTGTAGATACTAGGGCTTTCGGTATACCCCTGGGGGGCGCGACAGAATCTAAAGCTGCGGCCCCCCCAATGAGAAACCGAACAAATGTCTGCTATCTGGATGTATGGGAATGCTAAAGAAGGCATTCTTTAAATCAATCACCGAGAAAAATGTGGCAGTGGGAGGAATCATAGTCAAAATGGAATTAATGTCAGGTACCACCGGATATTGGGGTACCACAATCTTGTTAATTTCTCGTAAATCAATCACAAATCGGTAAGTATCAGCATAATCAGGAGATTGGGGTACGGGGGCTCGTTTAAGAATCGGAAGAATGGGACTGTTACAAACATTAGAGGCCGTTTCCTCCACCACCCCTGTTCTAATCAAGTCAGAAATAATGGCCAGTAAGGCGCGTTCCCCTGCGGGGGCTATTTTATACTGCGGGATCCTTGGCAATTTGGCATTCTGTTTCAGGGTGATGGACACCGGGGGAATTTGTAGGAATCCTACGTCAGTGTCCCCCAGGGCCCAAAGATCCTTCGGGAGTTGTGCAAGCTCAGGGGGTAGTGAGTCCGTTTTCGAAAAACATTGAACGGAGGGGATAGAGGTATTCCGAATGGTTAGATAAACTCCATCAGGTGAGCAATAGATGTGGGCATGCAATCGTTTCAATATATCCATACCCAGGAGATTTTCTCCACACTGGGAGGTGAGGAGAAAAGGCGATTCTATTGTAACCGGTCCCACACTAAGGGAAAGTGGTTTCGAAATGGGGCTCACCACCGGAGTTCCAGAGAACCCTACGGACACATTAGTCTGGCCAGACAGAGCGGCCCCCGGGACCAGGGCACGTGAAACAGAACTGTTCATAGCCCCTGTGTCAACCAAAAATTTGCCTGATGCATCCAACAATCGCGCATGGACATAAGGTCGAGCTTGATCTATCGGGATTGACACATGCCCCTTACTCTGACCTTGGCTGTCCTATGCTGGAGTATACCCGGCGTCTTCGTCCGTTACACGTCCATTATTGTAGTACTGTTTAGTCTGGTTTTGGTCGAAATAATTCTGACTGTTCTCACCTCGGGCTGCCTGTTCTTGTCTCGTGTATCCACCACGGTGTCCACTCATCCTTCCCCGTCCGCGACCCCTTGAAGCCGTATTCTGTTCATATAGCAACGGACACTGTGCTCTCCAATGGCCCTCCTCTTTACAGAAAGCACATTGATTTATGCCCAAATCTGTTCGCCCAGCCGTTTGCGTCTGTCCCGCCCCTCTTGGAGCGAAATTCCGCAACCCTCGTCCTCTTCCTCTACCTCTCTTCATTTGCTGTAGTAACACTCGCGTTTTCAATTCTTTTGATTTTCTTTCTGTCTTATCCTTGCTCTCATTCTCCCGATGCTCATAATACTGAGCCATGCTCAGTATCGTGGAGGGCGTGGTGGTCGTCCAGGTGCTCTCGGCTGCCTGCAACCGAGCCGATACTTCGGGTAGCAAATTTGTTACAAATCTATTAACAAATAAACGCACACCCCCTTCCGTTGCCAAGTCCTGTCCGCTGAAGTCAATAAACACTCCCTCAAACCTCGTGAAAAAATCAGAGACACTCTCGTCCTTCTTTTGTTTACAGGCCGTCAGCTTGTCCCAATCTACCTTCCTGGGTGGGATCAATGAGTGCATATAAGTTATTATTCTCTCAGGCAAGGCCAGTATCTCAGGTCGGGGCTTGTTCCCTGGTTTACGATCTCTGTCCCAGGTTCTCAATTGATCCCATGTCCCACCGAATTCCGTAACATGGTCCTGGTCATGTACCTGGCGCCAAATGTCCACCGGTACTAATAAAGCAAAGAATAATTCAATATCTGCCAACGTCATTACCGCTGACGAGGCGGCCTCGGTCAGTTCCTTGTAATATGCGGTGGGGTTCTTTCTAGGATCTGGCAACTGGCTTTTTAGGGATAGTACCTCACTCCGCTTCCAGGGGGTATAGACCCATTGTTCCTGGAACCGGGCGTCTACCCCAGGACGGGTAATGACGCCATGGGCATCTACTACTGCGGCAACTTCTGGATGATAGATAGGGTGCACTTCCCGCATGGGGAACTGGGAGAATCCGGCGGGAGTGGTAGACTGCAAACGAGCCCTATAAGAGACCAAGGTCTGTACCTTCCCATACACCTCTTCCGGTGCCAACTGAGATTTATGGACCTGATCAAGAATATCATATAGTATGGCCGGAGCCTTCCCTTCCTGATGTACCTGTTCCCACACAGAAATAAGACGGTTGGCCATATGCTCCAGGGCATGCTGTTGCATCACCGGTTCATAGTCTCTCATAGTACTCCAGATATCGGCAAGCGTATAAATGGGATGTCGCATCCACTGGGATGCTTGTGTAGCTATAGTTTCCCTTTCTTCCGTTCCCAAGGCCGAACGAGTGAACAACTTCCTACCCTCAGTGAAACTGGCCGGACGTAGCGGAGTAGTTGCAGCTGTCACCGGCGTGGTGCTGGCGGAGGAGGAGGGCAGAACAGAAGGGGAAGGCATTGACCCCTGCGACAGCTGAGGGGTCCCGGCTGCAGCTGCCGTCAATAAATTAGGCAATATGGTCATAACTTCAGACACAGATGTCGGCAACCGAGAGAGGTTCGGCTGGGAGGGAGGGGTAGTGGTGGCCAGGGGGGCCGAAGCCGAGGCCCCCTGGGACATATCCGGAGCCGGGGCCGAGGCCCCTGATACCTCCGGATATATCCTCTGTGGCACATAAGGGGGTGGTGGTCTGGTGTCCAGCAAATCCTCTATCTCATCTTCTGCATTCGGGCGGGTCACATAGCTCTTATCCACCTTCAGTCGGAACTCACGATTCATGCAATCCAATCCCTTTTCTACTCTGTCTCGGTCATAGGCCATAGCTTTCTGAGTAACATTCTGTCCTGCCTTACCTCTGGCTACTTTCTCTTCCCTTATTCGCCGTTGTTTGGCCTCCTTCTGCCATGCAACGAGGGCGTCAAACATGGCCTGCCTACTTCGCCTAGAGAACAGCTGTTCTTGTAGGAACGCAATTTTCTTTTCATCAAAGGAGCCTGTTTTGGGCCAGCGTAACTCCTCATTGCCCTTGGTATACTTATGCCACAGAGTGCAAAACAACAACGGAGAGATCCCATGTTTGACATACATAAAATGGCTAGGACTGCCCTCCGGCGGGGCGGGTTGGCTCTCCGCTAGTCTAGAGTCACTTGTTCGACGGCAGCAGCCAAAACAATTCAATTTACTAAAACAGGACATTTTGGTTAGTTTTCAGACATGTATACACGAACAATAATCAACACGAATCATACACAACGTACACGAATCATACACAACGTACAATCAGTATCAAAGAACCAAGCCCGTCGACTCTGGTTCACAGTCCAAAACACCAAACTACACGCGGGATTCCGGCCACCCTCCTGGCTCACCACTAAGACCAGTCCCTAACGAGGACTTGCCCCGTCAGGAGTATGCCTTGTGGCTACCCAGTCTAGGTCGCGGGTCTTTCCACGTGCAATCCGTTTGTAATCCTTCGGCGCGCCGTCTTTACTCAAATCAAATGCAACCTGTACGTACTTCAAGTCAAACCACGGTAATGCTAACCTTAATCAAACAAGACACCACCCTCCGGTGCGTGTCCTCAAATCAATGCCCCGCTGTCCAGCGCGAGCTTCAGACAAATGCAATCCGTGTTCAAAATCAAAACGCATCGTTCTCAACGAATGCTCTCAAATCAATCAAATTGCACACCATCTTCAACGCGTGCCTTAACCAATACTGCACCGTTTACAACGCGTGCGTCAAAATCAAATCAATACTCACCGGGTGCACCCAGATACGAATGTTCGTTCTCCGCTGCCAACTCCTCTAGACCAAATCGATCCAGTTCCTGGGTTAAGCCCGTAGGACCCCGGCGAAGGGTAACTAGCAGCAGGGGACGTACCGAAAAGTCGTGCAGGGTGGGAGAAATCCTCAGGCTCCTCTCCCGCCAACCGGTCAGGACGCCCCCAACCCCACCACCCGAATACGGGGGGGGAAAGACCCTTTCACGGGGTCCCTTCGTGGTCGCCAACTGAAGTGTCCAAATTAATTATTCCAAGGGCCACACTTACCATTGACCCGAAATGCTAGGTAAGAAGGAGCAGTTGGCAACGTGGAAGGTTCAAACGTTTATTTTGCAATCACAAAACTCTATATAGAGGAGCCTCGTCGATCCTCACCCATCAGGTGCGCCGAGGAAGACTGCTGGCTCCTTGACAGTAACACACTTTTATACATTATCAGTACAGCATACAAAACCATATATGTGGAAAAGTACCAGTTAGTCCTGGCGCCCCTAATGAGCTCATGCCCATTTCTAGTTTCGGTTGCACACACAAAGGGTTACTATCTTTACAGAGAAGGTCGAAAGGGTAACTCCCTTTTCGTCCCAGGCCTAGAGGAATTTGCCTGATACTCCCTTTTAGCAGATGTGACCTTGCTTCTCAGCAACTCAGCCTGTCTCCTAATTAAATGCAAGGAAAGGGGAAAGCAGAGGGTGTGCGGAAAAGACCACGTGACTCCCAAGCGAGAGAGAGAGCCGTAATCCAAGATGGAGGCGGTTCGGTTTCTCGGCCCTTTTTGTCATACTAAACATAATCGGGGATCTCGAGCCGTTTAACTCACCATAACGAGGTAAACTATCATTAGATATACTGCGCTAATCATATCGTAATATCTTGAACACCTCACAGGCAAGTAAGGTGGTTTAGGAGTTAGTGTAGATTAGAAATGTAGGATGTGTGCAATATTATCTACGTAGTCTGAAGCCACCATCAACGAAAATTGTTTAATTGCACCCAATAGTTGCTCGGACATTTATTTTGTTCTTTTAGAAATGTGTGTGTTCAGACTACCAGTTAATGATTGCGCAATTCTCATTTCTTGGAAACTTTGCTCCTTCTTCAAAATTTCCCAAAAATTATAGAAGTTAGGATGTAATGTAATGTAATGTAAAGTTAACTTTTATAGCGCAACTATCACTCCAGGGAGTATCTTGGCGCTTACCCAACTCAGATGTACGAGACAGGGGGAGAAAGTAGACCTCATTTACACAGAACACCACTTCTCAAACCATAGCTATGCAAGCTGACTCCGTCATAGCGTATACCCAGGTTTTTAATGCTTTCCTATATTGGGTTTCATCCGACATGGAACACAAGGGGAGAGGGAGCTTGTTCCATGCCTTGGCGCCCAACACGAAGAGGGATTTGCCCCCTTTGGTCGTCAGCCTAAATTTAGGAATCACTAGCAGATTCTGGGCCACAGATCTTAGGCAGCGTGCCGGGAAGTAGCGTTTAAAGCCTTGGGTTAGATATTTAGGGCCTCGATGATGGAAGGCCCTAAAGGTAATCAAGAGAACCTTAAAGAGAATTCTTTTTTGCAATTGACAACCAGTGTAAAATATCCATTGCTGCAGAGGCTGAGGATCTGCGGGGCCAGCCCAAAACCAGGCGGGCTGCTGCATTTTGGACCATTTGCAGTCTGTGAAGGACTGCTCTGTTGGTGCCCGCGTATAGGCTGTTGCAGTAGTCCAGCCTAGAGGTGATTAGGGCTACTGCAACAGTCTTCCTAGCTGACAACGGCAAGAGATCGAAAAACTTTCTCAAAGTCTTGGATAGGTGGAAACAGGTGCCAGCTACCGCAACAGCTTGTTATTTGAAGGACAGCTGATTGTCAAATTTAATGCCTAGGTTCCTGACGGATGTGATGGTATTGGGAGGAGTTGCCTCACCGTCAGGCCAGCAATCTTTCGGAGAGAATAGATTTGTCTTTCCAACCGGCAGAATTTCCGTCTTATCGGCATTACATTTAAGATGATTGTCTGTCATCCATTTAAATGTTGCTGCTAGGCACTCTTTGAGATTTTCTTCGGCATCAGCTTGTTCCTCATCCAATACTAAAATAAGCTGAGTATCGTCAGCATATGAGATGGTACTGATCTGGAAAGAAGCAATCAGTTTTATCAGGGGAGCCAAGTACAGATTAAAGAGTATAGGACTTAAGCTTGACCCCTGAGGAACTCCAGAACTAAGGGTCTTTGCTTCCGATTGATACTGGCCCAATACCGTAATTTGGTGTCTGTCACTAAGAAAATTTCTCAGCCAAGACAGGGCTATCCCATCTACCCCTGCGGCAGCAAGACGGTCCACTAAGATGTGATGTGAGACCGTGTCGAAGGCTGCCGACAGGTCAAGTAGAATTAGGACCGCCTTCTTTCCCTGGTCAATGGCCATGCGGAGAGTCTCATTTGTGAACAATAAGGCAGACTCGGTAGAATGTTGTGACCGAAAATGTGGTTTACTGATAGATTTGTTGAAGGAGTTGTGCCATCCCTTTATGGCATTATTTGTTTTTGCTTCTTCCTCTAAGCAGGTTCACCACTTCATGTGGAAACGTGGCTTCCTCTTGTGACCTGACCTGCTTAGATGGCCAATCCATGTGTCTTCAAAGTAATTTAGAAGGGGTGCCAATTTGTCCTCGTTTGCAGTAAAATAGTCAGATTCAGTAATAGATGTGTAGTATTCATCTACACTGTCAAGAGAAATAAAGCAAAGTGCAGTTAGTTTCTTCAATTAAAATTGTCATTTATTGTCTGATATATAATCCTCAACTAAGGATGTTTTTTGAAATGTTTGCCAATAAGCCTGTGAAAAGTGAGGGAAAAATCCCTGTGTACATTTTGGTAATTGTGTTAATCATAGGTAATTCAAAGTCAATTAACACTTTTCTAGGACTTTTGTTCATGGTTTTAGCTTTTATCACTGACAAAAATTCAGTGTTTGTTGAGGTTTGTTTATCAGGGAGTAAACTGTACACTAAGGGCATTACTACTGTATGATTAATGTAGGCGTGAATAGTGTATATTTGGATGAATGGATTTAAATGTCTCATCCAAATATCACTACTCTCCAATATAACAAGATTATGGGGTGTGCTAAAGATTAGTATTCTCTTAAGAGGGTTTTTGTTGTCATGCAAAAGAAAGGTTTCACTAGTAACGGTTACAGAAAGTTCAGGTGGAATGTTACTATCAGAGAAAGTTTGGGGTGTTACACATAGGGGGTTACTTACCTGTTTTTTATTCTGAATAGTTCTGCGTAGGTTGGGGATTGTGGGCATACTAATTGCTACATGTGTTGGAATGTTTTGAGACACCCCCCCTCAACAATGAGCCACAGAGTTCATTGGAGGTGGATGCCTATTGCAGCGGCAGAGTGGTTATGCTCGGTGGTCCTTTCCACAGTGTCACAAAGAGTAACCGCTCTGCCTGTGCAATGTGCTGAGTGATAATGCACACATTCAATGACAACTGGGCTCAGTTAATCTCTTCTTACAATAAACGTAGCCACTGTGACTTAACAGTCTATTTCCATGGCTCGATTGTATATATTTGGCTTGTCTTCTTGCTGCCATTATCTGTAGAAAGAAGAAAAAGAGCAAGGCATTGTTTTCCTGATTTTAGGTGTGGTTGCTCTTAAAAATATTTTGCCTGCAAGTGAAAAGTTAGTGCACATTGTTTATTTTACAGCTTTATTTTGTACATAATTGTACCAGGATTTAATTGCATTGGCTTGATAATGTTCGTTTGGAATAATTTCCTGATTTTATACCTTTGATGAAAGAAAGGTTAATTTTAATTAGACTTGACAGAATGATAAAGGTTACCTTTTTAAGGTTTTTGTTGTTGTCTGGTTGGAAAGTCCTGGTGTATATGTTGTGGTTGGTGCTTTGGATTCTTTGGTTCTAAAAAAGTGAAGAAATGTTATTAGTTTTTTGTTTGGATATTTTTAGTTTTGCAAATAGCCTGCAAAGAAATTGATTAGTGCTTTTGTAGCTGAAAAAAAGTAATTTTGCTTTTGTTTGTGAGGCTCAAATTTTTTATGCAAAGATGCATTTTCAAATAAAATGATTCTGTACTTGAAACCTGCGAAAAAAACAATAATGTGGTTTTTGATCATTGTTACCTTGTATAGTTTGGCTTCCTCAGTGGTGATGGGATTTTCTTTTGCTTTGGTTGAGGATGTGTTCCTCTACTCTTGTTGGTTTATATGGTTTATTCTGTTGAGCAGTTTGATTGTATGCTTGACAAATTATAGAAATAAAAATATGAAATTTACAGTTGAAACTTTTATTTATTAATTTAAGTACAATCAATTTACCCCCACCACCATCCAGCACCTTCCCTGAGGCAAGCACCCTTCGGAGTAGGAATAGTAAATTTGCCTCACCACCATCCAACACTTTCCCTGAGGCAAGCGCCGGTCGGAGTAGGAATAGAAAATCTGCCCCCACTGCCATCCAGCACTTTCACTGAGGCAAGCACCGGTTGGAGTAGGAATAGTAAATTTGCCTCCTCCACCATCCAACACTTTCCCTGAGGCAAGCACCGGTCGGAGTAGGAATAGTACATTTGCCCCCACCACTATCCAACACTTTCCCTGAGGCTAGCAGTTGTCGGAGTAGGAATGGTAAATTCGCCCCCACCACCATCCAACACTTTCTCTGAGCCTGTTCCCTGGGGCAAAGTCATGAAGGTGTTAAAATACTAATATTTAAAACATATTTCTGATCTGTGTCTGCTAATGTATTATTTCTGATATCAATAAAGTGGTTTTTTTTTAGTTCAGATTATTGCTAACATTTTACTTACATTTGATTCTGTAAAGGTTTGTTTCTTCCTGCTGGGTATTTTGTGTTGATTTATGTCGAATCTCTGTTGACATCAAAAGTAAAATTGTATTAATATATTTTTTAAGCTTATTGGCTTTTATTTCTACATGCATTCTGTTCTTTTATTCGCTTACTTTTCAAAGAAAAGATATTTTCAGGATTATCTGCTTTATATTGGTGGCTGCCTTTCAAGATCAGTATATGCTGTAAATTAGTTAAAAATTATATTGTAGGGAGGAGCCTAGCGCTTGACCAAGATGGCCGCGTGAGCTTTGAGCTCCCGGGACCCACGCACCCTCCGTCGATTATCCTGTCCTAAATCCTGTTTTATATGCACGGCATCTTGCAGATGACTCATTGCTGAGGCGATTGATGCTGCCCGGGCTTGGATCGCCCGCCGGGAACCGGAGTTGTGCATGGCGGAAGATTGAGGCCTATCTCCGAGGGATGCCAGGGGCTGGCGTTGGCAGGATGCCCGGCCTCTAATTGAACAACAGCGGCCTGGCGAGGTGTGAACTGGCGGATGGAGAACGCCGTACTTTCACTTTCACTTTCTCGCCCTTTGTTTGCCTTGGCCCGGGAGTGCCTTCAGATGCTTTATTATCCTCTGGACGCCTTGCGCCCTACTCTGCCTGGTTATTGCAGATCTGGCTTCTCCTGTTCCCTCTGACTGAGAGAGGGTCGTCTCCTTGCACCGGGTTGCTCGGTGCCAGACATGTCGGGTAAAGCAGAGGTGGATAGGCTGAAACCCAAGGCTACCAGGCGGGGAGCCTATACCCAATCCAACAATATGGATCGTTATGCCCAGCAGAAGGGATCGCCTGGTGGATCGGGCCAGTCGCTGGACGTACAGAAGGCTGCCTCATCCCCGACCTCAGAGCTCTCGTTGCAGGATGTCATGGGTGCGCTCGAGGGGATGCAGGCCTCGATTGGGAGACAGTTTGATGCCCTGGCGCATAAAGTGGATACTATCTTGGTGGATGTCAACCTGATCCGCGCGGACTTGAGCAAAACTAATGAGCGGGTTAAATCCCTTGATCTCAAGACCACAGGCCTCGCTGATGATGTCTCGGAACTTCAGACCGAAGTTCGTAAGCTGCGGGCCGAGATCGACCTCTCCGCCCGCCGGCTGGAGGACTTTGAGGGCCGGGCCAGGCGCAACAACGTGCGCATTACTGGGGTCCCGGAATCCTCGGACGAGATCTCCGCAGATCTGCTCGTGGAGGACTTGGTGCTTAACCATCTGAAGCCTAAGGGCCTTGGGAAATTTTTTGCAGTCGAGCGGGCTCACAGAGTTCCTGGCGGGAGGCCCAGGCCGGGAGCCCCTCCGAGACCGATTGTCGCCCGGCTCTTTCACTTCCGAGATCGGGACGCTATCCTGCAAGCATCGCGGGTGACGGGCCCGGTCCCTTATCAGAACGCATCAGTGAGTTTCTATCCTGACTTCACCCAGCTGGTGCAAAAGCAAAGACAGAGTTTCCTGGGGGTGAAGAGACGTCTTCGGGAGCAGGACCTGAAGTATGCTATGCTTTTCCCTGCCAGATTACGTGTGGTGTATGAGGACCGGACTTTCTTCTTTGAGTCGCCTGCTATGGCCGGAGACTGGTTGGACGCTTTGCCCCGACGACGGACTGGCGGGGATGCTGCCACAGACGTGGAGGGTGACCGGGATGGGCAGGGTTGATGCCTCTGCGGCCAGTCTGACTTGCTTTGGTTCTGGACAATGACTTGAGCTGATTGCAGTAATACGGAGGGTTGCGGGAGGAAGATGGGAGCTCTTTCCTCCCTCAGGGTACTTTTTGTAGTTTTGCGTTATGGTAGGGCGACAGGCACACTGCAAGTTGGGGGGGCTTTGTAAGCTGCAGCAGGGGTGCAGGGTGGGGGGTAGAGTTGGGATTTTGGGGTTGTTGTTGGGGGGTTTGTTTTTGCAAGGCGTAGTAATGGTTTTCAGGGTTGTTTACTGGTGGCACTTCGGGTGTGGGGTGGGCCTCTTTGTGTATGGGGATGGGGGGTAGGGGCTTCAATATTATTAGCTGGAATGTTAATGGCTTGGGAGATCGTATTAAGCGGGGGATAGTCTTGCAGTTCTTGAAACGGTCTTTGCCGGATGTGGCCCTACTGCAGGAGACACACCTTATAGGTAATACTTGCCATGCTCTTAATAGAAAAGGTTACAAATTCATCGCCCACTCGGGATTCTCCTCAGGCTCCAGGGGTGTGGGTATCCTAGTTAGAGCTTCACTACCTTTCGAGGTGGACTCCACCATTGTTGATGATAGGGGGAGGTTTGTGGCGGTGGCGGGGAGGTGGGAGGGAAGAACGTTGGTGTTGGTTTCGGTTTATGTCCCTCCTGCCCTGCAGGCCTCCACGTTTGCAGATCTGGGCAGGGCCTTGTTGGACCTCCCGGAGGGTATGCTAGTGGTGGGGGGAGACTTTAATGCTGTCGGCTCTGGGTTGCTGGATAGGTACCCGCCCAGGGACACCGGGGGGGCTCAGAAGTGGCTTCCAGATTTTATAGATACATTCGGTTTGGTAGACTGCTGGAGGCTCCGGCACCCCACACAGAGCCAATATACCTTCCACTCCGGGGCGCATGGTAGTCTCTCTCGGATTGATTATCTGCTCACTCTGGCTGCGCACGCCTCATTGGTATCTGAGGCTAGGCATATGGCGCGGGGCATATCTGATCATTCGCCAGTGTGGGTCCGGCTGGATGTCGGCCGCGAGGGAGGGGGCAGGGTTGCTCCTATTAACCCCTGGTACTTCCGTGACCCCAAGATGCGCAGTGCGCTGCTGAAGACAGTTGATCACTATTTTAAGGACAATCAGGGTTCCGTTGACTCGGCTGTGTCGTTGTGGGAAGCATTTAAGACCGTGTTGAGGGGGGAGGCCCTCTCCTTGGTAGTGGCCGCCAAGCGACGGAGAGATGGCGAGGTTATGCAGGTTGAGGATGAGATCGCGGCTTTAGAGGTGGCTCTGGAGGGGGAGGTTACAGCGGCCTCACTGCATGATTTGAGCTTGAAGCAAGCGGAATATAGGGACCTGGTGACGAATGCCGCCAAGACCCTCAGTAGGGAACAGCAGGGTCGCTTGTACGATGTTGGCGATAAGGCCGGGAAACTCCTAGCGTGGCTGGACAAAAAAGAACGTGTTAATAGAGTGGTGCCGGAGCTGACGAGAGAGGGGGGAGAGGTGGTTGTGGATCCCGAGGGTATAGTACAGTGTTTTTCGGATTATTTCCATATGGTTTACACCTCGGTTTCGGATAGGCCAACTGAGGATTCGCGTGACCTCCTGCGTGACATCGCTCTGCCCTGCCTTTCTGACGTAGATAGAGATGACCTCGATGGAGATATAACGGTTGATGAGGTGGCGGGTGCTATCCACGCGCTGCACTCGGGCAAGGCCTCAGGCCCAAATGGTTTGCCGATTGACTTGTATAAGCTGTTTCCGGATAGGGTCGCTCCTCACCTGCGCGCCATGTTTGTGGAGGCGCGGGGGAGTGGGTCCCTTCCGTTGGACCAGCGACTGGCGACGATTGTTGTGATCCATAAGGATGGTAAACCCCGGGATAAGTGTGCCTCCTATCGGCCGATATCACTCCTTAATGCTGAGCCGAAAATTCTGGCTAAAATCCTGGCGGGCCGCTTGGTCAGGGTACTTGGAGACCTGATCCACCCGGATCAATCGGGTTTTATCCCACACCGTAACACTGCGTTAAACCTTAGGCGACTTCATGGAGTAATTGCCAGGGCGAGCACGCTGCGTGAACCAGCTATTGTGGCGTCTCTTGATGCCACGATGGCGTTTGATACGGTGGAATGGGCATACCTGTGGGCGGTGCTTGCCAAGTTCGGCTTTGGCCCTGGTTTTGTGAGCTGGGTGAGGCTGCTTTATGAGGGTCCTCTTGCGAGTGTTGTGGTAAATGGGCGAGCGTCGACTCCGTTCCAGCTTGGGAGGGGCACCCGGCAGGGTTGCCCCCTGTCGCCTTTGTTGTTCGCCCTTGCCCTCGAGCCGCTGGCGGCGTGGATACGCTGGCACCCGGATATATGTGGACTTAGATGGTCGCCTGATCACAAGGACCGTATTTCGCTCTATGCCGATGACATCCTGTTATATCTCGCCTCGCCCAAGAACTCGCTTATAGTAGTTTGTGACGTTCTGACATCTTTTGGTAAGAACTCTGGTCTCGTCATCAATTGGAGTAAATCATATTTGTATGTTCTGAGCGGCGACGTCCCACCTGTCCCGCGAACTTGTTCAATTCAGATCGCCCAGCAGGGCTTCGTGTACCTGGGGATTTTTATCTCCACTGACTCCACTTTGCGGTATGAGAGGAACCTGCTCCCTCCCCTGGCGCGTTTGCGGCGGGATGTTGCGGCCTGGCGGAGGATGCCGGTCTCCCTCCTCGGACGCGCCGCTTTGTTCAAAATGATGTCTCTTCCTCGGTTCCTCTACGCCTTGCAGAATACTCTTGACTGGGTACCGGCCAGTTACTTCCGGGAGGTTGAGAGCCTCCAACGATCGTTGTTGTGGGATGGGCGGCCGCGCATTGCGATTGCTAAGTTGACGCTTCCGTGGTACGACGGGGGTATTGCGCTTCCGGACATTCGACGCTACTACTGGGCCACCCAGTTGAGCGCGATTAATCATGGTTTCTATGGTCCGGCTCTAAGCCCCGGCTACGCCATGGACCGATGGTTGTTGCGCGGCGGTAATTATCACCGAGCGTTGTACTCGAGATCGCTGGACTCGTCCCTCACAGGGCCCACGGGGGTGGCGGTGCGGGTGTGGAAGTTGGCGACTGACTCGCTGGGCTGGAAGGATAGGCTCACCCTTGCTACCCCGTTGTTTGAGTCTGACAAATTAGGGAAGCTTTGGCATACCAAAGGTTTTGAGAAATGGGACTTGATCGGTATCTCCAGGGTTGGAGATTTGCTGATCAAGGGGAGGGTGAAGTCCTTTGAAGAGCTGCAGAAGGAGTATGAGTTGGGGAAATCTGAGTTTTTCCGCTATGTTCAGGTGCGTCATGCCCTTCGGTCAGTTCTCGTAGAAGGTGAGAAGGTGCCTGAATCCTCTCCATTGGAGGACCGGATCCTCGATGGCCATATGCCGGAGAGTACGATCTCTCTTATCTATAAGAAATTGATTAATGTTCGGGCTGACCTGCTATTGGGGCTGTGGGATCAATGGATTAGGGACGGACTTGAGCTGGATGACGAGGACTGGCAGTCTGCGGTTTCCTCTCCTAAGGAGGTTGCGATCCCGTCGCGTCTGCGGCTGGTGCAGCTCAAAATACTCCACAGAGTCTATGTTACAGGGCCAAGGCTGGTTCATATGGGATTTTCTGAGGAGGGCTTATGTAGGAGGGGCTGTGGTATGGTGGGTACCTTCCTGCATATCATTTGGGAATGTGGCGTCATCATGGAATTCTGGAGGAGAGTCCATGTGGTAATGGGGGAGGTGACGGGCATTGTTATGCAGCCGGAGGCGCGGTGTTGTCTCCTGAACGTGTGGGGGCCTGCTGACCACAATGAGGCACAGACCCAGTGGGTGACTCTGGGTAACATGGTGGCTAAGCGAGACATCGTGCGCCTGTGGGGCTCCGCGGGACCCCCCACATTGGCTGCGTGGAAGGAAAACATGGACTGGAAAATGTTCAGGGAAAAGACGGTATATTGCGCTAGAGGGCGCCCTCGGAAGTGGCATGCCATTTGGGGGCGGTGGAACCAATATAGGGGGGGCATATGCCTTGCCCCTGATCTGGATCCCCCCGAGGAGCAGCTCTCTCCTTAGCATTCTTTCCAGCTCTGTACATATGTTTCGATTGTTAATTGATTTCTTGGGCCTCTGCTTTTCCCCTTTTTCCTCTTATCACAGCGCTGTGACTGATAGACGAAGGGGGTCAGGTCTCCCCTGAGGGGCAGTCACCAGGTGTATTCAGTGTACTTCGCCTTGCTTGGGTTTGGTTTGTGTTTGTGTTTATTTAAAATGGAACCTTTTTGTTTCTCCTTTCTATGCACTGTGGATGCTTCTCTGTATTGCTCTCTTGAAGCTGCCGCACCTCCGGGTTGTCGGCTGAATAGCTGTGTCCTCATTTTTGATGAATAAAGGTTTTAAAAAAAAAAAAAAAAAAAAAAAATTATATTGTAAGTACTTGTGATTTAGGTGTTATTATTTTGATGCTGTTTTATTTTAAGCGTACACTTACTTAGCTCTGTAGGTGTCAGTGTTCAACTTGACAAACGGCAAAATTCTCCTGCTACTCCTGCTGTAAGTGGTCACAGTCGAAGTCCGTTTAGCACTGAGCACAAAATGGTGGACGACTTGCTTTATGCGTTTTTTGAGGGTATCAAGAATTGAAAAGAAACTATGGGGCCGATTACGATGGCGGGCATCGCAGCTGCAAAAGGGACCGCCCGCCATAGGTGCGGCGGTCCCGCAATACGAATTGTGATGCGCCCGCCACACTGGCGGGCGCATCCTGTATATTTCACATTGCGGCGGGCGGTGCTGCAAGCAGCACCCGCCGCACTGTAAAATATACATGTTGTGCTTTTACATGCACAACGTGATAGGCACCATGCGGGGCCTGCCACATTGTACATCCAAATGCAGGGGGGTACCATAGATACCCCCCATGTGCACCCCCACCCCTCCAACACCCTGGGGGCCCGCAATGGGCCCCCAACAGCAGGAATCGCCAGCCTTTCCATGGCAGCAATACAGCCATGGAAAGGCTGATCTCAGCCTGCATTGTAATATGGATGGCAATGTCTTCCAGACACCGCCACCATATTAAACACGTTTTCCACCGGTCAACGAGTCGACCGGTGGAAAAGCGGTGGACGTTGTTTCCGTCCACCGCGGCCCCCCAGCCATCATTATATGGCGGGGGGTCTTTGCTGTCAGGATGGCGGGCGGATCACCCCCACCGGGCCAGCGGTGAGCACCGCCGGCCTGGCGGGGGCGATCCGCCCGCCATCGTAATCAGCCCCTTTGTTTTGGAAACAGTTTTTTCGCGTGACTCACAACCTGACAGAATGTATATTTATTTTGTCATGTGTAAAAATGTTCGTTTAGGCACTCCCTTTCGGAATGTCAGCCATTTTGAGAAATTGTGGCTTAGGGGCTGTAATAAAAATATTTGAAGGACTGCCGTTATATGTGCTTTATTATGATTGTATGTATAATCTCTTTTTACATGTGATAACAGTGTGTATTTTTAAAAAAATGCAGGAAATTCTATGTTTAATTTTCCCTGTCTTTTCGAACATTTTTTTAGAATGTATTTTTAATACTCAGGTATTATAATGGATAGGTAGTTTTAAAAGTACCAGAGTTTTATAATTAATACCTGGGTATTAATGATCTCCCCCATCCAAAACCCCTATTTCCCTTGCATTCCGTCCCAGGGGATTGGTTGAAAAAAAATTGACTTTAATTTTAAATATAAACAAAGAAAACATACTATGCGTTGTAATGGTATGTGTGGTATTAGTATGCATTGTAATGCAATGCGTTGTAATGGTAGTTTTAATATATCTCAATGAACATGCATTGTAATGGTATGCGTTGTAAAAACATGCGATGTAATGGTATTTGCGTTGTAAAAACTGCGATGTAAAAGTCTGCGTTGTAATGGTATGCGTTGTGACGTCGTATATCCTGGGAGAAGCTGAGTTGGATACAGTGCTTTAGTCAAGGAAGGTGTCCTCAAGTCTGAACCCCATAGGCACCATCATGTCATCCATCTTGCAGGATGCGCAGCAGGAATGCTCACCGGCTCCTGTGGTGGGAAGGGCTGACACCTTTCAGCCATCTGTTAATATGGATCCTCCACACATATTCCTTGGAACTCTTACTGAAGTTACTCTCAGATGAGGTTAGGAACACTTTTTCTGTCTTCCAAGAGACATACAGGGAGTGTGCAAAGGGCTGGCTAAATAGTTAGACTCACTGGCACAAGTGACTCAGGCTCTAAAAGCCTCCGTTTCGGAACTAAAAGCAAACCCAGCCTCAGACAGGCAGGAAATAAGCATGCTGAAAACAAGATACAAGGAGAATCAAGGCAAACTGGAAGCATTGGAGAACAGTGCTAGAAGAAAGAATATAAGATTGCTAAATGTTCTGAAGGGGAGTGAGGAGGACGATATCAAAATCTGTAAAGTAGCCCTGCTAAGGGCAGCTTGTGTTTGGGAAGGGCCAGAAAAAATACTGGCTAAAGATATCCCAAGGGTACACCGAGATCCTTTTAAAAAATCTCCAAATAAAAGTAAGCCGTGTAAAGTTCTGGTACATTTCCTCACCTACTCCACTAAAGAACATATCCTAAGCAAGGCACTAAAGATGAACTCCCTGAAAGGTGCTGGTTTTTCTTTTGAGACTAGATCTGATATATCCCGTACCAGCCTGAATAGGCAATGGGAGCTGGGGAAAGGTTGGAAGAATTTAGGATATTGGAGGCCACAGCACAGTTGAGTTTCCCGGCCATGCTTAAAGTGATGTTCAAGAACAAAATGTATAGTATTATGGATTGTGAGGAAGCTGATAGTCTATTAAGACAAACAGGAGACTTCAATGGGCCAATGCTCTTCGGTGGCTTTTTGATCACTACCCAATCTGATGTTTTATTTTCTTATCTCACTTGCTGCTTTAGTTACTTTTTTACTAATTTTTTGCACTAGTTTTTGTCTTTAGCGATCCCCCGCCGCATCCTGACGCATTTCCAAATATGACTCACTCAGCCATGAAGAATTTCGGGAGTGTGCTCCGGCGAGGGGGGTTGTCAGGGAGCAGGGGGGAGGGACACTGGGAGGAGAGCATGGAGCGAAAAAATACAAGCACAGAATTGTCCTCAGATAGTATATGATCTCCGAGAAAAGGATGTGGCTGACATAAATAGTAAAGGTGGATTTAAAAATCAATAATGGGGGTAGACACTAGTAAAATACACATTTTATTTTGAAATGTTAGTGGGCTCCGGGTACCAAATAGAAAGGCTAGAATATTTCAATCTCTGAGGGAGTCACCAGCCCAGGTAATAGTACTACAGGAATCCCAGAAGCTAATTTTTGTAAAAGAAGTTACAAACAAGAATGGCTTGAGAGGTCCATCAAGAAAGTATGAACACATAACACGAATGCACACCCTTATTCCAAGAACATTCTAGCTAGTGAAGCGAAATTTCATCCTGCAATTTAGATCACTGAGTGGACACAACAGGAAATATTTCCAAAGACAAAACTACAGACAAAAAGGCAAGAATGTTTTTATATCAGCAGATAAAATAGGGGGGGGAATGAATAACGGCTCCGTTGCAATTTCAAAGAAACTAAGTGATAATACTACAAGAAATTGTCCAACCTACTGTCTGCAAGAGAATAATTCTAACACCAAACACAAATAAATTGACCAAAGACACATCAGTAATAGATACGCTTAAATATATAACTACTATTTTCAGACTGTGGAATAAAAAATATTGCCACAAACCCAGTACGATGCAAGTCAGGCTGTGAAATAAAGAAATCCCGGAAAGTTCACAGAGAATGGATTAGACACCGAATAATGAAAGAAAACCGCAGGAAGACAACAATTATTAATCTTGCATATAAATTGTCAAATTAGTAAAATCGTGACCTCAGAGAAGCTGGGGTGATGAAGAGCAAACAGTTGCTGGATTAAACAGTAACGAGACAATCCTGGAAATATTCGAAAGGAAAACATAATTTGAGGAAAAGATGATAGTTAAGATATGTCCTTTTTTCGTTACCAGTGACATCACACAGAAATGAAAAATTCATGTTTAAAATTGTTTTTATGGTATGAACAATTTTAAAAGTTAAGTGTCTGGATGCAGGGAAGTAGAAGGTTGGCCGGAACAACAAATGTACTGTGTAAGTTTTCTAAAAGGAATGGAGACTAACAACTATGTGAAAACTTTTTACAGCTGGACGTAGAAGGGTCTGATGTACCTAGATAAGTGATAACAATTGAAAAGATAATACAGGGTGTGAGGGAACTAGAATCAAATGGTACACTGCATGATTTTATGGACTTCCACTTTTGTAGCTAAATTAGGGTGGGTGGAAATTGCCGAGCATCAGTCCGTGGAATACTGTGGGACTTTGCGAGATTCCGTGGACTACCACAGGCGTTTGGAAAATATGCAGCTCGTGCTGCAATTTAGCACCGGCAGCGTAAACAGTGCTGAAAAATCATCATGAACAGCACCATGCATTGCACAAGAGCGCACTGACATTCGAGTTGGTTTTGCTTCCGCTGGAGTAGAAAATCTAATCGAGAGACAGCAAATCTATTCAAGATGCAGCACTCTGACCTCGATCCCCCACGTTAAAAAATCATGCTGGCGGTGCCAAATCTCGCTTGCCAGTTGCATTTTCTGGAGCCTCACAGCGATTGGTGGAATCTGGCCAGAACTCTGTGTTAAAGAGTACTTACCTCACATGCTATGGAACTGTCCAAAATTAGGGATTTTTTTGGCCTAAATAAGAGAAATATTATGGGACACAACAGGCACATTTGTATGAGGAGCAGCAAAAAGCTGCTTTCTGGGCATACACCCTCGCCCAAAACACCAGAAAATGCAATATAGATTTGCGTACTTGGCCGTATTATTAGCGAAGAGGGCCATTACCATGAGATGGAAGTCTGCCTTCCCTACTCAGATACACTCGTGGCACGCAGAGATGGTCTGGTGGGGAGTGGCAGAGAGTGTCATGCTTCGACGAGAGGAACACAGAGGGCAGTGCCAGATACCCATCTCCATGGAGTGGGTCCGCATATTAGAATCGGTGAAGGCTATAGACATAACAGAACCTGCAAGCTCTCAGACAGTGTAGAGTATTCACAGGATGGACTACGAGATCAGAACACTTCCACCCAGCAATATAGCGCATTCCAGGCCACACAGGTATGATATAGGCAATACTGCGAGAAACTCTACCTATTGGAGCACTGTACAGAATGATAGGTGGCAACATGTGTAAGGGTGAGCCTAACAGGAGGGTGGAGGGAGGGGGGGGGGTCTGTTTTGTTAACTCAAGATTGAAACGAGAACTGTAAACGTGGTCAAGTTTGTTAACCTGTTACCATTACAAGGGTACACAGTGGGCATGGATGTGCGCCATTGGCTCTACAGAGACTGATAGAAGGAATGAACCTGCAGACTCCGCAGAACTCTATAGCACCATACTGAATTACCTGTATATGATCTGCCAACGACCCTCTGCGTCTGTACAAGTGTAAATGATATGTTTATATGTATCGTCAATAAGTACAAAATTCAATAAAATTGTGTTACAAAAAAAAGAAACTCTGCGTTAAAGAGTAATGCGCAGTGACAAACATTCTGCCAGTTCCGCAGCCGGAATAAAGAATTCCATCCACTCCTACAAAACATATGGTAATATTTCACTTTTGTACTAAACATCCATTACTATTCCATCAGAAGGAGAGACTACTCAGGCCGCAGTACTGAAACTGAAATAATGATAGGGTCATTGTACTCAATAAACACTGTACTGGAAGGACTGTCTATAATAAGTTCACAGAAAGGACTGGAATTTTGCAAAAAGTGAATTTATTGTTGATGGAGATGTTCATTTGAGAATAAGTGGCTAGCTGGATACATATGTGGGAAAGCAGGAGTGAAAATGTAGTCAAATGTTGCTCAAATATAGAAAATGTTCAATTTCCAAAACCCTTGCTGACATTTGTCTTTAAAAGCCACCAATTTTGACCAAAGTTACATTAACAGATAGGCCCAGATTTATAAACACTTTGCATCAGCATTACGTTACTTTTTTAACACAAACCCGACGCAAAGTGCAGTGGTGGGATTTACAATCACATTGGATTTTAATCAAAAGTAATTCAAAGCTCAACAATGTGCTGCCTTGCAACACTTTGTGTAAAAGGGCGTTTCATAGGTGGTGCATGGGCATTCCCAGGCAACCATGCATGGGTTTTAATGCAAATCCCTATCTACAAAGAACTGTAGGCAGAGATTTGCACCAAATTCCTTTGCCTCCTTGAAGCAGACGTAACAAAGACAAATATTTTAATTTCGCTTTGATTTCCTCTCTTTGCATGTGTGCACACATACAAAGTGGAAAATGCCTTCAGCATAGTTGTTGTACTTGAAGGATCCCCTTCATGTGGAAAAACTATGCTTCCCACAGCTCAGACGCCCTCCTACTATGCTGCAATGGTGCATGGCAGTTCAAAGTGTGCCAGCGCAGTGAGAGTGCATAACGGCACCGCATCTCTGTAGATATGGAGCGATATGGTGATATACCAGGGCTGGGCACCATCATACCTTGTACATAAACAAATGAAATGAAGTAGCACCTTTGCTCCAGAGTCCGCATTCTACCCGTGTAGGCCCACTATCATAGCAAAGATGCTGATAATTTACCAAGAAGAATCATCAAGATGCCAGGGCCTGCAGTATTCCAGGTGGGACTGCCATCATGCCATGGAGGCTGACACTATGGCAATCACTATTATGCCAATGCCAGCATTTTCTCAAGGGTAGGTACTATCATACAACAGATCTCCATATTAAGCCAATAATTACCATTATGCTAGAACCAGCACAATACCAGGGGAGGGATCCATTAAGACTACATGCCTACATTATGCCTAGGATTGCCAGGATTATGACAGGGTCAGCAATATGAGTAAAGGGCACCTTCATGCCATGGATACCGACAAAATGCCAAAGATTACCACCATTATGCCAGAGCCCGCAACTTACCATATGTGGTTATAGTCTTGCTATGTTTATCCACAATATTCCTAGAATCACCTTTGTTATGCTAGTGTCAGCTATACATTCTTGACAGAACTTTGGAATAAAAATCAATTGTGCAGTTCTGTTTGCAAGCATGATGTGAACCGAGCTAGTTCAGGACAGCAATCCAAGCTCTGCTGGTAACCGTTTGTGCCCTATATCCGAGTTGCACAATTGTACATTATACAACCTCCCCTTTTTCGCATGTCATGTGTGATACCTTCATTTATGCTAGACTGCATGGCGCACACAGTTACAAACAAGCATTTGCAATGCAAATAGGTCTCGCATTTGTGAGTTTGAGCTATTGACGTTGTAAATGGCAATTTCTTTTTTACCTACACGTTTTATTTTTGGAGTGAATGTATGTAGTGTGCAAAATCCCTTGGAAAGGTCCTGCACTTCGTAATAAATATATTGAAAAAGACGCAGTGTGGATTGTGTCAACAATTGCTTGGTACGTACCTCATGGGTGAAGTGTCGCCACACATGCACACTGTGGTGCCTTAATAATACGAAACTCATTAATAAAAGTAGTGCTTACAGACTAAACAACTCGATCGGGATCGGAGCATGTGAATCTGAATCCCAGATTCTCTTTCATTTTATGGACTATTTGACCCACTATCCTACGTCTTGGTTATCGCCAAAACACTGGGAGGCAATGAAGTTTGCCAACGGGGCGGGGGCAGGGGGGCTTCGGGGGTACATGAAAATGTATTCATTGCCTAGTTGTCAAAGGTTGCCCGGTGCTCTTAGCTAAAAGAGTGTAGATTTCATTAAGATATTAAGAGTACTTTACTCGCATCTATGAGGAAATCGACATTAACTAAACAAAACGCCAGAATGAGTGTCAGTTTTCACAGTGTTTTAGACAGTACTGGTTGCTTAGTTTCATTGCATTAATTTTTGTATTTACTCTTTTACACAGCATCCAAAGTAGATTACCTAACCCCAAAGCCCCGAGTTGTTAAATGGCCCATAGAAGGGAGTCTTTTACAGTTGAGCAAATGTGTCCAAATGTAGTTTTGGTAGTGCAATGGAATGATCAGCCAATGAGGTACTCGATGAGCAGTTATTTAACTACACGTTCAAAACGTACAGTATTGTGGCTGTTTGTTTGTACCCAACCCCCTCTTTGAATGTGTTTATTAACACAGAGGTTCATCTACCAGACAGTGCTCACAGAGGGGTGACTAAAGCACAGAACAAAATGTATTCAATTATCCGGAGTGTGAAGGCACCCGGAAGGCTTAGGTGCCCATCCGGAGAGGCTAGGGATCCTAGCGCTTCTACAGACGCTGCCGTGCTCCTCTGCACCAGCAGGGCACAGCTCAGAATCTGCCACATCTGCTAAGAATAGGTGAGGGGGATGAGGTTGGGGCATGCGGGAGTTGCCGGCAGATTTCCAGGTTATTGAAAGTGATGATTCGTACGTGAGGCAATGGAGGATGACTTTGTCTGTTTGTCTGCACCAGTCTATTTTTCTACCATCTACCGGGCTCACTGTCATGTATCCATTCATCTCTCTTTGTTAGAGGTGCGCAAGCCAATATATTAATTAGCAGGTAGAGCCAGCCGGAGAAGAACCAAGCGTATACGAGCCAGTGGGCGAGACGTGAAAATGATCGGCATGTTAATCATACAGTAAACATGATGTAAATGTGCGATAATGTCTCTTCAGAATTCAAAAAAGTGCATTTCTTTAGCGCATCACCTCAGTACACAAGATTATAGCACTGAATTCTGAGGAAGTTATTAAAAGTGCTTGTTTTAAGCATGAGTTAAAACACTGCCGCTCCTCCTGCCCGACAACAATGCCATTTGTGAACTAAGAGGCGTCAGTTGCCATGCATACCCGAATGTTGCCTAGAGTCTTATTATATTTAGAGTAACATTAAAATCTAGTTCATTAAACAAGAGAATTTTTTGTATAGCACGCATCTTGAACGCGCATATTTCAAGGTGGCAATAATAAAGATGAAAACGGAAGTGGCGGCAGGCAGACAACACGAATGAGAGTGGGGGGAGGGGCAGGGGAGGTTGAAAAGTCACAGACTGAGGGAGGGGGCGATGGGGTGGGGAGACAGGGAAGAAAATAGTGTTAGGAGTAAAGGGGCCAACAGCCATGGAAGGATACAAATGAAGAATGAGGAGGGACTAACAAGCCTCAAACCAATTGGAAGGCAGCCTTTAAGACAAAAGCCAATGGGCAGAGAGTGGGAGGAGCTTCCACGAAGCTTCCACACCACAGTATATACTGCATGCTTTGCAAAGCAATGGCGGCGCATGCGCGCTGCAATGCTAGACAAGGCCTAAAAGAAAATAGTGCTAGGAGTAAAGGGGCCAATAGCCATGGAAGGATACAAATGATGAATGAGGAGGGACTAACAAGCCTCAAACCAATCGGAAGGCAGCATTTAAGACAAAAGCCAATGGGCAGAGAGTGGGTGGAGCTTCCACGAAGCTTCCAGACTACAGTATATACTGCATGCCTCGCAAAGCGATGGCAGCGCATTCGCGCTGCAACGCTAGGCAAGACCTAAAAATGAAAATTGTATGTTCTGAAATTGATTTCTCTATGCCACAGAAGAAAAGAATGAATGCACAAAAACTAGAGAGAGAAGTCAAATGGGCAAATTCCTCTTGTGCACACTAATTGCAGTAACCTTAAGGGCTCCACTAATCAGTGCTGAGCTACGAACGTCTGCAATACAGTGCATCCCACTCTCTCTGGGCCTGTGGTTTCATGTAGTGTAGTGACCGCATTTGAGGTTTGATAGATATATCAAATTCATGTCCTCAATTTGGCCGATAGTTCTAGTTATAATACAACTTTCATAGTGCACGCCAACAACTCACAGACGATAGTGCTCCAAAAAGTGGCAAAAATAAAACTGTAAAAAGCACGCTAAATGGAAAGAGGCCAAGCAGACACTAGTCAGATTTAGTTAACAGAAGCTGCACAGCTCCCTCATTACCACTGCTGCCACCAACAACCTCCCCAGTGTGTGCCCACTGACTCGCACTGCAGTGCTTTCCTTTTAGTGCCTGTCGGTGGCATGGACACGACCGAGAGCCGCGGTGCCACCCATGGGACTGTGGTGAGGCGACAGAGCTACAGCACAGAGACAGAAGTCCACTCATTGAGCCCACACTTCTACACATCCATTAGCCCCAGGCTGAGACAGGCTGCTGCCTGAACCACGAGTCAGTGAGCAAATTGTCTCCCAGAACAGGACCCTATCAATGTGAGGGGTTGTCCATGCCTCTGCCAGAGCGCCAACCTTGCACATGCGTCTGCAAAGTCAAACAAGCAAAAAAACAAAATTACATCAGCCATGATGACTAACACTTCAAAAACTGAAAATGTGAATGGCACTTCCAGAAAAGTAATGAGAGAAAGCGGCTGACCCAATGTCACGTTCAATGGCGTCATATGGGCTGGTGTGAAATAAGAATGGCACTTTCAATCAGGCCCGGACTGGTGATTCCGGGCACCGGGCAATCCCCCGGAAGGCTGGATGGGGTGGGGGCCGGTTTTGTGACAGGGGGCCGGTTCTGTTGTTGGGGCCGATTTGCACCGACGTGACTCCGTGAGTCACGGTCGGTCCAAATCGGCCCCAATAACAGAACACAGTGCTTACATTAAGCCTGTCTGACTGAGGCCTGGTGTGAGCAGGACAAGGTTTCTCTGCTGCGATGCTCCGACGCGTGTAGTGGCAGGCTACTAGGCTAGTATGATCAGCCGCCGCCCTACTCATTATAATGTTATTAAACCCCCCCCCACACACCACCTGACTTGTCATGCTGCGCACGTCTACAGCATCATCATGGTCGGGTGACGTGACGTGAGTGACTCTGAGGCGAGGTCGAGGCAGGCATTCAGAGGCCAGAGGGAGACCGTCCGGAACAGGGAAAGAGAACGACCCCCGTGATTTAATTCCCCCTGTCTGCAGGTGAGTGCTATTTGTTCCTGGCCGTGGCCAGATCTGATTTATGGATGACTGGTGGCAGTGGTGGCACTGTCTGGGGCCGTCGTAACTGGGCCAGGGCCAGAATCAGAATCAAAAGCAAAAGGTCCGGGGCCAAAGGAAGGGGGCCAAAGGAAGGGGCAAGGAGGGCCTAGGCCCCGGCCCGGTTCAGCAGAGCAGTGACTTTTGTTTGTTGTGTGTCACTTGTAGCAGGGAGCGAGGTGGTGGCTGGGCTGCCCTACTTCTCACCCCCTCTTTCCTCCTTTCGTTTATTTGTTTCACTGTGAAATGGATCCAAAAACGAAAAATACTTTTGCTGCAAATGTTGTCTTTTTCTGACTTTATTCTATTCCAAAGTACAGCCTCAGGAGTGAGAGAAATAAAAGCTTCAACTATGAAAAATAAATACATTTCTAAATAAAGCAAGACAATATTCACAAAGCGGCCAGATTGATTTTATTCACACCCAAACACATTAGCGCCACTATACATAGTTTGCCAGTGAAGCGCTACTTTTGTTTTATCTTTTCTTTGAACAGCATTGTTTTCCCTGAATGAGGAAGTGCAAGACTCCTGGAGATACTGCAATGCCGGATTGATGGGTGGATTGGAAAACAAAATGCTTACTGCGTCTCGGTGGTCATGGATGTGGTCTTTTTAACCATACTACTTGCGTTTTGTAAGGCTATAAGCAATGCACTTTGAAGCAGGTCCCTTCCGGGCCCTGTAGTCATGTCCTTAACTTTTCAGGCACAAGCACACACTGATTTCTGAATAGTGAGTGTAAATGCTTTAAGTTATCCATGTTGTTCCTGCTTACATTTTACATTCTTTACTTAATCTTGCATTCCCTATGGGTGTTTGCTTTTTTCCAGATGTTGTTACGTTTTTTTAGGCAGCATATATTGCTCTTGTCTAGTGCGTAATTTGAACTGGGTCACATCCAGCTATTTATAGCAGGGCGCAATTAGGTTGTAGCTGAAGGCAGTGCAAGTTTCTCTCAGTGGGGGAGAGGATGTGGCACTATGGTCAGAGCTTGTGGATTTGGAACTGAGGAGCCAGGTTCAGCCTTCATGACCAGTCCCCCATACCACTCTCCTGAGGGAGCACATTCCCATACTAGGCCTAAGAAGGCCCCGCAGGGGCAATAGAAGCCCCGGTGTCTTAGCACCAGCAGGTTTACCCTAGTGGGGGCAAGTGTGGATTAACCTTGGAGGCCTGTCCACCACAATCCATACTGAAGTTCACCTCTAGTCTTGGGGACAGGCTTGAAGTAGCACACCCTAGAGCAACAGTGACTCTGTCACTGAGGTCACAGGACCCTTGAGAAGTGCCAGCTCTAGGGTGGTGCGACCGGTGTGTTTGCACCGGGTGCTGACTTTGGGTGGCAAGTATATTATGGTTTTAAAAGTGCTTGCTGCCTCCCTCCTGGCCTCCAGCAATTTTCGGCAACAATAGAAATGTTATCATAACTACGCTGATTAATTTTCTTCCTAGAGCGAGATCAGAGTTTTGTCTAGTGGAAGTTTTGATTCATGGAAAGGTTGCGCAGAAAGTTAATGTGCCTTCTGCAAAGAACATGTACTACGCAGATAACAAAGTGCAAATAATGTAAATAGGTCAATGGGTTACTGATTTAGAAACACAGATCTTTGGTTGCTTGTAGTTTAGAAGTTAAAATCCTAACATAAAACAGCGAGCTATTGTCATCTAAGAGCTGCATGCAAACTGCAAGGTACAAATTAGAGCATGATCTTTTTTTCCCCAGTCTTTGATTATCCTAATGTTGCAAAAAGTGTTCATTTGGATAGAAATCAATTCTGATTATTAAAGAGAACCCCCAACCATGGTATTACGTTTTAAATTCTGAGTTTGTGTTTGTCCAGACCAATCATTATTAAACTATACTGCCCACTAGTATGGTTGGCATGTGACTTCTACACCTTTTAGTCCTTTGTCTTATGTAACATTTCCTATACAGTGATTTACACATATATAATTGATGGTCTCTGTGTAGTCTGTGTGATGTAAAGTGCTCTGAAACCCTCCACTGGATTGAGTGGCGTTGTAAATCAAATTAAATGCATCTGAGAGAGAGAGTGGTTATGGAGACTTGAGGGGCACTGTTAAAGGGTGGAATTGAGGGACTCTGTGGCGGAGGTGGTCATTGGGGGGCACCAACAAACACTGTTGCACAGGGCACCACCAGCGCTAAAGCCGGCCCTGCCCTTGAGGCCAGTCTGCCTCACCCATTGGTATCGCTATTGGCCTTGTTTCAGCAGTAGTAGCTGGAACTCACCAGTGATTGACAATACAGGATTTGCACGCACACTAAACTAAGTTCACAAACTTCACATTCTCTCTGCTTCATGCACAAGCACTTTTAAGATGTGCTGACTGCTTCGGGGCCACTGGAATTATGCAGCAAAAGAAGACAAAATTACACCGCAGTGTTGACTAAATTATGCAGCAAAAAAAGGCTGCAATGTAATGCAGTATATTTTCTGACACTTTATTATTTTGACATTTTTACACATGATAACAATCTCTGGAAAGATTTTGCCTTATTAGTACCAGTGTAACATACAACTACAGCAGTGAGAAAGGTGGTCATTCAACCTTTGCAAAGGGCCGTCCACTTTGCAGCAGCACAAGTCACATTTTTTTGTAACTTTTGATCCGTTTGAGCTAAAAACAATTTATTAGTTACAATTGTCAGATAATGTAGCAGATGTTGTATTATGTGGCAAATATGGCAGAGTAATAATTATATAGAAAACCTTTGCAAACTAGGATATTTTTCCCTTTCATGTTTGAACTGCTCTTTTGGAAAAAGGGAGAAGTGCTGATAACAGAATCTCCATGGATCACAGTCAAATGGCTTGTGCTTCCACTTTTAAGTGTATTTGGGACATTCTGTGATTGGAAATAGGTCTGTGTACATACCTATGTGCATATGCACAGTGTGGATGATAGTAACATTGTAAAAGGGATGAGTGGTGCTTTAATTAGAAGAGTGATGTAAAGAACTGGACTAGTGATTCACTTAGAGTCATATGTAGACAAAACAATAACAGAGAAGCCCAAAGTTGTGTGGTCATAACCAGCAATAACAGACTGGGCTGGAAAAAAGAGTCCCCATAATGAACACTGTTAATTTGAAAAATAAATGTGCCCTCAAAGTGCAAGTCCCCTTTGACAATTGAGCTTTGCGTCCTAGTCATGTCACCCGCCACTTCACCACTTTCTCCATTGATCGATCAGTACATAGTGATTGACCTCTCCACTGATCCCTCGCTTTGAGTGGAACACATTTTTTCTTTTGTTATTCTTCATGCTTCAAAAGAGTACTCTTTAAATGGCATTTCTATTGTTGATTGCATCTTCCAAAAACTTGCAATGTAAGAAGACTCTATACTAGGGACAGTCACATAGCCGTAAACACTTCTGGCCCTTTAAGAAGGTAGATTCCACCTGTTCCAGGGCTTTCTACTTCATGATTCGCAGCAAAACCTCTGGGAGCATCCTCTTGTTAGTAAATATCGTACAACCCCCCCCCACCATACTTCCTCCCAAGTTCTGGTTTAATGTTATCGGGTGGCCTATTCATGTCTAACTGAACCTGAGCAATACTATAGGCGATTGCTTCTTTCTCAGAACTGTGCTCCAACTGTCCTGAAAATGATCCTGCACCTAGAGCCCAAGTCTTTGGTAAATACTGTACAATGGTATGCAAGCTTGTGCCCTTGTTTACAGTATTAGGCAATCAGTATTGGGGTACGCAGCAGAGGTGCCTTGCTACCGCAGGACACATGAAACTACTCTGCCACACCCCTGATGAAATTAAAGAGGAAAGCTTCTAAATCAAAATAGTCTTCACGATTGACATCAGAACATATTCCCTTCGGGCAAAAAATATAAGAAAAAGGTGAAAACCTTTCTAAAGGTGGGTGTTGTGGTTCTACACATACCACCTTCGCATCTAATCCCAGAGAAAATAAATAATTCCTCATATGAGGAATTTGATGCTACTGTGTTTCATAGTATCTCTCCAAGGAAAGAGAATGAAGAACCACCCTTTTAAAATTTCTCCAGACATAAGCTTCCCTCATGTGGGAGACAGTCCTCCTTTTTCAAGATGACTGGCGGATCCTTCAGATCACTGGAGAGGATGGATGTTCTGCAGCCTCTGAGTGCTAACGCGATTCCTCCTGGGTGGAAGTGTGGTCAGAGAGTGAAGAAGTATTGAGAGCTAATGAACCCAGGGCTCCCGGGGCCTGCTATAAAGGGACTGTCTGAACAATTAATCTAAAGATTTTGTTTTTGTGTTCACTGATGCCACTGAAAGCAATATACAACCCAAAACAATGTGGCATTGGTGTTTTTTCTGCTGTGGTCGCTTTTTTGTACACATACTTGCACATTTTTATTTGCTGTTGTTTCCAATTGAAATTTTCGGAACATGTGCATCGTAGTTACAACTTGAGCACAACTTCTGGCATGCACAGCAAGGTATTTTGCAATCTCTGACATGCAGTCCTCGTAATATTTTTATTTAAATATTAGCGAATCATGCATGTCAACAGCAACTGCACAGCAGCCCTGCATTGTTTCTATCTGCATGCACCAACATGTAGAGGCCTTCAAAAATGCACGGATTCTCAGGCATGCCAGAAGTTTTCTTGGGTCCGGGGACCACAATGGGTAACCTGGTGCTCTTTAAGGTCATCATCTACTATTTACTGTGCTTTGAAAGTTGATACAATTGAATATGTAATGAAAAATGTGCTTTACAATTCACCATTTTGGTCTGTTGTTGTCCAAAATTTTCTTGGGGGGAGAGCCCCCCAAAATCCCCTAGTAGCGGTCGGACACGCTTGCTATGCTCGCGCGCTATGCGCCAGACGGGGGCTTCTCTGGCAAATTTTGCCAGGACTGCTTTCAGTTCCCAGTGCGGCCCTGCTTTCAATAAGCAATGGCTGGAGGGAACTAACCAAAGTCCCTCTTGGAGTATATGTTTTTGTTTAGATAGGGTATGCCAGATAGCTAAAGATGCCTTTACGACAAATCTAAAAAAAAGTCTTCTAGAAAACTCCAACTTGTTAAAAATATTTCTGTAAATTTGTAGGATGTAATGCAAACTTGTGATTCTCCTTTGTCGGTAAGTGGAATCTAATATGCTTCAAGCAAATCAGGCACGTTTTGCCACTAACAAAACAAATATGCCAACATAAGAGGCCTGTCACCTAGGTTTTATCTGCTTTTGATGAATACTTTTAAAGCAAAATAACAGACTCCTATTATGCTTCCAGCCTTGCTTTTAATTTAAACGGAAGCCAAGACTGAAAGAGTAAATATAAAACGTCACAGACCAGATTAAATTGTATAAAAAAGTTCAAAAGACCTACTTTGCATAGGTACCATGAGCTATCTTTCCTTGTTTTGGGAGCAGTGCTCTCTCCTTTCTAGCTGCTGGCAGCTGACATAAGTAACTTATTTGACTTGTCTGAATTTATATTGCATCAGGTTTTATCTCTGTTTTCAAGGCAGAGTCAGTGCTTTTTTCATGTATTAATGCTGATATACAATGAAGCTGACAGCTGTGTTCTACGTGAATTATGAGTGTCATTTAGAGCTGTCAGACCCCTGTCGGTAGTTCTATTATTCTTTTATTTCTTCACAGCTCCTCTCATGGAAGTCAATTCACCAAATTGTTTGGGATTGCAGAAGTGACATCACAGGCCACATGCCCCATATGTGACATCACAGGAAGTGAAATCATCTCACCTTTGATCCTGATTGCATCACTGGAAGTTAAGTCAAGCGACATTTGGTGATGAAGCCACTGAAACTAACATTAGGGACATGGATATAAACATTTTAATATATTTGGAAATGCACAAATACCAATAAAAATATGGACCCAAACTCACAGTAACATTTTCCACTCACATACTCTTGATCAGGACAGTTGAAAAATACCTGTGTGTGCTCTTTCTAGAAGTGCATCTATATCTGCAGAAATGTAGTAATAATAATCACAAGCCAGTTAATCGATGGCACATGAATGGTGCCAAACTGCACATAGATTTACAGTGTTTTACCAAGCTTCAGTTGATTTAGTTGTCACTCATTTCACACCACGAAGCCAACTTTATCTCAAGCAGTATTGGGGCTAGAAGGGGAAGAGTGAACCTGGAAGGAGGTTACTGCCAAATGAAGCTCTCTTGCATATTTCTTTTGCATAGCAGTTCTCAAGTAGATTATTTCGTGAATTATAGGAACGAAATTTATTTTATCTTTCAGACATTGTAAATGTAAAAAGCATCTTTAAATGGCTGAATACTAATAAAAGTGCCTAATCCGTTTCACTGTTGTGTTTCTTCTTTTATGTGGAAACATTGCAGCAGTGCGTTTCAGATAACTGGTGAAAAAGACCCTCGTTTAAATGATGGCAGAAGAGCAGAGGAACAAAGTGTCACTGTTGCAAATAGCAATAAATATTCATGCTTTGTGCAACGCCTTAACGTCGATAATTGAGGACACAGTCCAACTTTCATTGTGTTTGGTTTCTCGACACTAATTGGAATTCGATTCCTGTCTGACGTGATCCCCCCTGGCTGCCTGCAATGCTTACATTGTTTGACAGGCTGGTGCTGTCACGTTTCACCTTTTAAAACAAATAGTGATAACTAACTCTGTTCAGAAGCTACTCAACCACTCGTACCTTGACTTTTCAAAGAGTTTGGAGTTTTATTTCCTTGTGCTTGTGGCGCGGTGGTTCTGCGTACTTACTCAAAGCCAGGGGTCGCAAAGCCAGGCTAGCAGAGGACAAGCCAGGGGTCGCAGCCCCGACCCCCATAATTACATCGATGGCTCCTCTGCCTTCTTCATCGTCCTTCTTTCAGGTCTAACGTTCTTGCCCACACTCGTTTCCCCGATGGCTCAGTTCTTAGTTTGCATTAAAAGAGCAGTTTATATTCTTTCAGTGCATGGCACACTAGGGGTCTCGCTCCTTCTAGCACAAGGGATTGGCCGCACTGAGCTATTCCTTTGCACACTCTCATAGTCGGGTAACCTTTCCCCTCCAAGCTGCAGACAGAGGATATGTGCAGCCCGGCAACAGATGCTGTTCACAGGTCTATAGTTTTCTCACTAGGCATTTGGTTCAATGCGGCGACTTGATTTCTTCTCAACTAAATTGTCGTTTCTCTTCCAAGGTGTCTGTTGTAAAAGATCATGTGCCAATGTCTGTGTCATTGGCATCGAATTCCCGATCGAGCCGAAATATGACTCCAGGGTCCAGAAATACCAACCCTGAGCCTTCAGTTCAGAAAAAGATTGGTGTCTCAGGTCCCCTCATTTGACCCTTTGTGCAAGAGGTAGATACCGTTCAAACATGCAACAGCAAGATAATTCTAATTAAAGCTCAGGCAGACCATGACAATGATAATATCACTCAAATTACTACAGGAATAGATACTGGTGATTCTAATTCCTAGTAGGCTGTTCCTTTAAATTAAAATGCAGACTCCTTACACTCCTACAAGTTTGTAAATGAGAATGCTTCTTTGTATGAGTCATGGAATCAAATTTCTGACCCTATCAGGGATCTGATGTTCATTTCTCATCAACACCCACTACCCTTTAAATGGATCACTATGCAGCATGTGACTAATAAGTTCAAATTTGACATTGTGCTCTGATGAATGGATCTTCTAGAAATACATTAAAGTCAGAATGCCTTAGGCCTTCTCTGCCTGATGCCTAATACATAGTTACGTGGGGCACGCCCCCCCCCCTTTTGCATACTGGTACTCCCATTGCACTATATCTTACACATTGTCACTTCATTGGTAAACTGACAACCTGCGGTAGTATCTGTACGACCATTTAATTATCCTATGCTCTCGATCCCAAAGTGCTCATTGGCATTTTAACTGCATTTTACAGAATTTATAGGTATTTTACATACGTGCTCCTTAAGTAAGATATGAAAAAGTTGGTCTATGATCGACAAATATTGTTGCATGGAAGATAGGTGTGGTGGACTACTTGACTTCTGAGCCATCCCAAACTGTGCATATTGGTGCATATTTTGATTTGTGATTAGGATTATGAGGGATAATAAACATGAAGGATTTTAATGCCTTTGTCCTATGTTGGCACTCCAAAATGGAGACTGTAAAACATCAGAGTGGCAGTATTTTGCTGCTCGACTGCTAGTGTGCTTGGATTTCAAAGATACGTAAGTAATAATTCCTATCTTTTCCCTTCACAGAAAATCCCCTCACTTCCCATTAGAAGGTCTTATGTACCACTTCTCCTGCTTATTCTTCAGTCTCTAAACAGCACCCTGGTGCATCACAAAACTTCTAAAACTTCTTTCAGCTTTTCTCAAGGAGAGAAGCAAACATATGATTATTTATTTAAAGAACACACTATTTATTGTTAGGTTTGAAAACTCGGTCTTCTTGTCTTCGGTTAGCCATTACTCTACCTAATCTGGGTTTTGTGATCAAATGAGTCAAATCATACTGTTGGAAAAGACCATCTTTTATGTGGTATTCCCCCAGATATTTACCTGGACTGTTTTTGTTTCTGTACACATGCTAACCAGTGGTAAAGTGCTTATGCTCCCCCCTTAAACATTATGCAATTGGTAAGCACCCGATTGGCACTTTTAACTAACCTATATGTCCATAATATATATTACAAAGTGTACAGAAGGCCTGTAAGTTAATTGTCACCAGTTGGCTGCAGGACACATTTTGTCCACCCACTGAAGTGACATAGCAAACCTGATCCAAGGCCTACCACAATAGCCTGGCAAAGCATTTTAAAACTGCCAGTTCGACCAGTCAAAATAAAACCTTTTCACAGGTCTACATCCTCCTTTTAAGCTCTACTAAATGACCAATAAGGTAGGCCTTTGTGCCCATAAAGGCAGGGTGCATTTGAAATAGTGAGGATGTTGTAGTTAGCATGCAACTAGACATCAATACAGCATTTAGGGATGAAGAACCAGAACCTTTTGGGTCAGGCGGCGCAGGGTACGCCCAAGTCTGCAGAGTTCTCCTGCTCAGCTACACAGAGACACGGGACACTCTGTCGGCGTTAGAAGATCAGATTTATTTAGCTGCAGCTAGTACAGTTATCCTAGAAGTACACAAAGTAGGTTCTCAGGAGACTGCCACTTCACTCTGTGGCGTACAGGGTTTTATACTATATAGGGTTCAGATATATTAACCAAAAGCACTCCCAGAACACACAAGAAAGAGCCAATAGGGAAAGTTGGAAAACAGGATAGAACCAATAGGAGATATTGGAAAACAAAAGTGTCAGATGACTCGAAGAAACCTCTCCTCCAACTATGTTTGTCACCCCTCCCTCAAGCTAATTCATTAACAGACTCATAACTAACTTGCAGGTGGCGAGATACGTTTGTGTGTGTTGGAGGACAGTTGTGAAACGAGAGAATGCTAGCAGAAGGCAGTGAAGGCCAGGGGACAAGATAAAGTCAGGAAAGAATGGTGTGAATCAACAGATAGTTGAGACGGGGATTAGGAAAGCAGACAGGGATTAGTGTACTCGGCCAGACCTAACACCAGCTTTGTAAATAGAGGCAGAAAGCGTATTTCGACACCAGGTTGCAGAAAAAGCAGAATAGACTGCTCGCCGTGCTGCCTGAGTGATGGCAACACAAAATGGTGGCGGAGCACAAAATGGCGGGTCAATTCGATTGCGATCAGAAATCGAAGTTCCTCAGACCCTCCTTTTGCCAGAACTCAGGCAAGATAGACTCATGCTAATCTGAGTCAATGTCGATAGTCATGAGGTCATCGAGTTGTTGCTGTAACATCATTCTTATGTTTTCTGTTACTTGTGGTTTGGGTTTTGGGATGCACATAGTAGCACAAAGGTCACAGATAGCGGGACCACAGTGTATACAAAGGCAGCAGGAGAAAATAATGGTCAGAATTATACTAAGAAATGTTAATGCTTTCCAACCCCATTTGGACAGTAGTCCCCAAAACCACTCCGTAAAAGACCAATCTCCTTCGTCCTGGTGAATAGACTCAGAGATTATGTGCAACTTGGAGATAGCTTGGTATACTGTCGGAGCGTCATTAGGTATGAAAATACAACAACTTGACCCGATCAATTTGCACACTCCACCACGATCTGCGAGAACAAAATCTAAGGCAACTCGATTTTGTAATGTCATAAGACGGTCCGCCTGTAGTTCTGCCGTGATGTTACTTAAGGCACCTACAGTGATGTCTATTGTGGTCTCTACGACACAAACCAGTTGCCTTATATTTCTGCTGTTGGCCATTGGACCCCAAAAAGGAAGAAATCCTTTGAGGAAATCTTCTCCCTCTTGTCCTGCTGTGTCCTTCGAATCAATAATCCCTCTGCCGTATCTGGTTCGATGATGGTTTGCGGAAGCGGTGTAAGTAGGGGGAAGAAGAAAGGCTATATAACAAGTATCTGAGAAACCCGTTGGTAACCATGTATAAGCTCTATTATAGCAAATTAAATAGGTGCCCTGAGACGGCACTAGAGTAGGCGAGTTCTGAGAGGAATAAATGTACGTGTAGGAGCAGTTATTCTTTTGTATAGTGTCAGAAGAGCGATCGTTTATCTGTAAGCAGAAGTTGCCCTGATGTGGTATAGTCCAAATCGGTGAAGACTTTCCTTTCTTAACTTTATCACTAAGACTAGACATATATTGGGTGACATTCCAGTTAGTGTACGCCTTTCTTTCGTCAATGGAGATTTTACTATTTTCCATGATTTTAGCCATAGCTACCATTCCCTTAATCAAAGAACTATGACTAAAATCCGGATCACTAACATGTGAATTAACAGATCGTCTGAATTTGCTTTGATAAGCATTGGAGAAGATGACGAAGTAAGCCCAAGCAGAACCCTCATAAGAAAACGGGAGAACTAAATATGGCATTCCTTTCGCTGCGGTGTGTGGTATAAGTCCACACACCCAACAATCAGTTGTATTGACCACCAACTGATGCTGATGTAATAACTGGACAAAGGAATTGTTATAATATTCAGTTCTTCTAATGAGTTCAAGTTGAGGAAGAGTATGAAAGAGATATGGAGAGACAGTTGAAGAAGACGAAAAAGAAGAAGGAGAGACAACTTTTGGCTGTAGAGCATAAATAATCCAACCTATAAATGCCAAAACAATACACAATAATATAATGTTAGAAATGGGGGTCTCTAGTTGGCCACTGTCCAAGTAGGGACCCTTCTTCCTAAGTCAGAGCAAGCAGCCTACACCCTTTGACAACCCCTGCTCAACCCTGTGGTAACGTAGCACGAGCAGCTAGGCTTATCTCAGAGGCAGTGTGTGAAGCATTTATGACCATACACAGTAATATAATGAGGAACACTACAAATGGACACCAGTAGTTATGAAAATAGGTATTTTTATATAGACTTAATCACAAGACCAATAACAGTAAAAATCCACAATACTATAAAAATATAATTACTTTAGAAATGCTGCAAGGAAAAATAGTTCAGGATGCACTAAATGATGTTTAGTTCAAGGCAGTGGTCTCTGCGACCCTTTTACTCACAAAGTATCTGGTTCCTGGAGCAAAGCAACAAAAATGTCGCTAAGGCGTTGTAGCGATAAATTTCCTCACGCTAACCAGCGATGCGTTGAATCCTTACCGCAAGGGAGGATGATGCGCTGGGTTGCGGGCAGGACAAAGCGACAAACTTCCTCACGCTAAGCCGGTGATGCGATGAAATCCTTGCCGCGAAGGGAGGATGATGCACCGAGCCTGTTGCGTGTGCGATCTTGCTGCGATGACAAAGATGGCGCTCCGCGAGGAAGCGACGATCCGGATTCGATGCGGGGAAAATGGCGAACGCTCGGCGTCCGCGCTGCGATGATGCTGTTGCGATGGTTTCCAGATAGCGGGCGTTTTCAGGCCCGCAGACAGGTGCTGCGACGATCTTCGGGTAGCGGGCGTTTTCAGGCCCGCTGACAGGTGCTGCGACGATCTTCGGGGTTAGCGAGCACTCGCCGACAGTGGAGCGGCGATTTTTCTCACGCTCACCAGCTGCAGCGGCTCGCTAACGGAGGTTAGCGACGATTTTCAGCGCTCTCTTCTCAGCAGTAGAACTAGAGGCCCTGGAACACACAGGAGCCTCACCTGCAGATAGTAATCCTCGTTGGGAGGAAACAGGAGGCTGATGGTGGAGTCTGATGTGCCTGAGACTCCAGCAGGAGGCTAGCTCTCTTCTAGCCCTTGGGTGATTGCTGTAGCACAAAAATAAAAGTCCAATCAAAGTTCTTTTCCTCTTCTTGGAGTCCAGTAGTAACAGCTGCAGGCCAGTCCCAGAAACAGCACACAAGGACAGTCCTTCTTCTGCAGATTCTTGTAGCCACACGGACAGAGGTTCTTCTTGTTATCCAGGAGCAATACAAAATGTAGGGGTTTGTGCACAAATATTTATACCCCCAAAGTCTTTGTTCTTAGGGGTCCCAAGTCTCTGAACCCAGCCAGAACCAGTTCTGCCCAGCCCTGGAGCACTTTGTTGATCAGGCTGCATCCTTCCTTTCAGAAAGAGGGGGTCTGCCTCAGACGCACAGTGGGAGGTGGAGCCAGCATTCACCTTGCCAGGCACAGCCCTATTCAAGTGCAGGAGCTACCCCTCCCCTCACACCCAGGCAGGTCGCTCTATTCAACCCAGGTCTGACTCAGCCTGCCCTGTCCCTCCAAAACCAGACAGCCAATACACATCATAGCAGAGCAAACTGGAAGGCTTAGGCAAGAAAGTACCTATACTCTAAAAGTGGTAGTTTCAAACACAGAATATAAAAATAACCTTCACTAAAAGATGTATTTTAATATTCTGAGCTCAGGCATACTAGATTCGTTTTTCTACCATGTTCTGTGGGTCAGTTAGGACTATAGAATGTAATAGCCCAGACCTCCCATTCTGGCCTATGGAGAACAGGTAGCCTTACAGTAGTGAAAAACGAAATGGGGTGTAATTCACTACTAGGACATGCTACATACATCAGGGCATGTCCTACCTTACACATACAATGCGCCCTATCATAAGGGGGGCTTACAGGATGCCAAGGGAAGGTTTAGGGGCTGGGAAGTGGGTGCACTTCACAGCCAAGATGGCAGTTCTGGACTGCACGTAGACACTGCAGTGGCAGGTCTGAGACACACTTTACAAGCTGCTTCTGTGGGTGGCACAAACCAGTGCTGCAGGCCCACCAGCAGCATTCGGTTTACCAGCCCTGGGCACACACAGGCCACGCTACTAGGGACTAACAGGTAAACCAAATAAGCCAATCATGGATGTACCAATTCATATGTCATCTTTACAAAGGGAGCATTCGCGCTGTGGCACTGAATGGCAGTGGCACAGCGCCCAGAGCATCTATAACCAGCAAAAACAGAGGAGACAGCGAAAAAATGGAAGGGAGACTCACGCCAATGGTGCCAGGTCTAACACACGTCCCCTCCAGCTGAAATGTGGGGAGAACTACCCATCCCCTGGGAGGTTCTCATCACTAAGGTGGAAAAATCTGGACAGACCATCAGCATTGGCGTGTTCTGTACCAGAGCGATGTTCCACCGTAAAGTCCATACCCTGTAGGGAAATGGACCACCTTAACAACTTGGGATTTTCACCCCTCATCTGCATTAACCACCTGAGGGGCCTGTGGTCGGTCTGAACCCGGAAGTGAGTGCCAAACAGGTATGGTCTCAGCTTCTTCAGCGCCCAGACCACAGCAAATGCCTCTCACTCGATCGCACTCCACCTCTGTTCCCGTGGAAGTAACCTCTTACTGATGAAGGCTACAGGTTGGTCTAGTCCCTCCTCATTCATCTGTGACAGAACAGCCCCCACCCCATGCTCTGAAGCGTCTGTCTGGACAATAAATTCCTTAGCAAAGTTGGGCGCCTGGAGTACGGGTGCTGTACACATGGCAGTCTTGAGAGCATCAAAAGCTTTCTGACAGGTGTCAGTCCAGTTCACAATCTTGGACTGCTTCTTGGAAGTCAGCTCAGTCAAGGGGGCAACAATGCTGCCATACCCCTTGACAAACCTCCTGTAATAACCCGTGAGTCCTAAGAAGGCCCTCACCTGGGTCTGGGTCCTTGGGGGCTCCCAAGCCAGGATGGTCTCAATCTTGGGCTGTAGAGGGGCCACCTGGCCACTCCCTACCTGGTGTCCTAAGTACACCACCGAACCCTGCCCAATCTGGCATTTACTGGCCTTGATTGTGAGGCCTGCTCTGCGCAGCGCCATCAACACTTCCCAGAGGTGGCGTAAGTGGTCCTCCCACGAGGAACTAAATACGGCAATGTCGTCCAGGTAGGCGGCACTGAAATCCTCCAGCCCAGCCAACAGCTGGTTGACCAACCTCTGAAAGGTGGCAGGGGCATTCTTCATCCCAAAGGGCATCACACGGAACTGGTAGTGCCCATCTGGGGTGGAGAATGCGGACCTCTCCTTTGCCCCATCAGTTAGGGCGATCTGCCAGTACCCAGACGTTAGATCAAACGTGCTGAGGTACCGGGCAGCCCCCAACCGATCTATGAGCTCATCAGCTCTGGGGATGGGGTGCGCGTCGGTCCTCGTGACCGAATTGAGACCTCGGTAGTCCACACAGAACCTAAGTTCTGGAGTGTCACCAGGCGCTGCAGCCTTTGGTACCAAGACCACGGGGCTGGACCAAGGGCTGCTAGAGGACTCAATCACCCCCAGGGCAAACATTTTGGAGACCTCCTCCCAAATGCAGGCCCTTACCCTGTCGGTCACCCTGTAAGCCTTGTGTTTGACAGGAGGACTGTCCCCGGTGTCTACCTCATGGACGCACCAGTCAGTGACACCAGGTACCAGGGAAAATAAATCTGGAAATTGCCCCAACAGCTGGTGGCAATCTCTCTGCTGTTCTGGGGTCAGTGTGGTGGAGAGGACCACACCCTCCACTGACCCATCCTTCTCTCCTGCACACAGGAGGTCAGGAAGAGGCTCACTCTCCTCCTCCATCCCTGCATCTGTGGCAAGAAGCATGCCCACTTCAGACCTCTCAAAGTGGGGCTTTAGGCGATTCACATGCAGGACCCGCAGGGGGTTCCTGGGAGATTTAAAGTCCACCAAATAGGTAACTTGACTTTTTCACTCCACCACCTCAAATGGACCGGTCCACTTATCTTGGAGCGCGCAGATCTCCACTGGGGCCAGTACCCAAACCTTTTGACCAGGTTGAAACTCGACCAGAGTGGCATTCTGGTCGTGCCAACGTTTCATCTCCTCCTGGCTGGCTTCCAGATTTGCCTCAGCAATGTTTCTGAAACGCCCAGTGTGAGACCGGCCTCGTGGCGTGGGCCCTCCCGACCAGCAAGCCACCCTGCAACCGCACCGATCCTCCATGTCACAGACTTCCGGCCACCATGGCCCAACATCCCGATGGCCGGCCAGGCCCCCAACACGCATGCCCGGCCGAAGGAGAGTGAAACCCCCCCAAGCCAGACCGAGAGGTGCCGACCCTGTCACACCTCTGGTCTCTTCCCCAAGGGAGGTTTCGATCGACCACCAGGCCCCCGGTGAGCGGCCGCCTCGCCTGCTGGGTGTCTGGAGTCCCTCCCGGACCCACCTGAACAGATCAAAGGGCCGAACGACAGGAAGCCCCGACACACCGCCCCCCAGGCACCAAGACCCCTCTCGGCGAGGTCCCTGGACTTCAAAGAGGAGGGGAAGTATAACAAGGGGTGCAGAAGGGATGGGAGGAGAGGAAGACCTGGACTGACGAGAGCCTGCTGACCCGGTCACGGCTCGATCGCTCCCCGAACCAAAGAACGCTACCCGAACTCTGAACCATCTGAGCCCTGCTGATGCTGTCGCGGCTCCCTGAACTCTGAACCATCTGAGCCCTGCTGACGCTGTCGCGGCTCCCCAAACTCTGAACCATCTGAGCCCTGCTGACGCTGTCGCGGCTCCCCGAACTCTGAGCCATCTGAGCCCTGCTGACGCTGTCGCGGCTCCCCGAACTCCGAACCACCTGTGCCTGCTGAGTGACTCGCGGCCCCCTACTCCAAGAGAATTGGCAGAGATTGCCAAGAGAAGCAACATCCCCTCAGCTCGAGGATTGAGAGCTGTGCGCCGGATACTCCGCAGAGACACTGACTCAAAGACTGTCCCGCTACCCCGAGAACACCGCCGTTGGTGACACTAATTCTGTACCTGCCTTCTGGATCATAAAGATCTCCTATAACTAATGATAAAGTATATTGTCTTACGAAGAACTACTGTGTGGTGTCCCTCTATCAGGAGAGAGTAAGCGCAGCGTGTGTGATCCTAGGTACGAGACCCTTCCAGGAAGGGCCTCCCCGCTCTTGCTCGGCCTAACTCTAGGAAAGGTGGGTCTCCGGGTGGTCAGGAACGTATTCCGCAGCCTTCCCGGGGAACGCCTTCCAACATTTGGTATTATAAGAGACAATGGTCCCTGAAAGCAAAGGAGTATATCAAGCAATAATCAATATAGCCACAATAGGTACTATATTATAGCCTATGTCCAGCCGGACAAGGCAGCTTTAATAAGCAAAATGTCTTTCAATGATCAAACAAAATGTAAGCAAAGTATTGGTGGGACACAAGCCTGTATCCTATGGCTTACATATCAAGAGGACATAAATTTTTGAAAAAACAAACAGGCAATTGAAGCGATGTTTCTATGACGAGAATAACAGGTAGTGAAACATCCTGGTATAAAGCTAGTCACCTTCACGACATTTTATACAAATGTATAAAATGTCGTGAAGGTGACTAGCTTTATACCAGGATGTTTCACTACCTGTTATTCTCGTCATAGAAACATCGCTTCAATTGCCTGTTTGTTTTTTCAAAAATTTATGTCCTCTTGATATGTAAGCCATAGGATACAGGCTTGTGTCCCACCAATACTTTGCTTACATTTTGTTTGATCATTGAAAGACATTTTGCTTATTAAAGCTGCCTTGTCCGGCTGGACATAGGCTATAATATAGTACCTATTGTGGCTATATTGATTATTGCTTGATATACTCCTTTGCTTTCAGGGACCATTGTCTCTTATAATACGCAACTTCCCAAGGTCCCTGACCAATTGCTTTGGGTGCCCTTGTGCCTTCGTTACTCCTTCCAACATTTGGTGGCAGCGGTGGGATCCGAGCCAACACCTAGAGATCGTGCAGTAAACGGCTGACGCACTACCAAGAAGAAATGGAAGGAGAAACCTCCCTAGGTGCCGCGGGTACCGACACGAGCACGATATTCCGAGAGGACCAGTTGGAATCTTATGCACACCGAGAACTGAAACAATTTTGCAAAGACCTTGGAATCGCTACCACCGGACTAAGCACGAAAGAGGACTTCCAGGGAGCATTAAAAACCTGGGTCGGGGCAGGAGCCCCCCGGACACAAACAGAAGGAGAGCCGCTAAACAAACCACGAAGCACCCCGGGGAGGAACGGCACCCCCGAGGGGGGCCTATCCCCAGAGGAGTTAGCGGACCGAGAAAGAGGTCGCAACCACAAACTAGAACTAGCAAAATTAAAAATCGAGGGAGAGCTAAAACTGGCCGAAAAGAAGCTGGCGGTAGAACAGTTACGCCTGCAAGGAGAACTCGAGGAAAAGAAACGACAGAAAGAACACGAAGAAAGAAAACTCCAACTAGAGCACGAACGTAGCCTGAAAAAGATCGAGCTCAAGGCTAAGAATGCGGAGGCCGGACCTTCGGAAACCCAACCCCTCTCCTCCGCCGTGGAACCAAAGGTCCACATCCCCAAGGATGTGGTAAAGGAATACTATAAGAACGACGACATCCAGCAATGGTTCAAGGCCTACGAAGTCGCCATGACCTCCCACCGAGTCCCGCAGAAAGACTGGGGGGCCGGGCTGTGGGGCCGGTTCCTGAGCGAAGGGAGAGATACCCTGCTGGACCTACCCTCCACAGTGCTGAACTCCTACAGTCACATGAAAGAGGCCCTAGTAGCCAGATATGGGCTCACCCCTGAGATGTACCGGCAACGATTTAGAGACTGCAAGAAGATACCCGGTACCACCTGGGTGGAGTACGTGAACTTTTACAGCCGGGCCTTGGACGGGTGGATCAAGGGCAGCAAGGTCTCCACCTTTGAGGAGCTGTTCGACCTAATCGCATGGGAACACTTGTCCGCCAATTGCTTTGTGGAGTTGCGCCAGCACCTCCTGGACAGCAAACTCACGGACCCGCGAAAACTGGCCGTCGAGGCTGACCGATGGGTAAACACCCGGGCCTCCCGGGGTCCCGTGGGAGACTACGGTCGCCACAGTCAGGGACCCCCCCGCCAGAGGGGCGGAGGGAATCAAGGCCGGCCAAGAGAACTCCCGGGGGGACCCCAGCTCAGTCCCCCCAGAGGACAACCTCCGCCCTTTCCAGCTCCACCTCCGACCAGCACCGGGCCACCGGGGAGGTCGGGGCCCCGAGTGAGGATCACCTGTTTCCGCTGCCAACAGACCGGACACTATGCCAGCGACCCTCAATGTCCCATGTACCAACGACCCGCCACGACAACCCCGCCGGCTCGACAAATGGCCTCCGTAGCCCTGGGGGAAGAGATGGAAGACTCCGAAGAATGGGAACCAGCCGCCATGGCCTTGGTCTCCCTAGGGGACCGAGAGATGGTCCCCGGAACGTCCCTGCCCGCCAACAAGAAGAAGTACCGACAGCAGGTGACGGTCAACGGTCACCGCATCGAGGGCCTCCGGGACACGGGGGCGAGTGTCACGGCGGTTCACTGTCACCTGGTCTCCGAAGATCAGATCCTGCCCGACGCATTTTGTCCAGTCATATCGTCAGACAATTCCGAGAGCCTCTGCCGGATGGCCCTAGTTCCCTTCGAATGGGAGGGAGTCACCGGCAAGTTGAAGGTGGCAGTCCGAACCTCCCAGCCCGTAGACTGCCTCCTGGGCAACGACCTTGAAAATTCCCCGTGGGGACAAGTGGAACGAAGAGCCCATCTCGAAATGATGGGCCTACCCGAATGGGTATGCGCCACCACGCGCTCGATGACTCTCAGATTGCCTTCCTCCGAGGGAGGGGAGGCCATGCCGCTGAACACCGCCACCATCCCCGAGGTCCGGGATGCACCACCCAAGCCCGACGACCCCCTTCCGGATGAAGCGACCGTTCCCGACGAGGGGTCCGTGCCTCCAGACCCCGAACCCCTGACCGAGCTCGGGGACCTGCCCGAAATGGCCCAGTGGCACTGCGAGGGAGGCCACTCCCGAGAAGAATTCTGCCAAGAACAATCCACCTGCCCTTCTCTCATTGGACCCCGACAGCAGGCCGAGGCCCAAGCAGCAGGCGACCGGACCGGCACCCACTGGGTATACTGGGAAAATGGCCTCCTGTACAGCGAACAGAAGTCGGCCGAGTTGGGCTCGGCCCGAGTACTGGTGGTACCCCTGCACTTTCGAAGTCTCCTCCTGGGCCTAGCCCATGATGTACCCCTGGCCGGACACTTAGGTCAAGATAAGACCTACCAGCGACTCGTCACCCACTTCTATTGGCCCAAGATGCGAGCGAATGTGGAGGCCCACTGTAAGTCCTGCCTCACGTGCCAGGCCAGCAGAAAGAGTGGGGGGAAGCGCAAGGCTCCGCTTCAACCCTTCCCCGTCGTCAGTACCCCTTTTGAGCGGGTAGGAATCGACATCGTGGGACCCCTGGACCCCAAGACCGCCCAGGGCCACCGGTTCATCCTCGTCCTGGTGGACCATGCCACCCGCTACCCCGAAGCCATCCCCCTCCGCACCGTGACAGCTCCCGTGGTGGGCCGGGCCTTGATGGGGATCTTCTCCCGCGTGGGGTTCCCCCGCAAAGTCGTGAGTGATCGGGGCACGAACTTTATCTCCAAATACATGAGGTCCCTATGGCAGCAGTGCGGGGTATCGTACAAGTTCACCACCCCATACCACCCCCAAGGGAATGGCCTAGTCGAGCGATTTAACACAACACTGAAAGGAATGATCATGGGCCTCGAAGAACCTCTACGCCGGAGATGGGACGTCCTCCTCCCATGCCTCCTGTTCGCCTACCGAGAGGTCCCACAAAAATCCCTGGGTTTCAGCCCATTCGAACTGCTATACGGACACCCCGTCCGGGGACCCCTGAGCCTGGTCAAGGAGGGTTGGGAGACGACTCTCCAGGGGACCCCTCCGGATGTGTTCCGGTACATCTTGGCGCTCCGCAACCAGACCCGGAAATTCCGAGAACTCGCAGAGGCGAACCTCGAGGCAAGCCAGGAAGAGATGAGGCGCTGGTATGACCAGAATGCTACGCTGGTCGAGTTTCAACCGGGCCAACAAGTCTGGGTCATGGCCCCGGTGAGACCCTGCGCCCTCCAAGATAAATGGACTGGACCCTTCAAGGTGGTCGAGCGGAAGAGCCAAGTCACCTATCTCGTTGATGTACAGTCCCCGCGGAACCCCCTCCGAGTCCTCCACGTGAACCGCCTCAAACCCCACTTTGTGAGGACGGAGTTGAACTTACTCCTGGCCACCGACGATGGGGCCGAAGAAGACACCGAGCCCCTCCCAGACCCCCTGGGGGCGAAAGAGACCGATGGTTCCGTGGAGGGGGTGAGACTGTCAACCGCCCTCACAGCCCAGCAGTCCGACGACTGCCGCCAGCTACTAAGGCAGTTCGCGGACCTCTTCTTCCTAACCCCTGGGGTCACCGACTGGTGTGTCCACGACGTGAACACCGGCGACAGCCCGCCAGTAAGACACCGGGCCTACCGGGTCCCTGATCGGGTCCGAACCTGCATCCAGACCGAGGTAGCAAAGATGTTGGCCCTCGGGGTGATTGAACCCTCTGACAGCCCCTGGGCCAGCCCGGTAGTCCTGGTTCCGAAAGCGGCGGCCCCTGGTGTCGCCCCTGAGCTGAGGTTTTGCGTGGACTACCGAGGACTCAACACGGTCACCCGAGCGAACGCTCACCCTATCCCCCGCGCAGACGAGCTCATCGACCACCTCGGGCCGCTCGCTACCTCAGCACCTTCGACCTAACTTGTGGATACTGGCAGATTGCCCTCACCGAGGGAGCCAAGGAGCGCTCCGCCTTCTCCACCCCGGATGGGCACTACCGCTTTAGGGTGATGCCGTTTGGAATGAAGAATGCCCCAGCCACCTTCCAGCAGCTGGTGAACAGGGTCCTGTCCGGACTAGAGGGGTTCAGCGCGGCGTACCTCGACGATATAGCGGTATTCAGCTCCCAATGGACCGAGCACCTCCAGCACCTCCGACAAGTCCTGCTGGCTCTGCGCCAGGCCGGACTCACCATCAAAGCCAGCAAATGTCAAATTGGGCACGGCTCCGTAACCTATCTGGGGCACCAGGTGGGAAGCGGACAGGTCGCCCCCCTCCAGCCAAAGATCGACACCATCTTGTCCTGGGAACCCCCAACGACCCAAACGGAAGTCCGTGCCTTCCTGGGCCTCACCGGTTACTACCGGAGGTTTATTAAGAACTATGGCAGCATCGCAGGCCCCCTCACAGAGCTAACCTCCAAAAAACACCCCAAGAAAGTACAATGGACTCCCCCATGCCAGGACGTGTTCGACGCCCTAAAAACCGCTATATGTACTGCTCCGGTGCTTAAAGCCCCCGATTACGCCCAGGAGTTTGTGGTCCAGACGGACGCCTCGGAACACGGCATCGGGGCAGTCCTCTCACAGTTCAACGACAAAGGTGAAGATCAGCCCATAGCCTTCATCAGCCGAAGGCTGCTGCCCCGAGAACAGCGGTGGAGCACAATTGAAAGAGAGACCTTCGCAGTAGTTTGGGTCCTCAAAAAGCTACAGCCCTACCTGTTCGGAACACACTTCCGAGTGCAAACCGACCACCGACCCTTGCGGTGGTTGATGCAGATGCGAGGGGAAAACCCCAAACTGCTACGCTGGTCCATCTCCCTCCAGGGGATGGACTTCACTGTGGAACATCGCCCCGGGACGGACCACGCCAACTCGGACGGTCTGTCCCGGTTCTTCCGCTTCAGCGAGGAGAACCCCCAAGTGGATGGGTAGTTCTCCCCGCCTTTCAGCTGGGGGGGGCGCGTGTGAGACCAGCCTCGTGGCGTGGGCCCTCCCGACCAGCAAGCCACCCTGCAACTGCACCGATCCTCCATGTCACAGACTTCCGGCCACCATGGCCCAACATCCCGATGGCCGGCCAGGCCCCCAACACGCATGCCCGGCCGAAGGAGAGTGAAACCCCCCCAAGCCAGACCGAGAGGCGCCGACCCTGTCACACCTCTGGTCTCTTCCCCAAGGGAGGTTTCGATCGACCACCAGGCCCCCGGTGAGCGGCCGCCTCGCCTGCTGGGTGTGGAGTCCCTCCCGGACCCACCTGAACAGATCGCCCCCCAGGCACCAAGACCACTCTCGGCGAGGTTCCCGGACTTCAAAGAGGAGGGGAAGTATAACAAGGGGTGCGGAAGGGACGGGAGGAGAGGAAGACCTGGACTGACGAGAGCCTGCTGACCTGGTCACGGCTCGATCGCTCCCCGAACCAAAGAACGCTACCCGAACTCTGAACCATCTGAGCCCTGCTGACGCTGTCACGGCTCCCTGAACTCTGAACCATCTGAGCCCTGCTGACGCTGTCGCGGCTCCCCGAACCATCTGAGCCCTGCTGACGCTGTCGCGGCTCCCCGAACTCTGAGCCATCTGAGCCCTGCTGACGCTGTCGCGGCTCCCCGAACTCCGAACCACCTGTGCCTGCTGAGTGACTCGCGGCCCCCTCCTCCAAGAGAATCGGCAGAGATTGCCAAGAGAAGCAACATCCCCTCAGCTCGAGGATTGAGAGCTGTGCGCCGGATACTCCGCAGAGACACTGACTCAAAGACTGTCCTGCTACCCCGAGAACACCGCCGTTGGTGACACTAATTCTGTACCTGCCTTCTGCATCATAAAGATCCCCTACAACTAACGATAAAGTATATTGTCTTATGAAGAACTACTGTGTGGTGTCCCTCTATCAGGAGAGAGTAAGCGCAGCGTGTGCGATCCTAGGTACGAGACCCTTCCAGGAAGGGCCTCCCCGCTCCTGCTCGGCCTAACTCTAGGAAAGGTGGGTCTCCGGGTGGTCAGGAACGCATTCCGCAGCCTTCCCGGGGAACGCCTTCCAACACCGAGTTTGGTTCCTGAAGGCCAGGATGTAGCTAAACGCATCCTGGGGAGGTTTCCTGGGAGATTGCTCCCAGCCTTCCTTGACCAAACTCAGAGGCCCTCTTACCGGATGGCCATAGAGCAGTTCAAAGGGGCTGAACCCTAAGGACTTCTGTGGCACTTCACGGTATGCAAACAACAGGCATGGCAAGAGGACGTCCCACTTACACCTCAGGGGCTCCTCTAGGCCCATGATCATGCCCTTCAAGGTCCGGTTGAATCTCTCAACCAGACCGTTACCCTGGGGGTGGTAAGGAGTGGTGAACTTGTAAGTCACCCCACACTCCTTCCACAGAGACTTCATATACTGGGAGATGAAGTTGGTCCCCCTGTCGCTCACCACCTCTCTGGGGAACCCCACACGGGAGAAGATCCACATCATTGCACGTCCCACCACGGGGGCTGTCACTGTCCTGAGCGGGATGGCTTCAGGGTACCGGGTGGCATGGTCCACCAAGACCAGGATGTACCTGTTGCCCATGGCTGTCTTGGGGTCCAGAGGCCCCACAATGTCAATGCCCACTCGCTCGAATGGGGTGCTAACAACTGGGAAGGGTTGGAGTGGGGCTTTGATCTTCCCCCCACTCTTCCCACTTGCTTGGCAAGTCTCACAGGTCCTACAATACGTATCTGAACTCTTGCGCATCTGGGGCCAATAAAAGTGAGTGACCAGCCTTTCAAAGGTCTTGGTCTGCCCCAGATGTCCTGCCAATGGAATGTCATGAGCCAAGCCCAGTAGGAAGGTTCTGAAGCACTCGGGTACCACCAGCACACGGGCTGACCCCGGCTCAGCAACCTTAGGCTCGCTATACAGGAGACTGTTCTCCCAATAAATCAGATGTGAACCGGACGTATCACCTGCTGCCTGGGCTGCCGCCTGTTGCCGCATACCCTCAAGAGAGGGGCAAGTTCTCTGCTGTTCACAAAACTCCTCCCTGGTGGGTCCCCCTTCCTGCTGCCACTGGGTCAGCTCAGGCAGGTCCCCCAGGTCGGTACTCTGCTCCCCGGTAGGCTCCAGGGCATCCCCCTCAGGGTCTGCTCCCTCCTGGGCCGTGGGAACCAAGGGGGCCGGTTTCCCGCGCCCCCTGCCCCCTCCCTCTAAGGCAGGGACCTGGGCCATATTCTCAGGCTCCAGGTCTTTTTCAACACTCTCTTTGGCTGCCATGGACCGAGTGGTAGCACATGCCCACTCAGGCAGTCCCAACATTTGCAAGTGAGCTCTCCTCTCCACTGTAGCCCACGGTGAGTTCTCTAAATCATTGCCCAACAGACAGTCCACAGGCATGGCGGGCCTCACAGCCACCTGAAGAGTTCCTGAGACCCCCCCCCCACTCAAAGGGAACCTGAGCCACCTCACATTGGCTCTCTGTGTTGTCTGCAGACACTACTGGGTAGAATGCATGAGGCACGACCTGCTCTTTGGACACCAACCGGGAACTGACAGCAGTTACACTGGCTCCGGTGTCCCTCAGAGCCTCCACTCTATGGCCATTGATGGTTACCCACTGCCTGTATTTTTTAGTGTTATCAGGCAGTGCAGGCTTAGGAACCATTTCAAAGTCTCCTAGTGAGACAAGGGTCAATTCTACGGGATCCCACCTACCTTGGGCACCCATCTCCTCTTCCCCCAGGGCTACACTAGCAAGCTGGCGGGGTGGTGCACGGGGTGGTGCAGGAGTATCCCTTTGGGGACACTGGGGATCAAAGTACCTGTGGCCTACCTGGCCACACTTAAAACAAGTAGGGGGCCCCCTTGGAACAGGCCTACCTGTTGGGGGCATTGGCTTCTTATCTTGGGGAGGCTGGGACACCACTGCCTGGTTCCCTTGGGAATTATCTTGGGGCCCTCGGTGGAACTCCCTTGGTTTACCCCTGTCCCCCCCACCTCTCTGCTGGGGACCCTGCCCACCTTTGGCGAAGTCTCCCACTGGACCCTTGCGAACCCGGGTGCTCACCCAGCGGTCCGCCTCCTCAGCAAGCTTCCTAGGGTTAGTCAGCTTGCAATCTATCAGATGCTGGCGTAGCTCAGGAAAACAGTTACTAGAAAAATGCTCCCATGCAATCAAGTCATACAGTTGCTCAAAAGTTTCTACTTTGCTTCCTTTTACCCAGCGCTCCATTGCTCTGCCAAAAAAAGACACATATTCAACCCACGTGGTACCCTCTATCTTCTTGCAGGTTCTAAATCTCTGCCTGTACATTTCAGGGGTCAAACCATAGCGGGTAATCAAAGCTTCCTTCATGTGGGCATAAATCATCCTACTTTTTGGGGGTAGGTCCAACAAGGTATCCCTCCCTTCACTCACAAAGCGTCCCCACAACCCCGCTCCCCAATCCTTCTCAGGGACCCGGTGGGACACCATGGCTAATTCATAAGCGGCAAACCATTGCCCAATATCCTCACTTTTATGAAAATCCTTAATAACCTCTTTAGGTATATACACTCTACTCTCAGTATGCACTACTGGTATGCTGCCACCAGAGGGGGAGATCTCAATACTCTTGGCCTTAATCTCCAACTCCCTCAAAACTCTCTCATGTTCAAATTTCATCTTCATTATCTCAACTTCCAACTTCTTATTCTCTAGGTCTCTCTGACCATCCAATTTAAGCTTAGCCATCTCCATATTATGCCGCCTATCTCTCTCCCTGTCCTCCATCTCTTCTGGAGTCAGGCCCCTTGAGGACACACTAGTGCCCGGGCTGGAAACTGCTTTATCCCCTACCAAATCTACAATTTCTTCCTGCTGCTCTCCTGCATTCTCTCCCCCCTCCACAGGCCCTTCCTCATTCCTAGGGGCATCCCTGGCTTCTAGCCAGGCCTTCAACGCCTTGTAATACTCTTCCCTTCTAGTGAGACCTGTGATAGGGACTGTGAAGCGTTTGCAAAAATATTTGAGCTGTTTGGCATTGTAGGTGTCTAATTTCTCTTCTTCCCAGGAGAGATCCTCAGAGGCATTGGATCTGGGCTTGCCCATTGTGGCAATAACTGGCAATAACGATCAAAAATAGAATCAAAAAATCTCAACAACGTACGTGGTTATGTTATGGTCTGCACTCACTAGTAGTGTACACTATAATTACTGTATGCAATCATAAATGCAAGTCCAGATCCTCACCGCTGACCACCAATGTTAGAAATGGGGGTCTCTAGTTGGCAATGGCTGTCCACTGTCCAAGTAGGGACCCTTCTTCCTAAGTCAGAGCAAGCAGCCTACACCCTTTGACAACCCCTGCTCAACCCTGTGGTAACGTAGCACGAGCAGCTAGGCTTATCTTAGAGGCAGTGTGTGAAGCATTTATGACCATACACAGTAATATAATGAGGAACACTACAAATGGACACCACTCAAGTAGTTATGAAAAATAGGTATTTTTATATAGACTTAATCACAAGACCAATAACAGTAAAAATCCACAATACTATAAAAAATATAATTACTTTAGAAATGCTGCAAGGAAAAATAGTTCAGGATGCACAAAATGATGTTTAGTTCAAGGCAGTGGTCTCTGCGACCCTTTTACTCACAAAGTATCTGGTTCCTGGAGCAAAGCAACAAAAATGTCGCTAAGGCGTTGTAGCGATAAATTTCCTCACGCTAACCAGCGATGCGTTGAATCCTTACCGCAAGGGAGGATGATGCGCTGGGTTGCGGGCAGGACAAAGCGACAAACTTCCTCACGCTAAGCCGGTGATGCGATGAAATCCTTGCCGCGAAGGGAGGATGATGCACCGAGGCTGTTGCGTGTGCGATCTTGCTGCGATGACAAAGATGGCGCTCCGCTAGGAAGCGACGATCCGGATTCGATGCGGGGAAAATGACGAACACACGGCGTCCGCGCTGCGGTGATCCTGTTGTGATGATTTCCAGATAGCGGGCGTTTTCAGGCCCGCAGACAGGTGCTGCGACGATCTTCGGATAGCGGGCGTTTTCAGGCCCGCTGACAGGTGCTGCGACGATCTTCTGGGTTAGCGAGCACTCGGCGACAGCGGAGCGGCGATTTTTCTCACGCTCACCAGCTGCAGCGGCTCGCTAACGGAGGTTAGCGACGATTTTCAGCGCTCTCTTCTCAGCAGTAGAACTAGAGGCCCTGGAACACACAGGAGCCTCACCTGCAGATAGTAATCCTCGCTGGGAGGAAACAGGAGGCTGATGGTGGAGTCTGATGTGCCTGAGACTCCAGCAGGAGGCTAGCTCTCTTCTAGCCCTTGGGTGATTGCTGTAGCACAAAAATAAAAGTCCAATCAAAGTTCTTTTCCTCTTCTTGGAGTCCAGTAGTAACAGCTGCAGGCCAGTCCCAGAAACAGCACACAAGCACAAGGACAGTCCTTCTTCTGCAGATTCTTGTAGCCACACGGACAGAGGTTCTTCTTGTTATCCAGGAGCAATACAAAATGTAGGGGTTTGTGCACAAATATTTATACCCCCAAAGTCTTTGTTCTTAGGGGTCCCAAGTCTCTGAACCCAGCCAGAACCAGTTCTGCCCAGCCCTGGAGCACTTTGTTTATCAGGCTGCATCCTTCCTTTCAGAAAGAGGGGGTCTGCCTCAGACGCACAGTGGGAGGTGGAGCCAGCATTCACCTTGCCTGGCACAGCCCTATTCAAGTGCAGGAGCTACCCCTCCCCTCACACCCAGGCAGGTCGCTCTATTCAACCCAGGTCTGACTCAGCCTGCCCTGTCCCTCCAAAACCAGACAGCCAATACACATCATAGCAGAGCAAACTGGAAGGCTTAGGCAAGAAAGTACCTATACTCTAAAAGTGGTAGTTTCAAACACAGAATATAAAAATAACCTTCACTAAAAGATGTATTTTAATATTCTGAGCTCAGGCATACTAGATTCGTTTTTCTACCATGTTCTGTGGGTCAGTTAGGACTATAGAATGTAATAGCCCAGACCTCCCATTCTGGCCTATGGAGAACAGGTAGCCTTACAGTAGTGAAAAACGAAATGGGGTGTAATTCACTACTAGGAATTGCTACATACATAAGGGCATGTCCTACCTTACACATACAATGCACCCTATCATAAGGGGGGCTTACAGGATGCCAAGGGAAGGTTTAGGGGCTGGGAAGTGGGTGCACTTCACAGCCAAGATGGCAGTTCTGGACTGCACGCAGACACTGCAGTGGCAGGTCTGAGACACACTTTACAAGCTGCTTCTGTGGGTGGCACAAACCAGTGCTGCAGGCCCACCAGCAGCATTCGGTTTACCAGCCCTGGGCACACACAGGCCACGCTACCAGGGACTAACAGGTAAACCAAATAAGCCAATCATGGATGTACCAATTCATATGTCATCTTTACAAAGGGAGCATTCGCGCTGTGGCACTGAATGGCAGTGGCACAGCGCCCAGAGCATCTATAACCAGCAAAAACAGAGGAGACACAGCGAAAAAATGGAAGGGAGACTCACGCCAATGGTGCCAGGTCTAACATATAATAACACATAAAGTTATACTGAAACGACTGTACATTATTTTACAGGATTCTTTCTTTATTTCTTCTTTTCTCTCTCTTTTGCCTAGTGTAGTTTCCATCTTACTAATGGTTGCTCATGGCAATCTTCCTCGATCGCTCAATCACGATTGTCTACCGTCCTATGACACTGTAAGTCCTGCAGGCCTATTGCCACTTCTCAGGTCGTGATTCAGACTCCTACCGTGACCCTGCAACCGGGACAAAATACTACACAAGAGAGAAAATTCTTAAGTGTTCTTTGGTCTAGGTCTTAAAGTGTATCGTTCCTTCCCAGGAACGCTTTGGTCTCGGAACAATGTTCGTGGATTAGTCGTATCCAAGCGACGATGTGGTGGTATTGCTTCCAGTAAAATGTCATCGTCCTCTTTCTCAGACAGTGTCCCATTCAGGTGTGCATCACTAAAAGGCACGAATCATCGAATCTTTTCACTTTCACAGTCACCAACACCCCTGCGTACCCATTGATCGTAGGGCAAAGGCAAAGGCACTTTCTTACAATGCACACCATGAATCCAATTTTTCTTACCCTCGACTTTAACTGCTGTTTTCGTGGTCAGCAAGACCATTCGGGGCTCCCTCCATCTGGGCTCCAAATTTCTTGTCTTCTGAAAGTTTTTGATGCAGACCCAGTCACCTGGTTGGATGGAATGACCTGGGTCTGTGGAAGCCTCTGGTAAAGCACTCTGAACCTGTTGATGGCAAACACGCAATTTAGTCGTGAGATCATGCAGATAGTCAATCAACATTGGATACGGCAAGTCTGAGTATTTCTTAGGGCGAGGGACTCCCCATACGTTAGCTGGGCGTCCAAAAACCACTTCGCAAGGGCTAAGTCCCAAACGAGAGTGTACTGCCGTTCTGGTGGATAGCAAGGCTAATGGCAAAGCATCGGGCCAATTGAGTCCTGTACTCGCTTGAACCTTTGCTAGTTTCAACTTCAAGGTTCCATTGTAACATTCTACTAAACCCGCTGACTGGGAATTATTTGCCGCATGGAACTTTTGCTTGATACCAAGACCTGCACAAACTTTCTGCATAACTTGGCCAACAAATTCGCTCCCATTGTCACTCCAGACAATGCGCGGCAAACCAAACCTGGGGAAAAATTATTTTCGTAGAACTTTAGCTGTGGATAAGGCTGTGTTGTCTTTTAAAGGGTATGCTTCAATCCATCTTGAAAAGGCACATACTACCACCAGAACATAGTTGAGGTTGTTGCATCGTTCCATATGAATAAAATCGATCTGCAACACCTCAAATGGATATGTTGGAGGAGCAAAATGACCTGCTGGAGTTGGGGTTCCCTTTCCTGGGTTGTACATCAGACAAATAATACAATGTTTCACTACATTGTATGCACATTTTGGGATTTTGTCATTTTGCCACACTGGAGCCAGAAGCTTGCATATACCTTTTGCACTTAAGTGTGCTGGACCATGTGTCATAGTGACCACTGGGAGTACATAGGCATCTGGTAACAGCCAACGTTGATGTTCAGATAGTTCTATCCAACAACCCATCTCATCTAACATTCCTGTACTTTCTTTCCACTTGCTCAACTCCCTCTCTGAAGCCTCTTTCTGAATCGCTTTTACACTTTCTACTGTATCCTCATACATTCCTCTCTCTCTGACCCAATTCGCAGGACCTGCCACATACATTTGACTTGTAGAATCTTTTGCTGTCTTTTTCGCTATTTCATCTGCAAATGCATTTCCTCGACCAACATCATCTGTAATCTTTTTGTGTGCACTACACTTCACGATCGCTATTTCGGTGGGTAAGGCAAGTGATTCGAGGAGATCAATCACTAACTGACCATGTTGTATTTTGGTGCCATGTGAGGTGAGAAAACCCCTTTCCTTCCAGAGACGCCCAAAGTTGAACGCTACACCAAAGGCATATTGGCTGTCAGTGTACACGTTCACTCTTTTCCCTTACGATAATACACAGGCTCTTGTTAAAGCTATCAATTCTGCTGCTTGTGCTGAATAATGTCTAATACGTGCAGCTTCCACCACTGTGTGCAAAGTAGTCACAGCATAGGCTGAAACTGTATCTACATTAAGCATTTTAAAACAAGAACCGTCTACCCATAGAGTTCTAACCGGATTCTCTAACGGTGTATCTTTCAGGTCAATTCTTCCTTTTGTCTCTTCTTCAGTACGAAAGAAACAATCATGTTGCTCCTCAACACTTTTCTCATCTGGAAGGGGCATCAGAGTAGCTGGATTCAGGGTATTACCTCGTTTGATGTGTACGTGACTAGCTAACAGCGTCAGCTCGTATCCAGTTAGACGAGCACTCGTAAGATGTTGCGTTTTCATTCTGTTTAGTAAAGTATCCACTGTATGTGGCACATGACAATGAGAGTGTTATCCAACACCACTCCAGCAGACTGTCGAATAGAAATTGCTGCTGCTGCTGCGCTTTGAGACAACTGGGCAATGCTTTAGCTACAGGATCTAACGTAGCCGAAAAATAGGCACATGGCCGCTGTTTGTCTCCAAATTGCTGCGTTAGAACTGACAATGCACAACCTTCTCTCTCATGAACATAGAGCGTAAAAGGCTTAGTGTAATCGGGGGTGCCTAGTACAGGAGCAGAACACAGAGCAGTTCGCAAATCAGTGAAACTCTTTTGGCACTCATCAGTCCAAGGAAGGGGCTGAGGCGTATCTTTTAAAGTGAGTGCCAACAAAGGTTTGGCTATTAGAGGGAAGTTAGGGATCCATTGCCTACAATAAGAGGTGATACCCAGAAAGGCGCGTACCTCCCTTTGTGTGGATGGCACAGACATTTGCGTAATCGCCTGAATTCGTTCTGGCATTAGTCGCCGTCCCTCCTTTGATAGGAGATGACCCAAGTAGGTAACCTCTCGACAAACATATTGTAATTTGGAAGGTGAAACCTTATGATTCAGATTAAACAAATGGCGTAATAATGCAACAGTGACATCTTTGCAGATTTCTTCTGAATCAGCGGCTACTAACAAGTCATCCATATGCTGGATAAGAGCAGCACCAGACGACAAATGAAAAGTATCAAGATTACATTTTAAAGCTTGGCTGTAAATAGAGGGACTTTCACAATAGCCTTGAGGTGCGCGCTTAAACCGGAAGCTTCGGCCTCCAAGAAAGAAGCCAAAAATGTCCCTACTCTCTTCTGCAATGGGGATACTAAAGAAGGCATTCTTTAGATCGATAACAGAGAACCAAGTCGCTGTGGAAGGTATCATTGTCAACAGAGCAGTGATATCTGGAACAACAGGAAATTGTGGGGCAACAATTTTGTTTACCTCCCGCAGATCAATTACGAAACGATATACAGGTGGCTGAGAAGGATCAGTGCGTTTGAGAACAGGAAGAATAGGACTATTGCATGCGTTACCTCTTGTTTCTTCAACCACACCTTTCTGGATCAAATCATGAATAATTTCCAAAAGCGCTTTTTCACCTTCAGTGGAAATTTTATACTGCGGGATACGCGGTAATTTAACATTAGGCTTGAGGGTGACAACATAAGGTAGAATCTCAAGACAACCCACATCGTTCGGACCCGTGGCCCAAAGCGCTGCTGGAAGAGAAAGTAATTCAGGTGGAAACTGATCTCTGGACAAATACATTGGGGAGACCAATTTCTGTCCTAAAGTGAGATGTACGCCAGAAGGGGAACAATATATCGTAGCATGCATTCTTTTCAATAGGTCTAGACCCAACAGATTCTCACCGCAACCATTCGACAACAGAAGTGGAGCTTCCAAATCATAAGGGCCAACTGAAATAGGCAAAGGGCAAGAAACTGGGTTGCGAACAGGGGCGCCAGAAAATCCTACAGAAACAATTGTTAAGCCAGACAAAGGTGCCCCAGGGAGTTTGGAATGAATGATAGAACTTCTCATCGCCCCAGTATCTAGAAGAAATGGCTCTATAACACCCATTGTAGTGACGTTAACATAAGGTCCATTCTGATCTACTGGAATTGACACAACTCCCTTACTTTGTCTATGGCTGTCCTAGTTGGCATGAAGACTCTCATTTCCGTTTTCAACATAATAATCTTCATTATAATATTGCGTAGACCTAACATTTTGCTGATCGAAACAGTTCACAGAATTGGGAGAAGGAAGGGTACGCTGTTCTTGAGTCAATACACTTCGACCTCTACCTCTGTTTACTGACTGGAGGCCAGCACGACCTCGTGGAGCAGATAATGCTCCGTTACGTTGCAATAAAACCGGACAACTATTCTTAAAATGACCTTCCTCTTTACAATAGGCACATTGATTAGGACCTAGCAAAGGTCGCGGAATGTATGGCTCAGGTTTTTGATACAACCTCTGAAACTGTGGAGGCTGTTGAAACTGAGGTTGAACATAGCGAGGAGGATAGGCTTGTTGCAAGAGAACCTTTGTTTTTAATTCTTTCGTCTTTTACCTCTTGCTTTTCCTTCTCTTCTTTATCTCGATTTTCGTAATATTGTGCAGTAGCCAATATCTGGGCAGAAGAAGAAACAGCCCATGAACTTTCAGAGTCTTTTAATTTGTGTGACAGCTCGGGAAGCAAATTGAATGCGAATTTGTCCACAAATAATCGCTGTCCACCCTCTGTAGCCATATCTTGACCACTGTGATCGATAAATGTCTCCTCGAAACGAGTGAAGAAGTCAGAGACACTCTCATCTTTTTTTTGCTTGCATGCTGCTAATTTATCCCAGTTTACTTTCAATGCAGGCATCATATTTTTCATTAGTGTAATAATCCTACCAGGGAGTTCCGAAATCAAAGCTTCAGGTTTTGCACCACCCACTTGGTCTCTATCTGTAGTAGTTATAACATCCCAAGTGGCACCTAATTCCTGCGCGTGATCCTCTCTACGAATCTTAGCCCATATTGTCTGTGGGACTACATTTCCCATTAACATATCAATATCAGCTAAATTCATAATGCAAGCATCAACAGTCTGTGATAATTCTTTATAATAACCTGCAGGGTTCTTACGAGGATCCGGTAGAGTCTGCTTAAGAGCCAAAACTTCAGATCGTTTCCATGGATCATTTACCCATATACGCTGAAAATGAGCAGGAATAGCTGCATTAGCACCTACTCCCGCAACCTCTTCCTTCCATACTGGAGGAACCTCTCTCATAGGATAGTTTTTCGACGTCAGTCTAACCGACGGATCAGAATCAAGGAAAGCCTGAGAGTACAACAAGGATCTATAAGAAATAAGTGTCCTTATAGCTTTCTCAACCTTGGAACCCACAATAAGTCCTTTATCAAAATCAGCTTGAACATCTAACAGGTCTTGTGAGATTGAACTCGAACTCACATCTTCCCATTCTTTAATGAGAGTGTCGCACATTACATTAAAAACATATCTTTGTGTAGGCGCATTCCATTGCGAGAAGGTAGGCATTATATCAAGCACACTGTATTGTGGACCCTTCTTGATCCATTTTCATGCGAGAGAGTCTAACCTTTCTCGTTCTTCACAATCTGGGAACTGACTACGAGACTGTCTTCGAGCAAAAGCCAGAGACACATTTAAAGCTCCAAAGAAAGGAGATAGAATACCAGTAACAGTGTCTGTGAGACGCAGACGTATCAGCCTGGCGAAACTACAACTAAGCACGAAACAGGGGGGGCTGGGAGTGCCGGATTTGCAAGCGTATTGCTAAGCTAGCCAAATGCAATGGCTGGCATATTGGCTTGCAGGACGTAATTTACAAGAATTGGAGATGTCACCACAAGATCGGGACAAGGGGGTCATCCACAGGCTCTTGCTGCCTCAGGCCCTACTACCGACATCGGCTCCCCACTTGCTACGGATAGCCATTACATACTGGAGGAGCACAATGAGGCACACTGGACGGACACCACCATATGCTCCCACCATTCTGCTGCTACGTGTCCCCACACGAACAGGACTAGTCACTAACCGTGCTTTGCAGGCGTGGACTGATGCTGGCATTACCATGATGGGAGAGTTCTTTTCTGAGGGTATATTAATGACAAATGAAGCATTTACATTCGAGCATAGTGCCCCTAATACATTGTTCCTACTACATGCACATATATCCAGATATATACGCACTACATGGTCACCAGAGGGTACTGAGCCTACCACAAACACACTACTTACCATGCAATACCTAATGGGACATGGGGCACGCTTGAAAAAATGGTTGACTTTCGGGATTCGGGCCGAAACAAGGATCTCACTGCGACCACTGCGCAACAAATGGGGAGGGGATGTAGGCAGCGAATTTACAGACAAGGAATGGGATGCTATACGGGGCTACCCTAAAAAGATATCTCGTAACCCTAAATTTAAGTTTATTCAATTGATGTTACTCCACAGAGCCTATTTGACCCCGCACAGACTGTGGGCTATGTTTCCGGGGGCAAGTAATATATGCCCGCGCTGCTACGCACCCAGCGCGGGGCTGATACACATGGTATGGGACTGCCCGAGACTGGGACATTACTGGACGACAGTATGCAAGATAATGACGGATATTGCCCCGGTGCGTCACAACGCACGTTGGAATACTGTATACTGGGACTAGGGCCCCGTGGGAGGAAGGGTAATCCTATTTATCGGTTTGCTAATCCTGCGCTCCTTCTAGCTAAAAGAACCATAACCACACGGTGGAAGGCCGCTAGGGCTCCATCTCTACAGGATTGGCATACAGAAGTAGTAAGATGGTGTAAGGCAGAAGGGGCTGCACTAAAAAGAGAGGAGTATAGAGGCCTACGAAAAACATCGATATCGATGAGCTGGAATGCAATGTTGGAGGAATATGCGGCGATAGATATATTATCCTACTGAGGGGTCACGCTATCATTTGTTGGGGACTTGGACCACTGTCATAACTCGCACAGGCTCCTTGCAGTGCCAGGGGGATCTATTATTCATTATAGCAGGAATGCATGGTACTCCTAAGACTGAATGTAGAACTGAGACACACGCAGAATCAAGAACTAGACATGTGAATGTGCTACTACTGGCAATTGTTGGCCAAGCTTGTGGGGAGAGGAAGGGTTGGGTAAGTTTTGTTAGGATGGTATAGCTGTAATAGGACATGATAGATTTGATTAACCACGAGATGTTATGCTGGACTTCTGATGTCGGCGAGAGTGCTGTAAATTAAACTAAATGTTTTGCTGTTAGGGACTCATTTGACTGTATTAGGAATATTGCGCAATGGCATCTAGGGACTCTCCTAGACCCTCTGCAATGTGAATGTGAACTCTTCTGACTTTGGTGTAACCATAGGTAACTATGCCATGTACCAGTACGTTCATATCTCGCATTACAATGTCTGGATAATTGCTGTGAAAAATCAATAAAAAAAAAAAAAAGGCAGGGTGTATTGTATTTCAAGGTAGGACATGTAAAAGTTTAATGTTCCACATGTTGTTACTGTCAACAAGTCTAAAAGCTATTTTCACTGTGGCAAGGTTGTTTTCTCCCATAGAGAAACAATAGCTTACATTATTGCACCTTATAATGCTATTTTCAGTTTGGTAACAGCTAGAACATAGTTCAAGTACTCTTTTTAATAGTTTAAAAAAAATCAATTTAATGATACCGTGAATTATATCTAACAAGGTAAATATATTTTAGAAAAAACACCTTTTCACTGTCTAAAGCCTCTAAGGTCTTTCAACAAGTATTCCAATTGTCACCTGGTAGCTGATGGCTTTCCTGTAGTGAGGTGTGAATTACTCCCAGAACAGGATCACAGAGTCTTGGATGCAGGGAGATGTACTTCCCTTGACAGGATGGCCTGGGATCTGTGCCCAGGCACTTGGTGAACTGCAGGGAAAGCCCAACCTGTCCCAGGCAGATGTAGCTCCCACCTGCAATGTTCTGCCATGTTGGAATTAGGTAGAGAGGGCACTGTGGGATTGTTTGTAGTAGGACAAACAGAAAGAACTGCAAATGTAGGTAGAGTGAACCTTTGGAACGTATACCCCATTGTTTAGGGAGTGGGCAGAAGTTGCTACCACCTACAGGCTTGTGTCAGGCATAGATGTGGCACCCACATTTACCTCTGAAGATCAGTTCTGGACCTGTGGAAGAACAGAAGAGGACTGGCCCTGCTGTCTGTGACGTGAGAAGGGCCCTGAACACTGGACCAGCTTTCCCTCTTGTACCCATCATATATATACTATTAATGGGGTAACACAGCATTCCTCAAAACCTGACTGCTATATAATATATGAAACAATGGTCCTGTCTGCTTTGAATACATTAAATTAAAGAAACATTAAAATTATTTTAGTCAATTCAAGACAATGTGAGGAGCACTTACGCACAAAAGTACATACTAATAATCAGGCCTCGTACATAAGCAATGTTGAATTCAGATGTGAACCAGTTAGCAGCAATGAGACTAACCTCTAGTCGATCACTCAACTGTCAAACAACTTCTCCAATATGCTACGTAACTAGTGAAGAACTCCAGCAGGCCCTCAGGGAGGTCAAGTCGAGGAAAGCCCTAGGCCCAAATGGGATCCCGGTCGAACTCTACAAAATAACGGCCTCCCACACTGTGCCCCACTTGTTAAACATGTTCCGGGATTGATTGCCGGCCAACTGCCCCCGAACCAAAGACTAGCATTGATAGTTGTAATCCATAAAGAAGGGAAAACAAGAGACTGGTGTGGGTCGTACCGCCCAATTTCTTTACTGAATGCAGAAGCCAAGATTCTCGCCAAACTTCTGGCACGTTGCTTGATACCTATTATTACTAAAGTGATTCACCCAGACCAGTCTGGGTTCATGCAGGGCAGGAATACTACCCTCAACCTGCGGCGATTACATGGGGTAATGAGTTGTGTGAGTGGGATACAGGAGGAGGCGGTGATAGTGTCCATCGACGCTCACATGGCTTTTGACATGATTGAGTGGCCCTTCCTGTTAGCAGTTTTGGAACATATGGGGGTGGGTCCAAGGTTTCGGGCCTGGGTACAATTCCTGTACACGGCTCTCTTGGTGCACGTAAAGGTAAATGGGAGGACATCCAGAGTGTTCCGGCTGTATCAGGGGACCAGGCAGGGCTGCCCCTGTCTCCCTTGCTGTTCACACTCGCTCCCGAGCCACTGGGGCTTGGATTCGGGGGGACCTTCTCATTATGGGCCTGCGGTGGTCGGAGGACAGTGAGGACAGAATATCATTGAATGCCGATGATATCCTCCTTTGTGTGGCGTCACCAGATCCTTGATTGCTAGAATCCTAAACATCTTCGCGACCTACTGACGGTACTCCGGCGATACGATCAATTGGTCGAAGTCGGTGATCCTCATCTTGCATGCGGGGGGCACCGGTTTGCCAAAAGACTGCGAGGGGCAGGTGGTATCAGATGGATTCCGCTATCTCTGGATGTTTGTGACCGATAACCCTAAATTATTCACAGTAAAAAACTTAAATCCTCCATTGACTCGTCTGAAGGTTGATTGTACAGCACTGGAGAGTGCTCCCGCTCTTCTTGTTGGGTAGAGCTACCCTTTTCAAGATGATGGCAATGCTGCGATTCCTGTGCGTCCTCCAGAATACGCCCTTCTCAATACCGGACAGTTATTTTAAGTCAATTCAAGTAGACATAAGACAGTTGTTATGGGATGGGGGGCTCCAAGAATAGCATTTACTAAACTCACTAAGGGGTGGTACGGTGGTCGGATAGCCCTTCTGGATATTCAAAGCTATCACCGGGCAGTGCACTTAATGGTGGTCAACCAATGGGCCCATTCTCCCATGATGGAACCAGCATACCGGATGGACTGATTAAACCTGGGTCCGACGGGGTATCTCAGGACACTATACACCCCAACCAAAAAGCTCCACCTCAGAGCACCCACTGGCCTCACGGTACAGATCTGGCATAAGACGCTGGGAGAGTTGGGGTGGAAAAATACGATTACACAAGCAACACCACTGTTGGACTCGCAGTTCCTATAGGGACTTAAGGAGAGGCAGGGTTTTGATAAGTGGGATCTGGTGGGTGTGTCGACAGTCCAAGATGTGTGGAAGGGAGGGAAGATAAGACCTTTTACTGAATTACAGAAAGACTGTGACTTGGCCTCCTCAGAGACATTTCAATATCTGCGACTCTGCCATGCCCTGCAGCAGCCCTCCCTGAGGGGGGAACCGCTTCCAGAATCGTCCCGCTCGAAAATAGTTTACTGGAGGAACATCTAACCAAAAAGGCAATCTCGCTAACATGTAAAAACGATTTAACCACACTCCTGACAGTTTAACCCATTTAAAAGTGAAATGGGAAACCAATATACCGGACTGGCAGGACGGGGAGTGGCAGGAGGCAATAGCATTTCCCTGTGAAGGGGCGATCCTAGCACGGTTTCGCCTAGTTCAACTTTGAATACTTCACAGGACCTATATTGCATGCTCCACACTAGTAAAGGTGGGGAAAATAATGGAAGCTTCCTGCCGGAAGGGCTATAATTTGGTGGGCACATTCTTTCACATAATATGGGCCTGCCCCAAAATTCAGGAATATTGGGCTAAAATAATTCAATGTTTGAGTAGAGTGTATGGAAACGAGCTATGTTGCGAACCCAAATGGTGTCTCCTGAATGTGTGGGAGGCGACAGACTTGAGTAGCGGAGACCAAACCGGGGTGACATTGGCCCTAATGATCGCCAAAAGAAACATAGCACGGGCGTGGGGCTCGGAGCTGGCTCCATTTTTTAGAGAATGGAAGAGAGATATGGACTGGTGCATGGTGGCAGAAATGGCAGTATATACGAACAGAGGATGCCCTAATAAGTGGGGAAAGATCTGGAGCAAGTGGAATCATTATAGAGGCAACCCGGGCACGCCGCCTGAGTCCTGGGGGAGGGTTGAAGAACTGATGGAATAAACTGGACCAAGAGGAGTGAAAGGAAAGGGAATACTGTAAGGGGCCAGGTGGGGATTGTTAAAAAATGTGTACATGTATTCAGGTGCAGTCAAAGAACGCTATTTATGTAAGATTGTAACTGCATGGTATGGTTAAAATAAAAAGATTTCTAAAAAAAGAAAGGAGATAAAAGGGGAGCATGATGAGAAAACATTGTGTGTACGCATGGAGATGAAATTAGAATGGGCAAAATATGGAAGCAATTAGGGCTTCTAGATACAAGGAAATTGATCTAATCAAAGGACCTGAAACAGGGAGGGTTTGTATGTAACCCACAAGGAAAGCAAAATAAAATGTTATTAATTACTAATGAGGAGTAATTGTTCCAGATGGAACAGGAATTTTAACAAATTGAATAAGAAATATTGAAACATGGCAATAGAAAATGAGGATAAAAAGGTATAGGAGGATGAAAATGGAAAACTTAAATGTACATATATAGATTTAGACGATGGAAGTGTAAAGATCATGGTTCATAAGAAAAAGCAAGAGAAATAGTAAGAAATTGAGTTTAGTTGAGTGAGGTCAAAACCCCACTCAGATATAAAACACAATCCTTATCAGGGTGAACCACACAATTCACCTCTTTAACCTGTGTTTAACCCTCTGGTAGCTTGGCACAAAGCAGTCAGGCTTGAATTAGAGGCAATGTGTAAAGTATTCATGCAGCACTCAAGCAGCAATAAGGTAAAAACACAAGACAAAAAAGAAACCAAACCAATTTAGAAAAAATGAGTATTTTTTTTATAAATGAACTGACACTTAAACATAGACATTCCAATCAGTATATCTGGAGATATGAGTTTTTAAAGTTTTCGGTGAAAATAGCGTGAAGAAGCACAAGGTGCCATTTGCGGTTATCTGGTCACACTAGATAAGCGGGAAGTTACAAGTTCAGGCCAACCACGATGAAGCGCAGGTCAGATACAGGGACCAGGTAAGTCATGCTAAAGAGTTACTTTCTCAAGTCTGGTGCAAAGAATTCTATTTGAGTTGGCTGGGGCCACGAGGAGGAGGATGTCGGTGCACGGAGTATGTTGGGCGTTGCAGATGGTCATTGCTGTAACAAGAAAAGTCAGTCTGCGCAGGAGCTTCATGTTGGTTGTTGCTGTGGGCGGTCACGCAAAGTGCAGGTCTTGAGTTGCCAGTTGCTGTCCATGTGAAGAGCAGGCCATACTGTAGCTTCACTTTTGCGATCATCGCAGGCAGTCGCTTCTTGGCACAAAGAGGTGACTTCTAGGCTCAGGCGGAGTTCCCGTAGTCGAGTTACGCAGAACTCCACATAGTGACAAAAAAACTCTGCTTCCCTACTCGGAGTTCTGTGATCGGGCGTAGCTGCTCGCCGCACCAGTTCACGTGATGTTTTTCATCATATGCAATGCAACGTGCATTCTTGTGCGGGAAATCATGCATTAATGGCAACGCACAGTCCGCATGGGCACGGCCATCTTGTTTTTGCTCTGCTTGTTGTGTTGTGCCCCACTTTTCAATATTACCTTAATCTCTTTAATCCTCCCCTATCAAATGTATCTACCCCTCATTTTAATTTATTATATTACTGTGTATTTGTGTTTGTGTATTTTACGTTTTTTGTAAAAATAGTTGCTTGTTTTTGTGACTTTTGTACTTTTTCATTTTTCACTTTACTTTCTCATTTTATTTCCTTCCTTCCTTTTCCTGTTGCTTTTCTTATCTTCTCTTTCTCCCACCCAGCACCATGGATGAGCAGGGATGAGCAGGGATCAGCTGCACCAGGCCCCCCTGAACCACCCGTAGTGTTAGATTTAAAATTCCCTGTCTATGATGCCTCTGCCGTGCTGTTTTAGGTTAGCAGTGTGTGGCTAAAATTAATGCATTTGTATTCACGTTATGCAACCCACTGAGTTATCCTTGCAGCATGTAAGCTTTAGTTAGCCAGTGTGACTCCATTTTGTATTTCGCAATCCGTATTAGACTGTGACTGAATGTGTATGTATTGCTTGCTTCAGCAGAAAGCTAATGGGGTGCATTTACTCCTAAGGTTGAGCCTCGTTGTACTAATGGATATATTGTTTATACTCCTCCTCTTGAGACGGAGCCTGCTCCCACTGGCTCAGCTGCAGGCAAGCGGAATGACCTTGCTAGAGAGAGATAGTGTGTACCTGGCCTCAGACTCTTGGCTCAACCTTGTGTGCCCTTCTTTGCCTCTTGCTGCCTTCTGTGGAAAGTTACTGGGTGGGTGTGTCTTGTGCTCCTGCTGAAATGTATAATTGCTATTCTTACTCCTGGGAGAGGTAGTCCCTCTCCGGTCATCTTAGGGTGTAGGTCATGATGGACGCCTCTGCAGAAAATATGGTAATAAATGCTTCTTTGTATTTTCTACTGTCTGACCGACTCTTCATTTGGGAAGGCATAGCGGATGGTTGTATGTGTACAATCCATGGGCCCTAGAGGGCCCCGTCCTTCAGTTGGCCCCTGAACAGGGACCCCACAAAATGGTCCCCTCACCCGTTATCGGGTTTTAGGGGCTGGGGTGGTGTCTGGTCGGTCGGGTGGATTGGGCCACTCACATACAAGACCGAGCTTGGTTCTCGCAGCTGCTCCGCCCTCCCGATTGGATGGATCCTCGGCTAGTGGCACTTGGCTGGGGTCCTGAAGGCGAAACCCTGGAGCTGACCGTTTGGTCTGGAGAGTCGGCAGTGGAGAATAACTTGCTTGACCTGTGTGCACCAGGTGAGTGATTTGGTTCTTGGAAAATGGCGCCATTCTTGGTAGACACGCACCTGCGGGCCGTGTCCTGGTACAGTCTCTGACTGTCTTGTCTTGGTGGGTCTGCGGATCCTTGAGGGACACAGAGCACTTGTGAGCAGCGTGCCGGGCCAACTGGATATTGGCCTCTTTGTAAAAGGTCCGGGACCCCTCACAGGTTCTCTGCCAGGCCACTGGAAATTGGATTTGCTCTTGAAAAGGTCTGGGGCTGAGGCCTGTCCTCTTGTATTGGTACAGTCTTTGGACTGTCTTGGGAGCAGTTTGCAGACTGCCTTGCTTGGATGAAACAGGCCTGCGGGCGGTGCCTTGGTACAGTCTTTGGACTGTCTTGGACAACACCAGCTGACGAGCTGTATCTTAGTACGGTTTTCTGGGCCATCTTGGTTTGTACTTGGTGGGTTTGCGGACCCTTGGAAAAGACACAGAGTGCTTGTGAACAGTCTGCCAGGCAAACTGGATATTTGTCTCGCACTCGAAAAGGTCTGGGACTGTTTGCAAACAATCTGCCAGGCCAACTTGTAATTTGATCTATGCTTGAAAAGGCCTGGGGCTAGAGCCTGTCTTCTTGAACGTGGTACAGTCTCTGGGGCCGTCTATTTGTCTTGGTGCAGTCTTTGGACTGCTTTGTTTCGGGCTGACTTGTGGTGTGATTGTGGTGTTTGGCTGCTATGAGGTGTGTGGACCGATGTCGGTGGTGGTGCTTGTGAAATGCTTGTTTGCGTGAGTAGTGACTGTGCTCTTCGTGTGGAGGTAAGGATGCCTTGCCTCAGCAAGCTGTGTTGTGTGTTTATGAGTGTTGCCCCTTCTTGAAAATATCTGGAATGAGTTTAATTTGGTCTCTTGTTGTCATTGTGTTCTGCAGATGCCCATTGGAAGGATGACACTTAAAATTTTAAAGAATAAAAAAAAAATAATATTAGTACATAAATAGAAATATGGTTTGATTAGAAATACTAGCAAGAATGTACATTAGTTTTGACATAGGAAGAGTGCAAAATGAGAAAAATGTAAGCATGGGATGAGCATTTAAATTGAGACAGTGTTGTGATGATTCACAGTAATGTATCTTTGTGCTCAACAGACACGTATTCTAAAGGTGCAGTAAGGAGAAGTGAAATACACTCTCGTAATTCAGCAGCCCTGAATGTGCTCTCTCTCTCTATGAGAAAGGGGGGGGGGGAAGGCAGGAGTTCTGGGAAAGATGGCAGTGTGTTTGTATTTAGAGATTTCCAGCTTCAGACTTGAACTGCTAAGTGGGTGTGTTTCATTCGAATTTGCCCACAATAGAACGTGTTTTTAATTTGGAAAAAGTGTTTTTAAGGTCTAAGGTCTGGGCTGTGAGTGTTTCGCTGAATAGAAAGAATTTTCAAAGCTGAAACACATAGCTTGTGAATTCAGTTTGTGGCTGGCTTGCCATGACCTTTGGTGTGATAAGGAGGCATTCCCAAGGAGGGGGCTCATCCAGCAGGGAAGTTCAGAGCAAAGCAGCAGACAAGAGAAGAGAGGCGCTGAGGAGAGAGAGTTCTGAAAAGCCAGAAAAGGAATTCTGAAGGTGGGGGCTATGATGCTCAGCTCTTGACACAGACAGGCAGAGATACACAGCATGGAGCCAGCCTTTTCTTAAGGGCAGAAAGCCAGCAAAGAATGTTAATTGGGTCCAGCTTGAAAGAACGGCGCAGAAGCTAAAAGATTTGGTTCATGTGTCTTGTGAAATTGTGCATCTAACACTGGGGGAGAGAATGGCCTGATGCCAGTAGCATGAGATTCTTTGTACATTGAACTAATGTTTTTTGATCAGACTAGTGTGCACGTACAGTACATATTGGTTGGTTTTCAAAGAAAGCTCATAGATAGTATTCTGAAGGGTGAAAGGTACTATAGTGCTGGATAAGGAATGAAGCAGAAAAGGTTTGAGGAAAAACATATGATGGTACAGAGAAGGTTTGTACAGAAAAGTTTTCAGAATAAGTTGTTTGCAGAAAAAGAAAGTGAATTACAAGGTGTTGTTTCACAGGATGGAAGTAAAGGTGTTTTGGTTTGTGCAAATTCAGGTGTGGATATTGCACTGCTAGAAAACGTATCTCTTTGCCATCTTTATAACAGATTTGAGCATTGGAAGAATGTAAATTTATAATTGACGCAGCAAATGGAAAAGCGCAAACACAGGGAGAAATGCAGGTGCAAAATGTGCCAGTTAAGCAAATGCTAATATCAATTCAGAAACAGGTACCACTGACAGGAGTTTTCAAGCCCAGATGCTCCCACAAAACATGGAAAATGCTAAAATTAGTTTAAATTAGTTGAGTTGTCCAGAGCAAATGTGAATTATTTCCAGAAACAAAATGAGAACTAATTTCAACAGGTTACTGAATTTGAAAATGGGAGTTTTAACACTAACAATTCTGTATTTCCCAAGTCCATTGTGAAAACAGTGGAAGGTCCAGACTTAGGGGTCTATTAGGATGGCGGGCAGAAAACCACACTGATCGTCATGGTAGTGGAAATCAACCATCTGTCGGTACCGTGGCAAAACCGGCAGTTCGTTTAGGATCAACCGCCAAATAAATCCGACCGCGGCGGAACAAGGCAACCAAAGACCGCCCGTTGCGGGTGGAGCAGGTGAAAATCCGTCCGCAGCGGTCAGATTTTTGGCGGAAACACACCAAACCGCCGCCAGGACAGCGGAGAGATCGCACGGAAAATTAAGATATCCCAGATGTGACCGCGGTACATTCCTCTGTTTCCGACCACCGCGGTCACAAACAGTGATGAATGCGAGATCCGGCAGAAGGGCTGTAGCATAGCCATCGCTGCGGACGCTCCGTTAGAAAATTGTGTCTGACTAAAAAAAAAAATCATAACAAGGCCACCAAGTGCACACAGAAAACTAGCCCTGCCCCCAAAAACACCTAACACATCCCAAAGAGACACCCCCATGGCAAATTCAAAAATACAAATCCCAGGACCACCCACACAACACACCTGACAGCAATACTCCATCTTGACACACCCATATAGCTGAGCATAAAACCAGCCCTTTCCCTGACCAGAATCCTTTGCAATACTCCACTACTGAAGGGCCCAACACCAGAGCACAAAGGTGAGGCAAACCTGCACACATCACACCAGCACAACAACACACACACACCACTTACACCACCCCACCACCCTCACAACTGCACCCCAAAACATCAGCACATCATACACCATGGCACCACAGAAAATGCCCAAATTCACAGAGAGTGAGTTGTCAGTCATAGTAGATGAGATAACCAGAGTAGAACCACAAGTGTTTGGTAGACTGGTCCAAGAGACACCATTAGCCCCAAGAGAACAAATATGGGCAAGGATAGTCGACGAGGTCAATGCAGTAGGGACCACCCCGTGCTCCAAAAATGAAATTATGAAGCGGTGGCATGACCTGAAGATGGTTGTCAAACATAAGATGAACAAGAACCGTGAGCTGGCTCAGAGGACTGGCGGTGGCCCTCCCATTCCACCAAAAACATTCACTGCTTGGAAGGAGAAGGTGCTTGCCATACTTCATCCAGAGAGTCTCATAGGAATAGCCGGGGGAGTGCAGGCTGGCAAGGACAAACAAATGTAAACCATTACACTGCCATGTACTGTGTTGCACAACTACAAAACTACACCTCCTAGGCCCAAGTACATTCATATGCACCACAATACCCAACACAGGTCCCAGAGATGTAACATCCACTCCATCTAAACACCCCACAGGTAGCCTGCAACATACCCAGGGTTGCATGTGTGCAGGCAGCCAGCACAACAACCCCCACCAGGCAGCCCTGTCCCACCCCTGAGCAGGATGGAGCCACCCTCCCACCCAGAAGCATGTGGCAGCCATTGTATCACAACAAACAGACATACGGGTAGGTATCCATCTTCACAAGGAGGGGTGTTTGGTAGTGGGAGGCCTGCACAATAACTCCCACCAGGCAACCGGCAACCCTGTCACACCCCTGAACAGGATGTGGCACCCACCCCCCCCCACAATGAAGCAAGTGGCAGCCATTGCAGTACACCAACCAAACTTACAGGTAGGTAGCCATATTCCCAGGTTGTGCTGTTTGGGGGTGGGAGGTCTGCACTACCAATCCCACCATGCCCCCTTGTCACCCAGCTCACATTAAGATGGAGCACTTCCTCCCACCCAGATGCATGTGTCAGCCATTGCATTGTACACTTCAAACTAACAGGTAGGTAGCTATTTTCCAAGGTTGTTCTGTCTGTGGGTGGGAGGCATGTACCACTACTCCCACCATGCCCCCTTGTCCCCCAGCTCAGCAAGATGGAGCACTCCCTACCCACCATGAAGCATGATGCAGCCATTGCATTGTTCACTTCAAACTAACATGTAAGTAGCCATTTTCCAAGGTTGTTCTGTTGGTGGGTGGGAGGCCTGCACCACTACTCCCACCATGCCCCCTTGTTCTCCAGCTCATCAAGATGGAGCACTCCCTCCCACCCAGATGCATGTGTCAGCCATTGCATTGTACACTTCAAACTTACAGGTAGGTAGCCATTTTCCAAGGTTGTTCTGTTTGTGGGTGGAAGGCCTGCACTACTACTCCCACCATGCCCCCTTGTTCCCCAGCTCATCAAGATGGAGCATTCCCTCCCAACCAGATGCATGTGTCTGCCATTGCATTGTTTACCTCAAACAAACAGGTAGGTAGCTATTTTCCAAGGTTGTTCTGTTTGTGGGTGGGAGGCCTGCACCACTACTCCCACCATGCCCCCTTGTCCCCAGCTCAGCAAGATTGAGTACTCCCCACCCACCATGAAGCATGTGGCAGCCATTGCATTGTTCACTTCAGACTAACAGGTAGGTAGCCATTTTCCAAGGTTGATCTGTTTGTGGGTGGGAGGCCTGCACCACTACTAAGACCATGCCCCCATGTTCCCCACCTCATCAAGATGGAGCACTCCTTCCCACCCAGATGCATGTGTCAGCCCTTGCATTGTATACTACAAACTAACAGGTAGGTAGCCATCTTAACAGGGAGATGTGTGAGGCCAGCACAACAACTCTCAACAGTCCTCCTTTACCCACTCCTAAGCAGGATGGAGCACCCCCTCCCACCCAGATGCATGTGTCAGCCATTGCATTGTTCACTTAAACTAACAGGTAGGTAGCCATCTTATGCTCTCTTGTCCCACCCATGAGCAGGTTGGAGCCCTCCACCACACACACACAGAGATGTGTCACAAATTCCACCCAAATGTGACAACAGAACAGGTAAGTAGACAGTGCATGCACCCATCCATTCCTTTCAAAAAGCATGGTGCCATATGACAACACCAGCCCTCTCATCCCACAAAAATTCACACAGATCCAATTGTCACTTACAGTGTGCAGACAGCTAAGTGAATGTAACTGTCACAGCAACCAAAGTGTGACTCACTAATTCACATGTTGAAAAAAGTCTGTGCACAATCATGCACAGCACTGAATGCTATGTGTAAGTGCCATGGGGGCAGAGCATCGAGGACCATATGAAAACAAAGCAAGCATGGTCTGTAGTACAAATTGAGATTTGCACATGACATGACAAAGGTATGCATGAGATAACAATAGCTAGCTCATGCTCAGATGTAACGTCTGCCAGGCAGAGTAATCAACAAAGATGCTTCACCTAAATTTGTTGTGGCACTAGTCGTTAGATGACAACACGTCCTTGTAATCACAAAATATGCACGTGGTGAATGGTATGTTTTGACATGTCACACCATGGGCAACTAATGCATGTACCTCCACATCATGTCATGATGCACAGTAGTGTGCAGACATACAATGTAATAACTAGTAAACTGTGTGGTGCATAACCTGTGAATAAGGTACATCTAATACGAAGCTTGAGGGGTGCACTTCAATGACCATTTCCCCTCTGTCCCACAGGTGACCAAGAACTTACTGCAGAGAATGATAACAGCAACCTGCAGAGCCAGTCTCCCCCCTGGAACATGGACTCTCGGATGATGACTCCCTGGATTCTGAGGACTCGGAGCTTGAAGTCGGCCCATCTGGCGTGCCAGGGCGCAACAGGTCCCAGGGCACCATAGTCCCCCCCACCACATCTGAAGCAACACCCAACACCAACATCTATGCAGACCCCTGCTGTAAAGGCCTGTGTGACCTCCACCACTACCACCACCACCACCACCACTACCAGTGCTGCCTGTAACAATCACGCGGGTGCGTACAGTGGTGAGGCAACAGATCCGTGACAGCAGGGCAGGTGGGAGGGCAAGGGGGAGTCAAAGACAACCGGACACTGGGGTCGACGCCCTGGACAACATCAACAGAGTCCTTGGGGCCTATGAATGGGCCCAGGGAGGTACGGGCTGCACTGAGGAAGATTCACATGAGCTCTGCCTCCTGCTGAGGTCCATGGACACCCACATGGGCCAAATTGTGGACCTCTTGGGCCAACTAGTGGTGGTATTGCGGGACAGGCCTGCGCCACAACCAACACCTCCACCTCCCTCTGGTGGCCCGCAGGATGACAGTTTACCCTCCTCCCCTGCGGCCACAGAGAGGGGGGGAGTCCTCAGACCCCACTGGCCCCGCAGCAGAGGCCCCCCTGCCTAGCGATCAAGGGGCCGTCCCAAGAAATCCCAGGGATGATCCCGGGCTTAAAGCACCTGCCAAACGCTAGTCACAGAGCCAGCCATGATGGCAACCCTCTTCACTACTGCATTGACTTTTTGGACTGTCCTTCCCCACACTGCCTTGTGAATGGCATCCGTCTGTTGGACTGGGTTACCACATCAATGTGGTGACTACTCGATTGTCTCATGTACCATCACTGACAACTCACTGCTTCACTAATCACCTTATTGTTAATATTTAGCCCCCTGTCACATGTCCCCATTGTAAATAAACACTCCTTACACACCATGTTGTTGTGTCCGCACCGTGTTTATTCCAGGATGTGCAGTCTTCACCATGATTACAATGTACCTGGAGTATGGATTGTATGTAGGCAAGGAGAGGCTGAAGGGACCTAGGAATACACAACAGAACAATATTCACTAGTCAGGTGTTGGCATCACAGCCATCACACAACACTTGACATCAAGGTACTCCAATCTGCACACATTACAATGAGCACTAGTACAAACATAAACATCCTGTAGATGTGCCAAACTACCCTGTCCCAGAAACATTGGCAGCCAGCACTGAGTCAACAACAGGCTGGAGTCATAAAGCTCACATACACCTTGCCAACAACAACGACATCAGCAGACAATGGCTCCATTGTACATTGTCACTCCCCTTCAAGTGAAGTAGCGGTTGATGAGCTGTTGATGTAGGACAACACCTTCCTCCTCTCCACTGTCCTCGTCACTGGACATGGGTTGGTTTGTGCAGGCGGGGCCTTGGCTGCTCATCAGCATCCAGGAGCAGGGGGATCTCCTTGTGCAAGGCCAGGTTGTGGAGCATGCAGCATGCAACTACAATCTGACACACCTTCTTGGGCGAGTAAATCAGTGCACCTCCGGTCTTGTCCAGGCAACGGAAACGTGACTTCAGGAGACCGAAAGTGCGCTCCACCACATGACATGTCCTCCCATGGGCATCATTGTAGTGGACTTCAGCTGGTGTCCTGGAATTCTGCAGTGGGCTCAGCAACCAAGGACGGTTGGGATATGCTGAATCACCTAGGTGTGAGATACACAGAGCAACTTTGTAATGTAACTGTGGCAGAGGACAGCATATCACACACACAACACGCTACCGGACTCTTTGTACTCACTCACAATCCATGCATGCTCCGGAAGCAGATTATCCATCAGTCGGGGCACAATGCTGTTACGCATGATGTACGAGTCATGGGCCGAGCCTGGGAATTTGGCACAGATGTGTGAGATGATCATATCCGCCTGGCACACCACTTGCACATTGATGGACTGGAAATGCTTCCTGGTCCTGTAGATGTGCTCACGTGCCTGTGGTGGAACCAGGCCAACATGTGTGCAATCAATGGCACCAACAACATTGGGGATGTGCCCAAGTGCATACAAATCTCCCTTAACAGCCTCCAATGCATACCTCCTGGGGAAATGGATATATCGGTCCTTGTAGATGATCATCGCCGACAGGACATCACGTAGCACCATGCTGAACATAGGTTGTGACATCCCACCTGCGCTGGACACCGTGTACTGGAAAGATCCTGAAGCAAAAAAATGCAGGGCCGCCATCACTTTAGACGTTGGTGTGAAATCACCCGGATATGTCCTGCGAGGCTGCAGGTGGGGCTCCAACATAGCACATAGGTCTTGGAGGGTGTCTTGATCCAGACGGAATTTCGGTATGACCTCCTCATCCTCCATGTCTGCCAGCACTGTGAAGGGACGATGCACATTTGGTCTCCTCCTAGGTGAGATGAAAGTGGACACATGTCAATGCAATCCACCAGGAGATGTTTCCAACATCTTACGTTTTGACAGACACAACGCAAACAATGACTAGCATCACAGTTCAGCTTACGACACAACTTACATGTAGAGCAACCCTTAGCTACACCATCCGTACACCTGTCCACTTTTCACACAGCTAGCATCTCACAAACAATATCCGACTATGTAAATGCACAAAGGGATATGGCCACATCTTGCATGGGCAGCCCTGAGAGTAGTACCAACAGCATATGTGTGAAACTGCCACACTACTCCTACCTCGCTGCTATACCTGCGACACCTTCTTGCGTAAGTCACACAGGGCACACATCAACCACACAATGACCCAAGACTGTGCGTTTATTGACAAGTATGTGTATGAGCCAAAAAAAGCAGACCGTCAAACCTGCACATTGTGTAGTAAGACATTCATCACTGTTAGTTGCTCAGCCCTTTCACACATTGACATGTGTACCCCTTGGAGAATCCATCACAACACTGTTCTGTGTACATGCCCAGCAAAATCACAAGTGACGTGAGGGAGTACATGCCAATGTTTCTAATCATATACCACAACATGGCACATGTAGTCAGCAGTGGGGTAAAGGTTACATTGTCATTGAGTGCACAATCTTGTGCCATGAATCATGTGTCTACTATGCACTGTTGAGAACTGCCCATTGGCCATTCACACTGCATGACGTGTCCATAGGTGCTGTCAAGGTGATATGACAGCCAAATCACGGTCACTGGCTCAAATGCATGGCAGCCATATCGCGGTAGCTACCACCTGGCCCCTGCGGTGTGTCACTGCCAATGCCAAAGCCACTCTCGCGGTAGTGATAGTGATATGTGTATTGTCAAATGGAGGTTGGCATGCTCCGCCACCCAAATCACGGTCATTCTTAGCAATGTATGGCACACATATTGCCGTAGCTATCACCTGGCCCCTGCGGTGTGTCACCACCAATGCCCAAGCCACAATCGCGGTAGTGATAGGCATATGTGTATTGTCAAATGGCGGTTGGCATGCTCCGCCACCCAAATCACGGTCATTCTTAGCAATGTATGGCACACATATCGCGGTAGCTACTGCCTAGCCCCTGCGGTGTGTCACTGCCAATGCCCAAGCCACAATTGTGGTAGTGATAGGCATATGTGTATTGTCAAATGGCGGTTGGCATGCTCCGCCACCCAAATCACGGTCATTCTTAGCAAAGTATGGCACACATATCGCGGTAGCTACCACCAGGCCCCTGCGGTGTGTCACTGCCCTGGATCATGCCCTTACAGCCAATGGGAACCGCAATCGCGGTAGACTAATGCAATTTTGAAAATCTCGGTAGGCGTGCTCCGCCACTGCCGAGCCGGGCATTGAATGCATTTGAAAAAGGCTGACCTGGAACACCAATTGCAGCAGATTAGAACCACTGAAACTAACCCAGGGGGCTATATATGTGTGGGAGAGAGCCTCACATTTCCAAAGCTCCCAGAGCCTGCTGCCTGCCACCCCTCACCACCAACTGCTGCTGCTGCTGTCTCCAGAGCCTGCTGCCTGACACCCCTCACCACTAACTGCTGCTGCTCCTGTCTCCGGAGCCTGCTGCCTGACACCCCTCACCACCAACTGCTGCTGTCTCCAGACCCCACTGTCTGACACCCCTCACCACCAACTGCTGCTGCTGCTGTCTCCAAAGCCTGCTACCTGACACCCCTCACCACCGACTGCTGCTGCTACTGTCTCCAGAGCCTGCTACCTGACACTCCTCACCACCAACTGCTGCTGCTCCTGTGTCCTGGACACAGTGATGGCGAGGACTGAGAAGATCTGGGCCAGTCCCTTCACCACCGAGGAGCTGGAGGTCATGGTGGACGAGATGCTCACACAGTATGGGAGGCTATATGGTGCTTCAAATGTCATGGTAAGTCTTTCAGAGTGGAAGTGAGAGCGCAGGGGGTGCACACATGACATTGATCGGCTGCCGTATGTGCCTGAGAATGTGGGGTTGTGTCATGCACTGCCTAGCATGCTGTCACCAAGGGAAAGGGGTGTGTAGCCTATTTCACACGTTTCCCTGCCTGCTCATCAAAATTGGAGGGACATGTATTGTCTTGTCAGCCATACAGTGATGCAGCAAGTTGGGAATGCAGGAGTCAGGACAGTAATTGCTTGTGTGAATGGCTGTGTGGGTCCCTGATGTCCTTCACAGGCTCCTCTGTGGCATTAGCAAGGATTTTCATCCAGAGGGTAGTAATGGAATTGTGTCTGACTCAAAATTTGTATCATATATAGGTCAGCACTATGCTCAGGACTTTAATACCAGAGGGTGACTCTCTTGGTGGTTATTCACCTATGACACAGAAGATTTTCGTACTTTTGTGCACAGCCCCGTCCATTTCCACTAGCATGTGTACTGACTGGCATGTGTAGGCACTGTGTATACTCTTAATTTGTCCCTTAATGTGACATTTCTGATGCCCCATGTTGGACCTCAGTGTGATCCCACCTGGCCTGCACAGTCACTGCCCAATCTGACAAGGACACATCACTGAAAGTACAGAGTGTAACGTGTGTTGTTTGCTGGACTCTCCATCAAAGAGCCAACTCAGCCATGTACATTGCACACGACAGGCCTTGTGAGAAGGGTGTGGGATTGTAAGATCATGTCCCTCAATGTGACCTCCATGACACAGTGAGCCATTCACAGGGCAAGGACATTGTTGGCTGCGCAATGTTGGACACAGTGAGTCGACCCCTAAACATATATTGAAACGTAATGTATGTCTTGCTCACCCTCCAACTGGATAGTAGATGTGGGCAGCCTACACATAGCTTTCTTTGCTGGCATCCTGCATGTGTATGAGATGGGCAGGTACTGTGTCAACCCTCATACCTGCATGCATTTTCGTGTGATTCTCCCATTCTAATGTACCATGTGAGATGCAGTGTTGTCTCTGCTAGACATATCTGTGAAGTTGGGCCGAGTTAGTATCATGCTCCTGTACTGAGAGATAGTGGTACATAACCCTGTGTCACTGATTTCCCCCCCCGCTTGTCTCCCATGCCTGCAGCTCAAAGTCCACCAGCATAAGCATAAGGCCGTGTGGAGGGCTATTGCACAAAAGGTGCGGACTCTGGGTGTCTCCAACCAACGGCGCACACACTGTCACAAGAGGTGGGATGACATCTGTCGGCTGAGCAAGAACGTGGCAGAGATGACGCTGGGGCTGCTCCCTCGGACAGGCAGGTTGGCGCGCAGGAGCATGGCACCACGAATGGCCCGCATCTTAGCTGTGTCACAGCCTGAGCTGGATGCATGTTTGAAGGAGCATCATCAGCAAGCTGGGAGTGAGTATTCTGGGAAGGGTGACTTTGGTTGTGAGTGGCTGAATGTGTTCCAAGCCTGGGTCAGTGCTGGGCTCTGTGATGTTGCTAGTGTGATGCAGTGGCATGTAAGTGGCCTCTGTGTTGGGTGCCGCTGTCATGCATTTGCCCTACTTGTACTTTTTCTCATGTCATTGAAGAAATGGCCCTTGACATTGCATTCTGAGTCATGGGCTTCTGGCATCATCTGCATTGGGGTAGTCAGGGACATCCCATGGAAGGGAATGGAAGTGTGCATCATCTGAGTGTGCTTTCATCAATGTGTGCATTGCCTGACGTCAGAATTCTGAGGACTAGACATCTGACACCAATGTGCAACTGTAGTTGTGCCCCAAAGTACAACATGGTGGATGGCATGAGCTCATGTCCATTGCGGAATGCTATGTTGGAGTCTCTATCTGTGTTGACCCCTTCTGCTCCCTCCAGATGTGACAGTGGCAACATGTTGGGAGGTACATCTGTGCCCCCCTCAGGGCCCTAGGTGTACTCAGAGGGATTTGTGTGTCTGGTTAGATGGAGCCACTGGCAGGCTATTTGGCTGTGTGGTCATCAAATGGGTCATTTATGCATGCCACATTTGCATGATAACACGCAAAATTCGAATTTAGAATTAAGGTTGTGCAATGTTACTGCACAGGGTGGTTTGCAACATTGGGATATCATTATCTTGTTTAGTGCTTTGCTTGCATATGATGGTTGTGTTGATGCCACTGAACTGACCCTATATCTCTAGCTCATACAACATCTCCCGTGGGCATGGAAGGACAGGGGACAAACACCAGTGGTGAGGCATCAAGCACGATTGCTACACGCAAGTACAGTGACACTGATGTGACCAGCACCTCGGAGGGGGACAGGAGTCTGCTTGAGGAATCACAGCCAGAGACACCAACCGCAACGTCATCTGACACATCTATGTTGGCGGGCACAGGGAGCGGGAACTCTGCCTCCTCTTCCACCACACAGCGTACAGTGCCCACCCTCCCACCTACTTCCACTGTTGCTGCCCATGTTCGCACTAGTAAGAAGGGAAGAGTGTCCTTCACCCCAGGCACCGCTGCCCCTGCCCCTGTCTCCCCTGCTGCCATCAGTGTTGAGTCTGTGGACCTTTTGCGCCAGCTGTGTGTGGGCCAGACAACTCTCATCAATGCCTTCCTAGACCACGACAAAAAGTTGTCACAGGTCGTTGCTTTCATGGAGTGCATTCATTCAGACGTGAGTGGGCTACATCGGACTGTCCAGTCTTTGTCCTCTACAGTGACGGCAGCCATTCAACTGGCACAATCTCAGACTCCAGCTCCAGTCCCTTTGGCCACCCCCCTGCCAGCGGCTACATCTGACGATAGTGACCACACACCACAGACCTCAAGGGCAAGATACAGCACATGCAGCACACAACAGGAGCACCCCAAGCGGTCCAGGGTGCAGACACCATCCCCACAGAAAACTAAAGCCACCCTAGAGCGCAAAGGCAAAAGCCATACAGGTGACGCCTCAAGCCAAGAAGCAGGCCTCAGGCTCACATGCCTCAGAGGCATCCCCAGCCAATGACTCTCCTGTCCCAAAAGCGTCTCGCAAAGACAAGCAGACAGTTGCCGTGCCCGCTGAGAAGCTGGTGCCTGCAAAGAGTACACATAAAAAGAGCTGATTCACCCACAACCTCAACTACCATCCGGAGCCTTGAAAGGAGGGCACTGTAGGGGGTACACCTGGTAAACAAGGGATGGAGGGGCAAAGGCAAGGCCAGGCCAAGCGTACCTCTGGATCCAGCATGTCCCCTGAGGGAGGGCCACCGGCTGCACCTGATGCAACTTTGGTGGAGAGTGTGCCTGTTGTGCCCGCCCCACTTACCACTCTTTCCAAGAAGTGGAAAGGCGCCCCTCCACATTCTCCCACCCACACTGTATCTCACGGCAGCATGACTCCACCTCCATGTGCCACAACACCACCCGGTCCAAGCAGCCCTCCAGCTTCCAAAGCCACTGATACCTGTACCTCAGCTGGGCCTCTCTCTCCCCGGTCCAGTCTTCCAACTGTCCCCAACACTCAGCCACCTCCCAGTCCGACTGACAGCCAAGTCTAAGTGGAAGCCCCCCCCCCCCCACACACCTGTCTCTCCCACAGAGGTGCCTAGACTGCCCATTGTTACCCCCTGACTGAGTTGCTGACCATGGCAGGGTACATTCTCACCCATTCCCTGTGCAGGATGTCATGTACCTCATCTGCACTTTGTACTGGCCACTGGCCTTGATGTTCACTGCTGTTTGCCCATCCCCTGTGCAGCTTCTCATGTACCTCATCTGCACTTTGTACTGGCCACTGGCCCTGATGTTCACTGCTATTTGCCCATTTCCTGTGCAGCTTCTCATGTACCTCATATGCACTTTGTACTGGCCACTGCCCTTGATGTTCACTGCTGTTTGCCCAATCCCTGTGCAGCTTCTCATGTACCTCATCTGCACTTTGTACTGGCCACTGGCCTTGAAGTTCACTGCTGTTTGCCCATTCCCTGTGCAGCTTCTCATGTACCTCATCTGTACTTTGTACTGGCCACTGGCCTTTGCTCTTGTCTACTTTTGGTGCCTATCTGTGTAATATGTGAATAAAGACAGTTACTCCTGTTGTCTGCTTTGTCAGCGTCCTTGCTAAATAAAGGGTTTTCTGTGTGGGTATGGTTTACTGTGACACATGCTCTGTATGCCACTTCAACATTGCCAATGGCTTGTTTCACTTTTTCAGGGTTTTACAGAGGTGACAGGCACTTCACTTCTTCTTGACTCAGAGGCTTGGGGGTGCAATGATGGTGGTTTGTGATGAACTACTGTTATCATAATCATTCTTTGGTCAGGTTAGCTATATTGTACACATGTCATGTTTGTATGCACTGCCAGTCCAAAGTGGGATTCTATCCACAGGATTGCAGGCAGGCTGGCTAGGGTCAGCATGTCTGTGTGATCTTTCTTGATGTGTGCACAGCAGTGTTGGTGTATGCTCATCTTGTGATGGCCAGTCATCCTAGTCACATGGATAAATTTCAATGTGTGCACTTGGGTGGTCAAGAAGTGTACAGTGTGACAGGGGTGACTTTGTCAGTAGTGGTGATGTGTTTGTGCCCCTGCAATGTCAACTGCACACGTCTCTCCCAGGAGTTGAGTGACGTTTAGTTGAATTGGTCAGCCCTGTGCTTGCAATTGTGTGCACATGTGGGAGTTGTAGGTTGTGCACTGTGCAGTGTGTTGGTGTGTCCTTGCACTTCTGGGGGACACCTACTTGTTGTTGGTGCCAATTGTGAGTATGCAGAGTGCGTGACTGGCAAGTCATTGTTGTGTTTTGTTGATCAGCCATGTGTCTTGATACTGTTTGTACTCACAGTGCAGACCTGCTCAGCCACACTGACATTGTGGGTGTGTTTTCTCATGCATTGCTGTCAGTTGGGGCTTTTTGGCTCCAGTATGGCATGTGGGGTGTGGAGTCATACCATCCCCTATCTGTGCTTCTGATGCCTACCCATTGTGAGTCTGCACTCCATCTATTTTTGTATGGGGCACTTCTCACCTGTCCACTACTGACGTACACACCACTTCATTCTCATGTCAGCTGTCCCCTTGGGTTGCCAGTGTGTGTGCCTGCCCATCACTTAATTTGTTACACTATGCTTTGTGGTGCTGATCTGTGCACAGGACCAATGTGCCACTCAGGACAGTTTCCAAATTGGTTATATGTGATTTTCTTGTACTGTTTTGCAGCCATGGTTGCTCATATGCAGTTCAACTGTTTGTGCTGCACAGTCCTCTGGTCATGTTGTTTTCACCTGGGGGTCCCAGACTTGTGCATCTGTGGGTGTTGGGTTAGCTGTATGTGTGTTTGCTGAGGTACTGTTTCACTTCCTGAGTGTGATGTTGTCTGTGTGCTATGCTGACTAGTGTTGTGGGGGTTCAAGGTGTGCCACTCATATCTATGTGTAACTGGTATGTTTGGTGTGCACACACTGCTTGTCGTGCATGCAGTGCTGTGAGTTTATGTTGCCTTGTCCTTGCCTGGTGTGCATCCCCTGATGTCCTGCTGTGTTTGCAATGTGATGTATTGGCATGCGCATCTGTTGTGTATTTGATGTGGATGTGTGCAGTGTTTGGGCTGTGTTGTCTCTTGCAGCTGGCAGATGCTCTGTGTGTGATGTTCTATTTGCATGTCAGTGTGTGTGTTTTGTTGCTGTGTTGTGATTCATTCAGATGTGTGTTGGCAGTGTAGTATGCATTACTTGTGTATCTGTCACATACATTTAGGGCTATTCTTGTTCCTGTGCTTGTTTTGGGTGCATCCTTGGGGTTTTCTCCTCTCATATTTGACCTGTCACTTGCCAGGATTGTGCATGTGTAAGCTTGTGGTACACTATGACACCATGTTGACATGATGGGTGGTGTGGTATGTCTGTCTGTGTTTCATTGTAGGGCCATTGCTCCCAGTTTGTGCCCATGATTGTTTTGAGATGATGCACTTCTTGTCTGTGTTGGGGTATGTTGTCTGTACATTGTCCCTGACTGATGAGGTTTTGTACTCCTGTTCTGTCTGGGCTCCCGGTGCCTTTCCACAAATTTGCTGGGTGGGGGGGGGGTGTGTGTGTGTGTGTGTGTGTGTGTTAGTTAGTTAGTGTGTTAGTTAGTTAGTTAGTTAGTTAGTTAGTGTGTTAGTTAGTTAGTTAGTGTGTTAGTTAGTTAGTTAGTATGTATCCTTGTTGGGACCTGAACCCAAGTCCCCACAAGGCAATGTCTTCTAAATGATAAAAATGACTTCAGGAACATGTGTGTCAATTTTTACAACTTTTTTAAAAATTGCCTTGTGGGGAACGGTGTTTCGTAAAGTGTGTTTATATTTTTGCTCAGCTCTGCCCCTGTAGACAGGAGGCGGTACTGCAGCCTTAAACACACTTTGCATTTAAACACACTTTGCTCACTAGGAACACATGCTAGCAGCAAAAATCACAGACCTTTCAAAGGAAAAGCTGAATAAAAACCTGTGTTAAAATGTTTTTTAATGCAAATTACCTTTGTTCTATCTATTTAAGAAAAATGTTATTTACATGAAGCTGTTGAATTTAGACTATTTGTTTCTGACAATTATTTGTGGTCTTATAAACTTTGCTAAAATCAATTTGGGTCAGTTTCAAATCCCAGAACACTTCCCTATTGCACTTTTATTCTTATCTGCAAGTAAAGAATGATGGTGCACTACACCATACAACAATATAAAGGGATTTGATCGTTTTTTGCAAATACCCTATAGGCATCAATTTCTATTGTTCCATTTTTAATGCTTGTATCAGGAATTCAGTCTTTGTGTTGCTTTGCCTTTGATTACATATTAATATGCACTATGGAATACGTTCTTTTAGATGATGGCTAGATAAGTGAGTAACTAGCATTGCATTATGCAAAGGCTATGTTTCACCAGACAACTGTAGCAATGTTATACTCATTGCACAGGAAATTAAATTTTAGCATAAAAGGCAGGTTCTTAGAACATAAGGGACAGATGTACAACGCTTGCATTTCGCAAGTCGCAAATTGTGTCAAATTACGACTCGCAATTTGCGATTCGCAAAATGCAATGTACGACAGTGTTTCAGACACTGTCTGCGATTCCCAAGGGGGTTGCACATTGCATGCCTCACCAATATCCTTGAGGCAAGCGTAATTTGCGTCCCCATTGGTATTGGCTAGCAATCACAGGGATGGTGGCCTGCGGGGGTCAGCAGACCACTTTTGTTTTTTTTACATGCAGACCGTTTTCCTTTAAGGAAAACTGGATGAATTTAAAAAAGAAAAATTAAAGTTTTCAGTTTTATTTCCCTGGGACCACTGCCCGCTCTTAAAAAATATTTTTGCACCCATTCACAAAGGGGGAGGGGTCCCCCGTTTATGAGTGGCTTACCACCCTTTTGAAAATGGAGGTAAACTGCTAGTGTTTTGCAACCGCAAAAATGCGGTCGCAAAACAATCATACATTGGTTATGAGGCTCGCTATTCGGTAGGGACGCCCTTGGTACGCCCCTTCCTAATAGCGAGTCGCAAACCATATTTTGCAAGTCGCTAATAGGTTAGCGGGTCACAAAATATGGTTTGTACATGGGGACAAATTCCAATTTGTGACTGCAAAAACTGGTCGTTCATCTGCCCCTAAGTGACGTTCTTAAAAGATATATTCGAATATTCCATAATATGTAATTACATTTAAATTGTTTGAATTTATTAATTTTAAAACTGTTCCCAAACCTTTACAAATTAAAACAGCTTATTGACATTTTAAAAGGAGGGTGAAGAACGGTAATGTAACAAACATTGGCAAAGCCAATAGGTGGCACCTACGCGAGAGCTACTGGGTTTGTCAAAGTCTTTTTTGCAATGTGGAACACTGCTGCATGTATGAAATTGACATAAAAACATTTTAAAAAGCAAAATGACGCATGCAGAGCTAACCACATCATGGCAATTTTATTTTTATTGCGTGTCTCATGTGAGTGGTCAACACTAATAATGGAGAGGGTGAGGAAAAGAAAAAGCGCTTACGCGGCTAGTCTACTATACTTTCATATTTCACTATAATAATTCACCACTAATCCTTTATGGGTTCCGGAGTAGCGTGCTACTCGCCGAAAAAAGCGCTTCAACACCCATCAGGGGTAACAAGCGCTATATAAATGCAAGCCATTTTTTCCCTCTTCTATCCCTCCGCTATCATTCTGAATCCAAATAACTGACTAACCTATCCATCACTCCAATACATTTCATATTTCACTATACTAATTCAACACTAATCCTTTAGGGGTCACAGAGTAGCGTGCTGCTCGCCGAAAAAACGCTTTGACGCCTCGTCAGTGATAGTAGGTGCTATATAAATGCAATTACAATACAATTACAATACAATACAATACTCCTGATCACAGTATATAATGCAGTTGTCAGACCCTCTTTGGCTTTTATCAATTGTAAAATGGTGACTCAGATATATATATTCTAGACTATTTCATCCTGGCCCATGGCTGGTCTAGCATTAGTAGACTGCCACAGACCACTAGGTGGTTTGTAATGCCTTGGTAACCCCCTGTGTCCAGTCCTTCCACCTGATTTATTTGGAGAGAAATTGCTCTGAGTGTGCCTGGCCCATCCTATCAGACACGGTTCTTGGTGGATATTGGGAACAGCTGCCTTTTGATTGGCATCTCCGCTTGGGCTGCTGTTCTAGGCTCACCTTTCCTTCTTTTACGTAGCCTTTTGCGTTCTCTCTTGGTCATCCACCCAATTGGCTTTGTGAAGATTTCTGTTGCAATGTGAGCCTTTTACCCTTGTACTATTGCCCCCTATCGTTGAAGAGTTCAAGCTTGAACATTAGTTGGAGCTCTTACACCTATTTCACTCTGCACTGAGGCCTCTTATTTGTCTAGTTGGATACCCTTATTATCGTGGTTCTCTTGCCGGGACACCACTAATGAAAACAGATGAGATATTTGGGTGTGCCCTTGTGCTTGATATGTATGGGAGGTGGTTGATTTCAGATAAATGTCTGTGATAGCTCAAAATGTAGATGGGGTCATCCATTGACTCTATAAAATTAGGTTTGAGGGGCAAATAATGCTCACACCACACACAGCTCCTTCTGCGACATTACTTTGTTGAAGGGCTGGCCTGCCTTTATGCTGATGCCTTCCTTGGAGATGTAGGATGCTTCCATTTGTCTTGAGCATGAGTACTCTCAAACATTTTCCGAGGGGCCAAAAGGTTTGGTCTATGATGTGACCGAGGGCCGCTTTAATGCCAGGTGAGTGTAGGGGAAGCAAAGCATATACATCTAATGGCTAAATTGAACAATTTGACACTGGAAAAACTGGGATTAATTCCGGGTTCCAAACATTGCCAAATTGTGTGATCCTAGGCAATTGTTTTATTTCACATCCCTCCTTTTTTCATTATCACATATAAGAAGACCTTGAAATACATGACTTCAGGATCTGCACTGTACAAAACCTTCTCCTGTGTTTGATTTACTACACTATAATGTTGTTCAAAGAGTGCACATTACAACTGACTGGCTTCTAGATTAACTGTTGGCTTTATTGTCAGGGTGGGAGTGGAAAATGTCTTTAAGAATGTAGGGGTTCCTAAAGTTAAGCAGGCCAGGAATCCCTAGTTACTTCCTTTCTTGAACACCAATTAACCTTTGAATAAATGCTTGCCTCTTTATTTAACATCTTTTTATTGTTAGTGCTGAGTCGAGTAAACAGTATCCCAGTGCTGCTGCATACCAGTTGGGCGCATGTAAAGGTCTGCGGGGTGCATGAAGCCCCCGGGACGTACTTTAAGTATCAATGTTGTAGAGCTTTCCTTTATCTCCTTTACCAAGCTGCTTCAGAAATAGGACAATGTACTCACCTTTTCCATGATTTAGGTGCAGTGACGTGATGAAATTTGCGTCTCTCTGTACCATGGATATCAGCCTGTTTAGTGCCTGCAACTTGTTGTTTATTCCCGAGATGAATACAGCAATAGTGTTTAAGAGGTCAACCTGTATATCGAGCCTGGATGAATGAAAGTTCATAGCATCAACGTTTGCCTGTAGTGTGTCCAAAAGGTTAGCCCAACATTTTTAATGATTTAAGATCTTTTCAGCTGAGGTTTTAGAGCCTTTATGATTGCTAACTACCTGATCAATGCTGGTGTCAGGTGTGGACCTGAGGCACTTAAATATGACCTTGTGAGTAGCCTGCACATTTGGAGTGTGGACAGGACAGTTTGCAGAGTTGGGAGAAGTTTTCTCCGCATTTATGAAGCGCCTCTTAGGGCTGGTGGAGACCACCTTGTTCCATTTGTTTGCAAGTGAAATTTGTGTAAAAATAATGTCATTATTAACATTATTTCTATTAGGTGTTATATTATTTCTCCACCTCTATTATTTTCAATGGGAATGTATTTTGGTACCGGTGAGTGGCATTGTGTGTAGCTAGATTTGAACCAAGACTAGACTTGACTACACCTACTGTTTTGAGACCTTTAGGGCTGAGGTAACTTTAGAAGTGTAGTTTCTGAATACCAATGGTCTTACTGTTTTGTGAGTTGGTGTTTGCATTTGCATGCCTCTCCTTAAATCCCTTCTTGCAACTTTCTAAACCCCTCATTACCCTCTCTAAACCACTAGCATTTCGTAGTAGATTTTCCCCATTTTCCAACCACTCCCCTTGGTCTCCCAAATGTAGTACTAAGTAGTAAATATATATGCGCAGTTATCTCTCCATGAGAGGACAGGCAAGGCGGGGGTCTTGTCATGTAGGTTTGTAAATTGCATTTAGTAGTAAATAAGTAGTACTACTGTTGTACTACGTTACCTACAACAAAATAATGTTTGTGAATCAGGCTCACCCACTATAACAGTGGAAACTTCAACGTGACAACCATAACACAATGTCACTGTCAGTACTATTAAAAGACAGGCCCTCATCAAAAATGACTCCCAGATTTTTCGCCATTGCCACAGGAACAGGAAGAGGGATGCAGATTTCGGGCCACCAGTCGGCAGACCAGATCAAGTTTTGAGGGCCAAAACCCAATACTTCGGTTTTATCCGTGTTGATTTTAAGAGAGTTGCCCTTCATCCATTGTATTATGCTGGTCATACATTGATCAACTTTTGAGCAACCAGCTGCAAATCATTAGAGATGAAGATTATAATTTGCGTGTCGTCCGCATAGGAGATGACCTGGAAGGTAAAAGATGTGGAGGCATGAACAGGCCTAGATTCACACATCTCTCTGGGGACTTGGGTATCATCTTCACACACTGTCACTGTATGGATTAGACCATAAGAGTCTCCATACACTATTTTGATATGGTCTTGAACACCAATGTAATCACACTCTATGGGCCTGATTAATGGTTTGGCGGTGCTGGAGCGGGACCACCCCGCACTGCCAAACCCATGGTATAACCGCCCGCCAAATTAGGAGTTTTCTAGTCTGATGGGCGGGTCTTTGGAGTTCCCACTGTGGTGCCTATGAAATACACACCTCACTTGGAAAGTCAAAATCAGTACCTGAACAACATGGACTGCTGCAGTTCATGCTGTGCAGGTACTGGGTGAATGCACACAGCATGCATACCCAGGCCCAGAGGCAACAGGGGGCCCTGTAAGGCCCCCTTTGTTTCCTCTCTGCCATTTGTTTTCATGAAGTGTAGAGGAAACTCTTAATATGCTTGGCAGGACTGTGGCGGTCCCGTCAAGCATAATATCTGCGTGGGGACTTAAAGATTATATTTGAACACTATCACTGTATGGACTTGAAGACTATTATCTTTTAGGGACTTGGACATCCTAATAAACACACACTATCTTTGTGACAGCTTGAACATCCCAGTAAACCATGACTTGACCATTCCTGCAACCACACACTATCTCTAAGGGGACTTGAACATATCGGTAGCCACATTATTTGCGGGGAGATTTGAACATTATATTCACACACTATCATTGCCGCGACTTAGAACGTGGTGACCCTTACACACAATCTCTGTAAGGCCTTATACAATCCTATAGTCACACACTATCTCTGTGGGGACCAAAACATAATTTACTTCATGTGCAATCTTTTTAAGACTTAAACTTCCCTATAATTACAAACTATGTATGTACAGGTTTGAAGATGCCTATAATCTCAGCTTGAATGTGAACATCCTTACCAGGCGTGCAACGCCCATTGGGCTCAAAGGGCTTCAGCCCCCCCGTCGTGTGTGTCAGCCTGGCTGAGACAGCTTCCCGGCTACGCACACAGCCGCACCTGAGTACTTCACAGGTCTTTAAAAGACCATTTCCTTGCTAACGAGGCTTTGTTATGTTTTCACCCCTTCTTTGACCCCCTGCATCGCCACTCTGCATATTGCTGGAAGAATCAGCCCCCCCCCCCCCGAAATTTGGCTCTGGTTGCGCCCCTGATCCTTACTATCACACACTATCTGTGTAGGGACATGAAGATTTTATTTAAACACTATCACTGTAGGGACTTGAACTCTACTAACCTTGCACACTATCTCTATGGAGACCTGAACATCATAATAAATACACTATATTTTTTTGGCAGTTTGAACATCCCAATAATCTCACACTATCCCTGTGGTGACTTGAACATCCTTGTAAACCCACACTATCTTTGTGAGGACTTGAAAATAACAGTCACTTCTTTATTTCATGCACTGAAAAAATTCAGAAAACAGTTTGCAATTGTTGTCTGCTTATCTGATATGCGTTACAACAAACAAATGATGGACGGAATGCTGACAATGCAGACATTCTCCCCCAGTCAAGAGATCTGGGTTAAATCCATCGTTCTTTTGCCCACTACACCACCCCAGTTTAGACATGGCCATGTGCAAATCAGTCTTGACCCTGTGCCTCATGGGAACAGTCCAGTCCGAACTGCCAAGCCATGTCTTCCCTGGACCGGAATCAAGCATCCTAGGACCGGTTTCTGGCTATCAGCCGTCATCAGCCAGGATAGCTTGACTCCAGTGGCGTAGTGAGCACGGGTCCCACGTCTGGGAATACCCATCCCACTTAGGGCGAAAAGCGTTACAACAAACAAATGATGGACGGAATGCTGACAATGCAGACATTCTCCCCCAGTCAAGAGATCTGGGTTAAATCCATCGTTCTTTTGCCCACTACACCACCCCAGTTTAGACATGGCCATATGCAAATCAGTCTTGACCCTGTGCCTCATGGGAACAGTCCAGTCCGAACTGCCAAGCCATGTCTTCCCTGGACCAGAATCAAGCATCCTAGGACCGGTTTCTGGCTATCAGCCGTCATCAGCCAGGATAGCTTGACTCCAGTGGCGTAGTGAGCACGGGTCCCACGTCTGGGAATACCCATCCCACTTAGGGCGAAAAGCGTTACAACAAACAAATGATGGACGGAATGCTGACAATGCAGACATTCTCCCCCAGTCAAGAGATCTGGGTTAATCCATCGTTCTTTTGCCCACTACACCACCCCAGTTTAGACATGGCCATATGCAAATCAGTCTTGACCCTGTGCCTCATGGGAACAGTCCAGTCCGAACTGCCAAGCCATGTCTTCCCTGGACCGGAATCAAGCATCCTAGGACCGGTTTCTGGCTATCAGCCGTCATCAGCCAGGATAGCTTGACTCCAGTGGCGTAGTGAGCACGGGTCCCACGTCTGGGAATACCCATCCCACTTAGGGCGAAAAGCGTTACAACAAACAAATGATGGACGGAATGCTGACAATGCAGACATTCTCCCCCAGTCAAGAGATCTGGGTTAAATCCATCGTTCTTTTGCCCACTACACCACCCCAGTTTAGACATGGCCATATGCAAATCAGTCTTGACCCTATGCCTCATGGGAACAGTCCAGTCCGAACTGCCAAGCCATGTCTTCCCTGGACCAGAATCAAGCATCCTAGGACCGGTTTCTGGCTATCAGCCGTCATCAGCCAGGATAGCTTGACTCCAGTGGCGTAGTGAGCACGGGTCCCACGTCTGGGAATACCCATCCCACTTAGGGCAAAAAGCGTTACAACAAACAAATGATGGACGGAATGCTGACAATGCAGACATTCTCCCCCAGTCAAGAGATCTGGGTTAAATCTATCGTTCTTTTGCCCACTACACCACCCCAGTTTAGACATGGCCATATGCAAATCAGTCTTGACCCTGTGCCTCATGGGAACAGTCCAGTCCGAACTGCCAAGCCATGTCTTCCCTGGACCGGAATCAAGCATCCTAGGACCGGTTTCTGGCTATCAGCCGTCATCAGCCAGGATAGCTTGACTCCAATGGCGTAGTGAGCACGGGTCCCACGTCTGGGAATACCCATCCCACTTAGGGCGAAAAGCGTTACAACAAACAAATGATGGACGGAATGCTGACAATGCAGACATTCTCCCCTAGTCAAGAGATCTGGGTTAAATCCATCGTTCTTTTGCCCACTACACCACCCCAGTTTAGACATGGCCATATGCAAATCAGTCTTGACCCTGTGCCTCATGGGAACAGTCCAGTCCGAACTGCCAAGCCATGTCTTCCCTGGATCGGAATCAAGCATCCTAGGACCGGTTTCTGGCTATCAGCCGTCATCAGCCAGGATAGCTTGACTCCAGTGGCGTAGTGAGCACGGGTCCCATGTCTGGGAATACCCATCCCACTTAGGGCGAAAAGCGTTACAACAAACAAATGATGGACGGAATGCTGACAATGCAGACATTCTCCCCCAGTCAAGAGATCTGGGTTAAATCCATCGTTCTTTTGCCCACTACACCACCCCAGTTTAGACATGGCCATATGCAAATCAGTCTTTTTTTTTTTTTTTTTTTGAAACCGTTTATTACAAAACTCAAAACATATACAAAGATGGGCCTACAACCTTCCGGCCGGCCGCTAGTAGACAAGAGGAGCATATGATACACATTGTAGAGCGTGCGTTGCGGCTGAGGAAGATGCACAGGAGTTAACAGCGTTGATAGCCACCCCATCCGGACCCCACTGTACGGTTTCATTTTAAACTGTAAAAAACAACCAGAAAAAACAAACCCACAAGGCAATCCACAATCCGAAATAGCAGCATGTGCTCCCCTGAGAGGGGGACCCTACCAGTCCATAGGAGTATCAGGAAGGGGAAGAGATCAGGACTAGGGCTGGGTAAACTCAATGTCCGGAACAAGGAATATGGGTCGGCTAAGGGGATGGGGCAGGCGACGGATCGGGCAATAACGGCGGAGCACAAATTCCCCCTCGGTAGGCGTTCCAGGGGCCCCATACTTTCACCCATGTCCCAGGCTTACCTCTCGCCACATACACCACCTTTTCCCGAAACATGCACCAATCCATATGTTCCTTCCAGGCCGAGATAGTCGGGGACCTCTGGGATCCCCACAGTTGAGCAATATCACGCTTGGCCACCATATATCCCAGAGTCACCCACCACGTCTGTGGCGCCGAGTAGTCGGCAGGTTCCCACACATTCAACAGGCATCTCCTCGCTTCGGGTAGCAGCACCACATGCGTAACCACACGCAGGACCTCATGCACACCACGCCAGAATCGCTCCACCTCCGGGCATTCCCACAGTATATGTAGAAAGGTCCCCAAAGCGCCACACCCACGCTTACACAACCCGTCCACAACATAACCCATACGCAGGAGCCTTGGCCCCGTCATGTAGACTCTGTGGAGTATCTTGAGCTGGACGAAGCGAAGGCGGGCCGGTATGGCCACCTCTTTCGGGGAGGCCACCGCAGAGGTCCAGTCCTCGTCATCCAGCTCCAATCCATCGGCAACCCAAGCCTCACGAAGGGCAGTCAGCAATCCCGAGCGGTCATTGATCAGTTTTTTGTAGATCAGTGAGATCGTGCTGTCCGGAACGTGTCCATCCAGCACTCTATCCTCCAGGGGGGAATACTCCGGGATGGATGCAACGTCCGGGAAGACGGAGCCCAGTGAATGACGGATCTGCAAATACCGAAAGTACTCCCTGTCATGCAACTGGAATTCCGTCTGCAGCATCTCGAACGTTTTAAATCCTCCCCTCGTCCAGAGATCCCCCACTTTGCTGATGCCTATCATGTCCCACTTCTCAAAGCCCTTCGAGGTCCACAGGGAGCCCAACTGCTCGGACGCGTATAGTGGCGATGCCCGGGTCAAACGGTCCTTCCACCCCATCGCCACATTGGCCGCATGCCACACACGCACCATGACACGCGTGGGGCCGGTCAGCCGAGCGTCGGGCGCGCTGGAGTAGAGCGCTCGATTATAGTCCCCACCCGGGAGTAGCATCTTATCCATTGCGAATGCCGGGTTTAAGGCGGGCCCGTACAGGCCGTGATTAATCGCAGCCAGCTGGGAGGCCCAATAGTACCGTTTGATATCCGGGAGGGCGATCCCTCCGTCATACCATGGGAGCGTCAGCTTCGCCAGCGCGATACGCGGCCTCCCGTCCCAGAACAGGCGGCGCTGCAAACTCTCCACCTCACGGAAGTAGCGCGCTGGGACGAGGTCCATGGTGTTCTGCAAGGCGTACAGGAAACGCGGCAGAGACATCATCTTAAACAATGCCGCCTGGCCGAGCGGCGAAAGCGGCAGGCGCCGCCAGCGCGTGACATCTTCCTTCAGGCGCAGGAGGGGGGGAAGCAAGTTCCGATCATACCGGGCCTCCGGGTCCAGAGTAATGAAGACACCCAGGTACCGAAATCCCCGCGGGGCGATCTGGATCGGACAGCCCCGCGGGAGAATAGGAGCCTCCCCAGAGAGAACATACACACACGATTTAGCCCAGTTGATGACAAGGCCGGAGTTACGACCAAATGAATGCAAAACATCAACCAGTACTATCAGTGATTTACGTGGGGAAGCTAGGTACAGAAGGATGTCATCAGCGTATAGGGATACGCGGTCCTCATACTCGGGGGTCCAACGGAGACCACGGATGGAAGGCTCCCACCGCAGCCACTCCGCCAGGGGCTCCAAGGCAAGCGCAAAAAGGAGCGGCGATAAGGGGCAACCCTGCCGCGTGCCCCGGCCCAGCTCGAACGGAGCCGATACTCTACCGTTCACCACCACCTGCGCCAATAGGCCCGAATACAGCAATTTGACCCAACTGATGAACCCAGCGCCAAAGCCAAACTTCGCAAGCATCGCCCAGATGTTTGGCCATTCAAGCGTGTCAAACGCCATGGTGGCGTCCAAGGACGCCAAAATGGCCGGCTCCCGGATGTACTGAACACGTGCGAGCACCCCATGCAAACGCCGCAAGTTAAGGGCCGTACTACGATGGGGAATAAAGCCGGACTGATCCTGGTGAACCAGTTCGCCCACCACGCCGACCAGCCGATTGGCCAGGACCTTGGCGAGAATTTTGGGCTCCGCGTTCAGTAGCGAAATGGGCCGATAGGATGTAACCCGGTCCCGAGGTCTCCCCTCCCTGTGGATAACCACAGTTGTAGCCAGACGCTGGTCCAGCGGGAGGGAGCCCACCGAATGAGCCTCCAGGAACATCGATCGGAGATGTGGAGCCAGCATATCCGGTCGCAACTTGTACAACTCGATGGGGAGACCATTAGGACCCATGGCCTTGCCGGAAGCGACCGAACGTATGGCGAGGGCGATTTCGTCGGAGGTTGGAGCGGCGTCCAACGACACTCTGTCCTCCTCCGAAAGGGAAGGCAGCGCGATATCCCTGAGCAGGGCACGGGAATCCTCTTCAGAGCGGGAAGACACCGGGGAATACACCCCACGGAAATAGTCCGCGAAGCAGGAGACAATTTCTTCCGGCTCAGTAACACACACACCATCCGTTTTCTCAATCAGCGGGACTACACGACTCGCTCTCTCCCTTTTGTCCAGCCACGCAATCAATTTACCAGCCTTATCACCCACATCATACAGTCTCCCCTGTTGCTCTCTACTGAGGCCCCTGGCCGCCTCTGTGACGAGGGCCCTATAGGCCGCTTGCTTGAGTTGGAGAACATTTAATACGGCATCCGTCACCCCACATTCTAGGTTACCCTCCAACTCGGCTATCTCAGCTTCCACCCGGGTCACCTCCTCCCGCTCGCGCCTCCGGGTGTGGGAAATGAGGGACAGGGCCTCTCCTCGTAGTTCTGTCTTGAATGCCTCCCACAGTGAGACAGCTGACGGCACGGACCCCACATTCTCGTCAAAATAGCGCTGGAGGGATTTAATCAATTCAGCGCGAATGGTGGGGTCGCGCAGGTACCAGGGATTGATCGGGACCACCCTACCCTCACCCCTCGGAAAAAGATCCAGGTGTAACAGGAGCGGGGAATGGTCCGAGATACCCCGTGCCAAATGACGCACCTCTCCCACCCTCCCAACATATGCCGCCGGGACCAGGACATAATCTAGTCGTGAGAGACTACCATGGGCCCCCGAATGGAAGGTATACTGTAACTGCGTGGGATGTTTTAAACGCCAGCAATCCACCAATCCCAAGGTGTCCAATAGACCAGATAGCCACGCTTGGGCCCGGGGGAGGTCCCTAGGGGGGTGACGATCCACAGTCCCGGAAACCACCGCATTGAAATCCCCCCCCACCACCAGAATCCCCCCCCGGAAGGTCAAGGAGGAGGCGCCCCAGGTCCGCAAAGGTAGTCGACTGCAGCCCCGGCGGGACGTATACTGACACAAAAACGACCACTTTGCCCTCCATCCTTCCCACCAAGACCGCGTAACGTCCCCTGTCGTCATGGAGCACCTCATCAATCTCCAACGGGAGCGAGTTCTTAACCATGATGCCCACACCCCTTGAGCCAGACGTGAAGCCCGAATGGGCCACTAGGCGATAGCCACGCCGATTCATGGCGCAGAAGGAGTTGCCAATGAGGTGTGTCTCCTGCAGAAAAACTACATCGGGCGAGATTCGCTTCAAGAACTGCAGGACCACACCTCGTTTTATCCTGTCCCCCAGTCCTTTCACGTTCCAGGACAACAAAGTTAGTTCCCTACCCCCCATCGTAGACAGAAGCCACCATTTGTCCCCCGGAGAGCACTATAGAGCTAGCACAATAATACTTTTGCCTTGTGGTAAAAACGAACAACACCCCCCCATCCCTGCCCACCCGCCCCAACAAAACTCCCCCCTCCCTGCACCCCTGCATGAGCCCGAACAGCCCCCCCCAACGTGCAGTGTGCCTGTCGCCCCATATATATAGTAAAAACTAGCTAAACCCCCTAGAGGAGGAAGAAGAACCCCCAGTAGACCCCACACAACCTCCATAGGAGGGGAAATTATACAGACAAACGCTTAATCGAGAGCGGCATCATTTTTGTCCAGAGTGAAGCAGAATATTACCCCCTCAGTCCCGAGCCAGTGTGCCGTCTCCCCCCGCCGCCCCCCCCCGCCCCCCAGATCACGATCCCCAGACAGAGTGTCCAGCCAGTCTCCGGCCGCTTCGGGACGGTCAAAAAAGTGCGTGCGACCCTCTACCTCCACTCGCAGCTTGGCTGGGAAGAGCATAGCGTATTTAAGGTTCAGGTCCCGAAGACGGCACTTGACGCCTTGGAAGCTCAGTCTCTGCTTCTGGACCGCTGGGGTGAAATCAGGATAAAAGTTCACCTCCATATTGTCAAGCTTAACCGGCCCATGCAGTCTGGAGGCTTGCAGGATAGCGTCTCTGTCCCGAAAGTTGAAAATCCAGGCAATGAGAGGCCGCGGAGGGGCTCCGACCTTCGGCCTTCCCCCGGGAACCCTGTGGGCCCGCTCCACCGCGAAGAATTTACTCAGCCCCCGTGGCTGGAGATGGGTAGCGATCAGGTCCTCCACAAATAGGTCCGCCGCCGCTTCCTCCCGTCCCTCGGGCACCCCGATGATGCGAATGTTGTTCCTCCGGGCCCGACTCTCGGAGTCCTCCAGGCTCCGATCCATAAGGGCGCTCGCCTGACTAAGCCGGCGCACCTCCGTTTGTAGTGCCGCCACCTCAGTAGCAAGGCCCGATGCGGTGTGGGCCAAAGAATCAACTCGGTCGTTGGTCTTGGAAAGATCGGCCCTCACCAGGCCAACATCCACGAGGACCGAGTCGATCTTCTGTGCCAGTGTGTCGAACCGCTGGCCCACCGAGGCCTTCATCTCGGCAATGGCGCCCATGACATCACGCAGAGTCAGATCCGTGGGCAGGTCCGGGGCATCAGGAGGGCCCTCAGGGGATTTGTGCGGTCCGCCAGGAGATCCCTTCTGGAGGGTATAGCGGTCCATACTGTTGGCCTGATGGGTGGTGCCACGCCGGGTCGATTTGGTCTTTGCCCGGTCTCCATCTTGTTTCGTGGCCATGGCCACCAGTCCCCCGATCGCACCAGCCACGACGTGAAGAGCAGGCAATCAGGGCCACAAGCTCCGGGGGGGGCCACCTCAGATCGGCGGGGTGGGTCACAGCCGGCGGGCAGGCCGAGTCTCCCCGCGAGACCACACCAACACAAAGAGCCCCGCGACCCAACCCTGCAGAGACGGCAAGGGGGTGCGAAAGTGAAAGCGAAAGTGCGGGGTACGCGACTCCCCAGGCCCGGTCACCCCTCAGCGCAAATCCGGGGTCTGGCGAGGAGAAGGCCGCAGATTTCAATCGGTGCTCACTCCGGTGTCCGAGGTCCGATTTGACAACGGGAAACGGGTGCCACCTCAGCTCAGGCTCACCAACACATTCCCCTTGTCCGAGACAGGATAAATTCAGGATAGTCGTAGGAGGTTGCGGAGGTCCTCGGGAGCCTCGCACCTACGCGGCCATCTTGGTTGCGCGCTAGGCTCCTCCTGCAAATCAGTCTTGACCCTGTGCCTCATGGGAACAGTCCAGTCCGAACTGCCAAGCCATGTCTTCCCTGGACCGGAATCAAGCATCCTAGGACCGGTTTCTGGCTATCAGCCGTCATCAGCCAGGATAGCTTGACTCCAGTGGCGTAGTGAGCACGGGTCCCACGTCTGGGAAAACCCATCCCACTTAGGGCGAAAAGCGTTACAACAAACAAATGATGGACGGAATGCTGACAATGCAGACATTCTCCCCCAGTCAAGAGATCTGGGTTAAATCCATCGTTCTTTTGCCCACTACACCACCCCAGTTTAGACATGGCCATATGCAAATCAGTCTTGACCCTGTGCCTCATGGGAACAGTCCAGTCCGAACTGCCAAGCCATGTCTTCCCTGGACCGGAATCAAGCATCCTAGGACCGGTTTCTGGCTATCAGCCGTCATCAGCCAGGATAGCTTGACTCCAGTGGCGTAGTGAGCACGGGTCCCACGTCTGGGAATACCCATCCCACTTAGGGCGAAAAGCGTTACAACAAACAAATGATGGACGGAATGCTGACAATGCAGACATTCTCCCCCAGTCAAGAGATCTGGGTTAAATCCATCGTTCTTTTGCCCACTACACCACCCCAGTTTAGACATGGCCATATGCAAATCAGTCTTGACCCTGTGCCTCATGGGAACAGTCCAGTCCGAACTGCCAAGCCATGTCTTCCCTGGACCGGAATCAAGCATCCTAGGACCGGTTTCTGGCTATCAGCCGTCATCAGCCAGGATAGCTTGACTCCAGTGGCGTAGTGAGCACGGGTCCCACGTCTGGGAATACCCATCCCACTTAGGGCGAAAAGCGTTACAACAAACAAATGATGGACGGAATGCTGACAATGCAGACATTCTAGTCAAGCTATCCTGGCTGATGACGGCTGATAGCCAGAAACCGGTCCTAGGATGCTTGATTCCGGTCCAGGGAAGACATGGCTTGGCAGTTTGGGCTGGACTGTTCCCATGAGGCACAGGGTCAAGACTGATTTGCATATGGCCATGTCTAAACTGGGGTGGTGTAGTGGGCAAAAGAACGATGGATAACCCAGATCTCTTGACTGGGGGAGAATGTATGCATTGTCAGCATTCCGTCCATCATTTGTTTGTTGTAATGCTTATCTGATATGGCAGTAAGGGTGACTTCATAGTGGTATTCACAGATATGCACCTAAAGAAGAAGCAGGCAAAAAGCAGTAGGAATCACATGAGACGCCCGATACAGAGGGACAATATTTTGTTTTATGGTTCCTTGAAAGTGCCCCAGGGCTCCACTCTCAGCCCCACACTGTTCAACCTCTGCATGACGCCATTAGCACCAATAATTCGCAGCCTCGATCTCAACAATATCTCATACACCGACACCCAGCTCATACTCTCCCTCGCCAGAGACACAGACACCACTAGAGCAAACTTCCAGAACACCATGACTGACATTGTCGACTAGATGAGAACCAACTGCCTCAAACTCAACACCGACAAGAGCAAAGATCTCTTTGGAGGACCCCCCTCACCGTCGGATCCTAACAGACACCAGTAGAATCGTCACACAAGCCCTCATCACTAATCGACTTGACTAACGAGGCTTTGTTGTGTTTTCACCCCTTCTTCGAGCCCCTGCATCGCCATGCTGCATATTGCTGGAAGAATCAGCCCCCCCCCGAAATTTGGCTCTGGTTGCGCCCCTGATCCTTACCATCACACACTATCTGTGTAGGGACATGAAGATTTTAATTAAATACTATCACTGTAGGGACCTGAACTCTACTAACCTTGCACACTATCTCTATGGAGACCTGAACATCATAATAAATGCACAATATTTTTTGGGCAGTTTGAACATCCCAATAATCTCACACTATCCCTGTGGTGACTTGAACATCCATGGCTCCTCTCTCAGCCCCACACTGTTCAACCTCTGCATGATGCCATTAGCACCAATAATTCGCAGCCTCGATCTCAACATTATCTCATACACCGACACCCAGCTCATACTCTCCCTCGCCAGAGACACCACTAGAGCAAACTTCCAGAACACCATGACTGATATCGTCGACTAGATGAGAATCAACTGCCTCAAACTTAACACCGACAAGAGCACAGATCTCTTCGGGGGACCCCCCTCACCGTCGTATGACATCTGGTGGCCCTCCACCCTTGGAGTAACACCCACAAACTTGGCATCATCCTCGACAGTGGGCTCTCCGTGACACAACAGGTCAACTCGGCTACTGCTACATGCTTCAACACCCTCAGAATGCTCCGTAAGATCTTCAGATGGATCCTAACAGACACCAGTAGAATCGTCACGCAAGCCCTCATCACTTATCGACTTGACTATGGGAACACCCTCTATGCCAGAACCACCACCCTCCTCAAGCACCCCCAAACCATTTTGAACGCAAATATCATCCTCAAACTGCCAAGGTGAGTCCACTACACTATATGTCTCATAGGCGAGACATATTGGCTTTGTCAATGCTTGTTTTTTATTTGCAGCCAATTATCATCTGCTTCCAATGAAATAGGAAGCAACACGCTCAAACAGGTTTTGACATGCACTTTGCACATAATATTAATGCTCATTCCTTAAATAGAAAAAACAGAAACCACTCAGCAAAACCTGGGGGTACTTTCCAGTGCTAATGGAGGAGCGATCTGAATTTTAACTAATCAGTGGTATTGCTTAAACAGCACAATTTGCATTTGCGGGCATTTTTGCAGTAGTGCATAGGTTGAAAATGTCCCAGGAGGGTGTTTTGTCATCCTGCTCACATTTGGAGAAATCTGTTACATTATATTCTTTAATCATGATTAGATGTTTAACTATGTTAAAAACGTGTAAGTACAGGGCAAATGCACTAAAATTTAAAAGTATTTCTTAGTCTGTTATGTACTTCAGACTTTCATCTTGGTATTTATGGGATATATTCTGAAAACAATATTTGGTTTAACCAGTTATATTTAGTTTGCATTTCTTTTATAAACGATAATTACAAAAAGAAACCGGTTAATAAAAAATGAAACACTTAAGGTGAATAAGGACCGCCAGGTGAATTAGCCGCATTGGACCGTATAAATCATTTCATGCATTGCTTTATAAGTTCGAATTTAATGAACACCTAACGCCATTAAATAACAGGCCGTAACTATTTCTTGGATTCTCGCAGCTGCACAAGAGTTAATAACGGCCGCACTGCGCCCATTCCAGGAACCGTACCATATTTGTGCATCTGCATTACTAGCAAAAACAGCCAACAATCGTCGTATGTGGTGGTAATTATTGGCCGCAGTTTTATTACATAATCACACTTGTACAACTCCCCCTGACACCCCTTGGAGGCCGGGGTCATAAATCGTTGTCACACATTATTACAAATGTGATGTCACGCATTGTCAGCTGGACATCATAAATCATGGGCCATAAATCATTATGCATCATAAATCATTCTGCCACAATTGGCCCTTACTTTGTTGCCATGAATCACTCTGCCTGATCCCCATAAATCAGCAGCCCTACATCATGGGTCGTAAATCATTGGTCATAAATCATTCTGTCACAATCCATCATAATTTTGTTATCATAAATCATTTTGCCTGCACATCATAAATCATGGGTCATAAATCATGGGTCATAAATCACCGGTAGGCCATAAATCATTCTGTCACAATCTGTCATCATTCGGCTGTCATAAATCACTCTGCATGAGCATCATAAATCATCAGCCATAAATCATCGGCTGGCCATAAATCACTGGTTTGTCTTTTTGCTCATTTGCAACTCCTAGGGTCGTAAATCACCCTGACAGCTCATAGATTGTTCTTTGTTGTTTACCACGCCCCTTTGCGTGTGGGGGGGTAGCCTTTTCCCTGGAGTTAGGCCCCCAACTCGCTACCTTGTTAGTCTCTTTTGTGCCCCACCTTCTGGCGGGGGCTGGGCTGCGAGCGCCGTCTCCGTTTGCTACCCCGATTTCGTCAGGCGCACTCACCCTGCCGTGCGGCATCCCAAAGTGAGTGGCCCTCCTTCTACACACCGCCCTGTTGGTGTGCTCCCATACAATACCAATACACTTGTTTCCGCTGTTTAGATTTGCAATCTCTGTGCGCTCTTGTTGCGCGGGGGCAGTTCCTCACCCGGAGTTAGGCCTCAACTCGCTACCTTGTTAAGACTGTTTTGTGCCCTGCCGCCTGGCAGGGGCTGGGCTGCGAGCGCCGTCTCCGTTACCTGCCCCAGTTGTTGGCCAACTCACCCTGCCAAGCGGCATCCCAAAGTGAGTGGCCCTATTCACACACACCGTCTATCGGTGTGTCTCCATATCCAACACTTGTACCCATAGTTCCTTTGGTTTTCGTCAGCACTGCGACGCTGCTGCTCCCAAGGTGTGGGTGGGTGGGATTCGAAAGTCGTTGGCGCCGCTCCCCCAGCTCCCATGATATGCAAGTGGGCTGCCACAGGGGGGAGCATCGTCTTATATCTCCCCTTCCTATTGTTCTTGGAAGGGAGAGGGCGGGGGCCTCAGGGCAGTCTGCCCTGCGGCGCTTCCCGCTGGTGAGAACCAGTTCCTGTTCCTTGTCGGGCTCTGGCGGACATTATGGCGCCGGCCCTCGAGCCCCCTGCGGGGGCGGCCTCTGCAATAACGGCCGCACTGCGCCCATTCCAGGAACCGTACCATATTTGTGCATCTGCATTACTAGCAAAAACAGCCAACAATCGTCGTATGTGGTGGTAATTATTGGCCGCAGTTTTATTACATAATCACACTTGTACAACTCCCCCTGACACCCCTTGGAGGCCGGGGTCATAAATCGTTGTCACACATTATTACAAATGTGATGTCACGCATTGTCAGCTGGACATCATAAATCATGGGCCATAAATCATTATGCATCATAAATCATTCTGCCACAATTGGCCCTTACTTTGTTGCCATGAATCACTCTGCCTGATCCCCATAAATCAGCAGCCCTACATCATGGGTCGTAAATCATTGGTCATAAATCATTCTGTCACAAGCCATCATAATTTCGTTATCATAAATCATTTTGCCTGCACATCATAAATCATGGGTCATAAATCATGGGTCATAAATCACCGGTAGGCCATAAATCATTCTGTCACAATCTGTCATCATTCGGCTGTCATAAATCACTCTGCATGAGCATCATAAATCATCAGCCATAAATCATCGGCTGGCCATAAATCACTGGTTTGTCTGTTTGCTCATTTGCAACTCCTAGGGTCGTAAATCACCCTGACAGCTCATAGATTGTTCTTTGTTGTTTACCACGCCCCTTTGCGTGTGGGGGGGTAGCCTTTTCCCTGGAGTTAGGCCCCCAACTCGCTACCTTGTTAGTCTCTTTTGTGCCCCACCTTCTGGCTGGGGCTGGGCTGCGAGCGCCGTCTCCGTTTGCTACCCCGATTTCGTCAGGCGCACTCACCCTGCCGTGCGGCATCCCAAAGTGAGTGGCCCTCCTTCTACACACCGCCCTGTTAGTGTGCTCCCATACAATACCAATACACTTGTTGTTTCCACCACGCCACCAGGGAGGCTTACGTCTTCCTGCGGCTCCCCCCAAATCTGGTCAGCTCCGACGGCAATCTTCCCACAAACGCAATGATGCGCTCTGCTCCATCTTTGCCGTTAGTGCCCTGGCACACTTGCATCTTACTTCGATGTCTGACAGTGCTGTCTCCCCCCACAATGGGTCATACCTCTCGTGGCTGACGTCCGGTAGGCTCTGATGGCAATCTTCAATCCACACGCCATGGTGCTCTGCTCCTTCCTCGCCATTTTTGAGGCGGGACGCTTGCGTCCTGCTCGGAGTCTTACAGCGCTGTCTCCTCTCACCATGGGCCAATCATGAAAACAAAATTGGGAGACAGTCAGCTACAGTTTGTGGTGGCATGATACAATATACATTGCTCACATCCCATCCTCTACTTCACCCCTGCTCCTGGCAGGCTCTTCCGGTAAGCACCTCTACACCATGACCTCCACCTCTCCCAGGCTCCGCTACTTCGGTTTACGGTAACTACTGGATGGGTCGGTTTACAGTACTCTGGACGGGTCGGGGGGGGGGCCACAGTGGAATCTCCAAGAGGAGTTTTGTAATCTTTTACTCAGCTGACTGCACCTTACAGGTAGGCAGTACGTTTGCAGCGTACTTGTTCTGGACCAGCCCAAACTCCGAATCTACAGTGTCACGCAATGGCTAGAGGTGCTCTTTGCACCCGAACTACTTCACCGCCAATTGATCCCTTTTGCGACATTCCCAGAATGACAGGCTGGCAGCACTACATATGCTCCGATCTTATGCTTTGAAATCTGACATTGCCCTTCCGTCGTGATCTGCGGTCTTTGCAGCAGGCATGCTAACCCAAGCACTGTGAAACTTCAGCACAGCTCTCCCTGTCTGGTGCTTGATCCATGCCTACTGGGAAAGCGCTCTTTTACAGGCGCCTAGAGGCTGGGACGCACGGCGCTGGTAGGCACCCACACATGCTAATTTCTACTCCTGGAACCTCACTCTGTCACGGGCACCAGGAGGCTGGGAAGCCCAGCGATTATAGGCAACACACGCATGCCTAATTCTGCTAATCCCTCCTGCCAGGTGTTGCCCTACTTGTTCTCACCGGATTTACATAGTGGGCGATGCTACCCCTGTCTGCGAAACGTTTGTACTTTGTTTGTTTATTTTCTGGCACTTTTATATAGCGCGGGCTCGACCCAAAGGTATTGGGGCGCTTTCACAGCACGCATGAACTCTTACAAAAGGACACATTTATTTATTTGTCTTTTTTTTTTTTGTAATCTTGCCAGCATTTAGCGTACTATGCACCCTGGTCCCAGAACCAGAATTCAGTGTGTTTAAGCTATATATATATATATATATTTTAGTAATGACGTCAGCCTCTCTGCTTTAGACTATACTGGTCGCGATAGCTCGCTTAGGGGGCCTTTAGCAATCCCCATAGTCCTCTGCAGTGGGATGGAATCCTTACACCTACTGGTCATGCAAAGGCTCTGTCTGGAAATGGCTCTCTGGGTTTTCATGGAATGAATATCCCTGGGAGAGATTCCTTGGGAACACACCATTTTTACGCATGTCAGCTTTAAATACATAGCTGCTAAACTCTGTGTCGACAGTCAGAATGGTGTTTCTTTTTTTTTATATATATAAATTGATGGTGTTTATTACATACATTGATAGACGCCCACATGACACACCGGTTGCTTTTTGGTGTATGTACCTGGTGAGCAACGTGGCTCACTTCCGGTGCCGACCACCGCTAGTTAACAGAACCAGTCTGGCGTTAACAGAGCTGGTCGTCCCTAAATTATATCTTATCTCCTCGTTTGTTTTTTTTTTTTTTTGTCCGTAATTTTTTCGCAGACATTTGTAGTGTATTTCTCCCTAATCTGCCTCTTATCGGATTCTGGAGCACTGTTCCTTCTGGAGCCTTAAACGACTTGCCTCTGACTTTTTTTTTTTTTTTTGCACATTTATATGGCGCTAATTCGACCCGAAGGTATCGGAGCGCTTTACGTAGCACCGCATTTACATTACACATTCAGGCACGGGGAGATTAAAAGTTGCAATGTCCGCCGCTAAAAAGCCCCGATCTGTAGGGATTCGAACCTTCAAACTTCTATTCCGAAATCAGACGCCTTACCCATTAGCCCATGAAAGCACCGTGAAAGGTATTGCCGCTAAGAAGCCCCGATCTGTAGGGGCATACCTCCATCAGCGCTGAATGCCAGCGCCGCATATTAACTCCCTTGAATATCAAAAACCGGCACACTCTGCTGTTATTTTTAAATAGAGAAACTGGTCTAGCAGCAAGTGCACAGATAGCGCCGGGAAAGGGTGTGGGGGTCGTGCTCCGGTTTTCATTGCTGATGCACAGAGCGGTCTATATCCGCTTCAGAGTTCGTATCACCTTTAATGTGGCGTACCACGAGGAACCACGGAGTCGCACATTTCTAACTAGGCAGGGGCTGAACTCTGGATTTATTATATAAACGAGCTTGTGGGTTGATGTATGTACCAAGCGTCCATCTGCAAGACGTTTAACGGGAGGAGAGATTTCCCTAAACCGGTTCTGAAAGGCTAACTTGCAATTTCTTTTTTTTTTTTTTTTTAAGGTTATGACTTTTTAATTCGCTCGTGAAGGCCACAAATCTTCGCCTACTAAGGCAATGTAAATATGATTTTTTCACCTTTTAAAAGGCAAGCCGCATACACCACGGCTCCGATGGACAAAGGTGCGCAGCTGGGGGCCAAGGCAAATCCCCCCCAGGGGCCCGAAAGTCGAGGCCCAGCCCAGAGACTCTCCGCATCCGTTCCCCGACTCCAGCGCCCTCCGCACCAATGGCGCCCCACACAGCACTCCGCTCGGGGGGACTCATCCACACTCGGTGCACCCGAAACGAGGAGATGCAGATGAACTTTCCCAGGAGCAAGAGGAGCCAGGGGTGGCAAAGCACCCCGCCCAACTTCTTTTTTTTTTTTTTTTTATAGCGCAAACTCGACCAAAGGCACCGGAGCGCTTTACATGCGCGCCGGCCACGCCACACACTCAGGCACGGGGGCTAAGTGATCTACCCCAACTATGTCGGTCTGAGAACTCTGCAGTATGATGGGGGTAGGATGCACCAGCCTGAGGGGCTGATCGGGTTGCATGTGGGACTAACTGCGGTTTAACTGGGACTTTTTCCACATAGTGCCTAAAGCCGAAGAGTCGACGGGACATTAATACATTGGGCCTGACTTGCCAAGTTCATTTTCTTGGAGTACGAGGTTACTGCTTTTTATTTTTTGCACATTTACATAGCGCGAACTCGACCGGAAGGCCTTGGAGCGCTTCACATAGCACCGCATCCCCGTTACACATTCAGGCACGGGGAGACTAAGTGATTTGCCGAGAATCACAGGGCGAGGACGCGCCCTCGAGGCTCTGATCCTGCTTCCCTAGCGGCGGCAGCACCGCCGGCGGGCCACAACCTCTCCTCGCTTTGACCCCACTTCAGCCCCACTCCCGCTATGCAGTGGGAATGCGCCTAGCCGCGCGTCCTCGGCACTGATCCCAAGGGGCACCTGCTGTGGTGGCGGCGTTGTGGAGCGCATAACAGCCCTCCGCCCGCTGCGCCTCCCGCCCATATTAACGATTGGCGCTACATTTGCTTACTCTTACATGGCTCGCACATAGCCCTTGCGCTAAGAAAGTCACGGCAGGCAAGTTATTATAACATGGCAATGGTGACCCACTCCTCGAGTCCTTACCCTGCCACTGCTTCCGGCGCTGCGAGCCTCGTCCTAACTCCTGGGGAGCTGGGGGTCGTGCCTGGTGTCTCGGCCTCGGTCCATTCCATTCCGATCTTCCTGCCCCGGCGGGGGTGGGGACGCTTCGGGCATGTAGTCCTCCGACATCTGGCACCTCATGTGGTAGCAGGGTTCCCTGTTCTCTACTGCGGGCTTGGATCCTTCATCGCCTGGGTCATGACGGTGTAGGCCGCAGCTGCTCCTAAGAGCCCACGGCCGATTTGGAATCTTCGAAAGTCGTTGGCGCCGCTCCCCCAGCTCCCATGATATGCAAGTGGGCTGCCACAGGGGGGAGCGTCGTCTTATATCTCCCCTTCCTATTGTTCTTGGAAGGGAGAGGGCGGGGGCCTCAGGGCATTCTGCCCTGCGGCGCTTCCCGCTGGTGAGAACCAGTTCCTGTTCCTTGTCGGGCTCTGGCGGCCATTATGGCGCCGGCCCTCGAAACCCCCTGCGGGGGCGGCCTCTGCAAAAGTACGTAACTTAACTCTTCCGTTTACAATTTCCCTGCTAGATTACACTGATGCTCGCTGTCAGCTCTTTGCCGGTCCAAATGCTGAAATTGCAGCCCCAAAGCGTGTTTCTGAGGGCTGGGGGAAGGGAGCGGGGTGTTCCTTCAGTGCAGGCCTCCACCTTTGACTTTGACCCGCGTTTCCAGGCTTAGAAAGGCCAAACAAAAGCCGTAATTTGCATTCGTTAACACCTCTTCGGGTAGGAGCCCTGGAAACCATTGTGCTGTTAATCCAGTGCTGTCTGCGCTGCTGTTCAGAGAAGGGTGGAGGTCTTCATTCTTACATTTTGAGAACAACTGCTTTGCAGGGTCTTGTCTTAACTCTGCGTGAAATGCAAAGTCTGGTTTCCCGTCCTTGTTGTAATGGTGATGAGGGGGACATAAGAAACGCAGGTAGCCCTAAAAGCATTTTCTTTTATTTTCGGTTTGTTACTTAAAGAGGAGGTGAAAACGCAGTTCTTTCTGGTATTTTCAAGGGGAAATAGATAAGTAAAATGCCAGTTGTCTCTTAAATTGTGAAGTAAGACCTAACAGCAAACAATCACTCTCTGAACAATATATTTTGTTTAGTACACAGGCAGGGGCATGCAGACTAGGCCCTCTTTACGGCCCCTCAGCACAGTCAAATTTGAAGTACTTAAAAAAAATACACTTTCACAGCCTCGATAGAGGGACATGTTTTAATGTGCTATTGAAATGTTTTGCGAAGAATGTGATTGTCACATTCATGAAACACTGGTTAACCTTTTAAGTAAAAGATTAATTTTAAAAGAGCTAGAAAAAATAGTAGTTATTTGGTGATGCCTTTAAATGGAACAGCAGTGCTTCAATGCCTCAAAAAGCACATATTGGAAACGAAGGAAGTTGAAATATAGGTTTTTTTTAAACTATATATCACAAATGAATACTAAAGGCTAATTTGACCTTAAAGGATTCCATGCTAAACAAAGATTGCATTTTCCTGCATGGCAGGTAGAGTAGTACAATAGGTAAATGCGCTTACCTGACACCTGCTGTCCAGGGCTTTTCATCTTTCCGAGGTATATGGTGGATAGTGTAATGATTGCACCTATCACAAGACTTGATTGACTTATTATGTGCTGTATATACTTATGATAAATATTATCATTAAAACTCCCCTTCGCTCCTGGGGCATAGTGGATATTCCATTTTCTGAAGGGGAAGTTGCCATAAAGGTGCATTTATACCTCGCAAATGTACTTTGTGAATACGTATAAGGCATCGTCTTACAGTGCCAACTTTTCTTTGCTACAGTTTATAAATATAGTACGATTATGGACCAACCAAATAGCCTTGTAGTTTATATAATGAAAAGGTTTTCTGTAACTTCCCCAACACACATCGAACAGGTGCACCATTGCAGCAGTAATGGAAGAGTCACTCGGATATGCAACAGGAACAATACAGACAATAGTAGTACCAACTTCCTTTCACACAAAGAGCATGTACAGCATGGCCATACGTAGTGAAAGCTTGAATGTACACAAAATAGACACAAGAAGTGTGAAATTTTTTCTCAAGCGCAAGGAGTACAAACTTCCCTAATAAACACAGATCAGGCACAGAGCATGCAGCAGCCCTGTAAGTGTCTCACACCCACACACAGCATTTACAGTGTGGTAAGCAAAATGCAAGCTTTCCTAACCCGCATTCAGATTAAGTGCAAACAGCAGAAGAGCATGTTTTCCTCAGACCAAAACATGTGCAGCACATGTTTTCCTTAGACAAAAACATGTGTAGCACATGTTGCAGCAGTTCAAGCTGTTTAACTACTCAACAGAAGCACATTGGAGGTGTAAGGCGGTGCTGCCCAAACATTTCAGAACCACAACCCAATTTTTAGAATGACAAGCTTTCGCGACTTACCTAACTTTAACAGACATGGGGCGGGGTGATGATTTTATCTAACTAAAGTATTGGAGTATTGGGTCGTAGCACACTGTCATTTACCAACAGTACATTTTCCATTAAATGTTCATTAAATTTGCATAAACATACAGTTTTACTGATAAAACTATATTGCACATAAATGATAATATGTGGACATCGGGTTTCAGTGAATATTTATCATTTGTGCATCACCAAGTAAAGGGTCTTGATTTGTTTTGATCCTTTAAAAATCTTTGTTTCCATCACTCCTCAGAGTTGAATTTATTTATTTGCATAAGTTAATTAAAACCACTGCATTACAATGAAAACATTAAAGGAAAAAGACAACACAATTCACAGAAGTTAAGAACTCTGGTAAGGTGCAATAGTTGAGTCCTAACGTTTGACTTGGTGCTTCTTCAAATGTTTGCGGTTGCCCGTTGTTCTTTGTCCGGTCCCCTGTGAAAGTAACAGCTGACTGGCTCCTCAAGTCTCCAGGACTTATTTTATTACCATTCTGCACGCTGATACTCTTTCTCTTATTGAGTGCTTGTGCTTTTCAACTGTGTTGGAGAGTGTTCTTTCAAGGTCCTGTGTTTTTTAAAATAGTCCAGTATCAGCGTTTGGACCTTACGAGGGTTGGGGTGGTGGGCAGTTCCGGGGTACATTGCACCCCTGATGGATTGTACAAATCTTCCGCAGTGGGCCAGGATGTGAGGTTCTTTTTGTGCGAAACATACTGCAGAGGCCTCATGGCAGGTGGTTACTTTTTCTCTAAGGCATAGTTCTCTGAGAAGGATCCTCCTTTCTGTGGCTAAGGTCGGGCAACAGTACAGGAGGTGTAGCCATGATTCACATTTGTAGTCACACAGTTGACATGCTCCTTCAGTGCTTTGGTTTGCCTAGACCCTGCCGAAATCCGTAAATGGAGGTGGCAGCAATTGCATGCATATAATCTCTCTCCTGGTTTTAGGGTTAAGTGAGGTGGTAAGGTAGGGCTGAGGTTTGTTTACAAAATGTGAGTCATTCAGCGGGGTCAGGAAAGATAAGGTTTTTAATGTGGCCTGGTCTTGCTGGAACAAGACTAGCTGGACTTGTTTATTGATATACGCGATTTCCAGGTGGCGTATGAAATGCAGGAGAGAGCAAGTACTGGTTTGTTTATTTTAATGAAGGCCATAGCTCTTGTAAACTGCTTATTCCATGGCGAGCCAGTTTTTTCGACTGTGTCTCTGAGGCAGCTCTTTAAGGATTCCCTCAGAGATTTTAGAGTTTGAATATAATATTTTAGAAAGTCTGCCTCAAGGGTTAATGATTGTTTAACCAGCCCGAGCTCCAGCCTAAGTCTCGCCCTGGAAAGGTGTTTTGGGAGTAGAAAGATTTTTTTTAGGCCACACATTGAGCCCGCACTAGAATTTTCGAACATGCGCCAGGAAACGCTTGATGCCCATACAATAGTGCTGGGTGAAGAGAAGCTTGATTGCCCTTTCTGGTACCCACTGCTGAGGGACTTTTTAACTTGTTGTCCAATTTTATCAGACCGTATGTTATGGCAGTCGATTTGTTAGTCAGTTCCTTTTTATGGGCAGTGAGTCTTGCTGTTTCTGTGAACCAGTCCCCCAAGTACTTGTTTTTCTGCACTGGATTAATTATCCTGGAGCCTATGGTACACGTAATATGTTTTTTGTGCTTTTGCCTGCCTATTATTATAATCTTGGTCTTTTCTGAGTTGGTGGTAAGGTAATTCGATGTGCTGTATTCATGTAAGCTGGTCAGGGCTTGTTGGAGGCCCACTTTGGTGTGATCCATGATGACTATTTCATCTGCGTACTGGAGAATGTGTAAAGATCTCTTGCCTAGTCGGGGGCTAGGCTGCTGTTGACGAGAGCTTTTCCCAGGTCTGCCGTGTACAGATTGAAAAGGAGGGGAGCCAGCATGCAACCTTGTTTCAGACCTCCGGTCATACAGATTTTAGCTGAGAGAGATGTGGGGCCTGTTTTCACCTGTACCCTGGTTTCCGAGTAAAGGGATATTATGGCTGTTAGAAGTGAAGATGAAATACCCCAATTTGAAGTTTCATGTGTGGGATGAGATTCAATGATTGGCTTGATGGTCGAACAAAGGGTCCCCATGGCGCGTGCTTTTGGTATTTTGAGGGGGTTCAGATAGCAATTTATGATGATCTGAGAGAAAGTCTTCTTGCTGCTTTTTATGCCTTTGCTGGCTAAACAATCAATCATTTGTAGAGCGCACTAATCACCCGTGAGGGTCTCAAGGCGCTGAGCGGGGGTGGGGGTGCAGCTACTGCTTGAACAGCCAGGTCTTGAGAAGTCTCCTGAAGGTCAGCAGGGCCTGGGTCTGTCGCAGCTGTGTGGGGAGGGTGTTCCATGTCTTGGCAGCGAGGTAGGAGAAGGATCTGCCGCCGGTGGAGGTCCTGTGGATGCATGGGACGGTTGCGAGGGCAGGGTCGGCAGAGCAAAGCTGGCAGTTCTGGGTGTAGAAGGTGAGACACTTGTTGAGGTATGATGGTCCGGCGTTGTGTAGTGCTTTGTGGGCATGGGTGAGGAGCTTGAAGAGGATCCTCTTGTTGACTGTGAGCCAGTGCAGGTCTTTCAGGTGGGCAGGGATGTGGGTGTGGCGGGGTATGTCAAGGAAGAGGTGTGTGGAGGCGTTTTGTATGCGTCGGAGCCTCTTCTGGAGTTTGATCGTGGTCCCTGCGTAGAGGGCATTGCCGTAGTCCAATCTGCTGCTGACGAGGGCCTGTGTGACCATCCTTCTAGTTCCGGTGGGGATCCATCTGTAGATCTTGCGGAGCATGCGGAGGGTGTTGAAGCAGGAGGAGGAGACGGCGTTGACTTGCTGTGTCATTGAGAGCGATGAGTCCAGGATGAACCCCAGGTTGCATACATAATTGGTGGGTGTGGGTGCGGCTCCCAGGGCGGCTGGCCACCAAGAGTCGTCCCAGGCGGAGAGAGTGGATCCGAGGATGAGGACCTCTGTCTTGTCCGAGTTGAGTTTCAGGTGGCTGGTCTGAATCCAGCTGGCGACGGCCTTCATTCCTTCGTGGAGGTTGGTTTTGGCTGTGGCGGGGTTTTTGGTGAGTGAGAGGATCAGTTGAGTGTCGTCGGCGTAGGAGACGATGTTGAGGTTGTGCGAGCATACAATGTTGGCGAGTGATGCCATATAGACGTTGAAAAGGGTAGGGCGGAGGGATGATCCTTGGGGCACGCCGCAGAGGATCTTGGTGGCCTCGGAATGAAAAGGGGGGAGGTAGACACTCTGGGTTATGTCGGTGAGGAAGGAGGTGATCCAGTCCAGGGCTTTGTCGCGTATTCCTGCGTCATGCAGGCGTGTGCGTAGGATGTGGTGGCAGACGGTGTCGAAGGCGGCCGAGAGGTCCAGGAGGATGAGGGCCGCGGTTTCGCCTTTGTCCAGTAGGGTCCTGATGTCGTCTGTGGCAGCGATGAGGGTGGTTTCGGTGCTGTGATTGCTGCGGAATCCGGATTGGGACGGGTCCAGGATGTTGTTCCCCTTGAGGAAGTGGGTCAGTTGCCTGTTGACCTTCTTTTTGATGACTTTCCCTGGCAACAGAAGAAGGGAGATGGGCCAGAAGTTCTTGAGGTCCTTTGGGTCCATTGTGGGTTTCTTGAGTAGGACGTTGATCTCGGCGTGCTTCCAGTTTTCCGGAAAGGTGGCGGTCTTGAAGGAGCTGTTGATGATCTTCCAAAGTTGGGTTGCGATGATGCGGTTTGTTTTGTTGAAGATGTGGTGGGGGCAGGGGTCGGATGGTGAGCCGGAGTGGATGGTGTTCATGGTCTTGATGGTGTCGTCGTCATGGGTCCAGGAGAACTGGTGGTTGGTGAGGCTGTGGGGCGGTGAGTCTGCAGTGTTGGCGGCTGTGGGGAGGGTCTGGGTGTTGAAGTTGTCGTGGATGTCTGTGATCTTGCGGTGAAAGAAGGTGGCTAGGGAGTCGCATAGGTCTTGCGACGACGGAATGTCATTGAGCTGGGGTTGGAGATATCCTTCACGATGTTGAAGAGCTCTTTGCTGTTGTGTGCGTAGTTGTCGATACGTTCCTTGAAGGAGGTCCTTTTGGTGGCTCGGATGAGTTGGTGGTGCATGCGGCTAGCGTTCTTTAGGGCTGCATGGTTGTCCGGTGTCTTTTCGTGGCACCACTTTTTCTCGAGTCTTCGGCAAGTCTGCTTGGATTCCTGGAGGTCAGTGGTGAACCAGCTGGCCTTTCTGTCGGTGCGTCTGTTTGAGGGTTTTTGATCGGGAGAGAGTGTTGGTGGAGTCGTCTATCCATTGCCTGAGGTTGCTGGTGGCTGTGTCGGTGGTGTTTTTTGGTGGGTCTCGGGCGAGGGCGGCGATGAGCTGTTCTTCCGTGACCTTGGTCCAGCTGAGGTAGGAACAAGGTCACAGTAGACCAGCTCATCACCGCCCTCGCCCAAGACCCACCGACAAGCACCACCGACACCAACACAGCCGCCAGCAACCTCAGGCAAGGCTTGGACGCTCTTGTGGACCTGCCTGGGTAAGGAGAACGAACCTATGAGCGACTGTTTTAAGAAGATCGACAGGCCCCCTGATGTCTGCCCGAATTGACTTGTTTGTGTTGCCGATTGAAAAATTTCATAAATCCCGTAGATTGTCATGGGGATCAGTGACCAGGTTTCTTGGAGACGTATGATGTCTTTGCTGTTTAAAAAGTCGCTCCCCTGTTTGCAGCGGAGTGTTGAAGCCAACACCACCACATTCCAGGAGATAATGGTGAGTTGATCTTTTGATGGCAATTTCCCTGCCTGGATGGGTACTGTGATTAACCTGGGAAAAGGTTCCCTTGTGCTAGGTAGCGTGAAAGGAGTCACTGCCCCTGATAGCTGAGTACGTGGTTGATCCCTCATAGTTCAGGGCTGCAGATTGACAGCTAATGATCCGATTATTTTCGCCACAGAGGATCGTTAATGGGTTGGTTGCCAGTGATGTACTAACTAGCCAATCATGGGTAGCACCCCAAGCTCCCTTCAGTATACATCCTCTAGGATGAGAGCTGTGGTCCTCAATTAGGACATGAGGATATTTCCCTAGCCGAGTGGGCTTGAGTTCTATGCCCTATTAAGTAGAGGCCTCTTTGAAAATAGCGTCTCTAGTGGCTGTTGAATCTCAGTTTGTAATTGTGGATTCGGGAGCCCTTGTCCCAGGTATGTGGGCAAATTCTACTGAATGCAGTTCCGCTGAGGTTAGATGCTTGAGGGATGATATGTGTTGAAATAGTTTTAACAAGTTCCCTCTGTTCAAAATGTCTTCAGGCCCAATAGAGACGTAGTGAGGGGTGAATATTAGGCCGACTGAGGGGTTTTCTGCCTTCGTTTGCCCGTCCCCTTTAATGCAGGGATGTGAAGGTTCTCCTGGTGGCTGAATTTGGAATGCTAAGCTTTCACATTCTGGATGGCCTGCTTCCTTATGGTCCCATAACGTTGGGGTCCTGGGCACATGATTATGGCTGGTCCCCCCGTGTGTGTAAAGTGGGGCGCTGCGGCTATGCCCCCATGTGACCTTTTTTCCCACAGTTGGTTTCATGTGTTGGGATATGCTAGGATTTCTTGCAAGGTCCCAATAGTTTGAAGTCCCCCTCAGCAGGTTTTGCTGTGCCTGTTCATCGTCCCTCGTAGATTTGACCAGTATGTGCGTGAAGGTTCCTTGAGGAGGGTCGGTTTGAATTGAGATCGACGTCGAGCTAGCAGAAGGAGGAGGCAAGGTGGAAATAATGTGTGCACCATTATGTGCGACTGATGTTTCTGCGCTAGACAGGAGGCCAGGGGCCATGGTTTGAACTGCACATTGGCTCGGCCAGTGGTGTGCTATCTGGTTTTTTATTAGTTTTTCTGGGCTGGCCTGGTGTATTTTCTTTCACACTATTTGTACCCCTGCCAGATTGTCACATAATTATCATTACTTTTCTTTCTCTGACTGCAAAGTGAAAGGAGGTTGTAGACACAAATCCACATGTTAAAAAAAGCAGTAATTTGTCAGAAGACATATGTTGACGTTTGACCTCTGTATTTGAAGCACAGCAATCGTGACAATATAAATACTGAATTTAAAGACATCTTTGGTTATTGCTTGGTCTTTCGCCACCCACCAAAAATCGGCTCACAACTCGCCAGTGGGTCGCGATCCACAGTTTGGGAAACACTAGTGTAAGTTACTCTCTGTGTACGGGAATAGAATGTATTCATCAACAGAAGCTTCTGAATACATACAGGTCAGGAATATCAAAGACTGTAGTAGTGAAAGCTTTCCTCACACACAGAAAAGGTACATCGTAGTACAGTTCTATAGTACGAGCACTACAAGCAACAGTTCAAGCTTCCCTTGTGTACATCAAGATAGGGCATGAGCAGCAAGCTTTGTTTCTTGATACACATAGGAAAGCGGCATCGTAGGCAGCAACTGTGCCACCTTCCATCAAACTAGGAATAGTTACACAGTATTGGCAGTGTTACTGCAGGCTCTCTTACACTGGGAACAAGCGCACAGGATGAACTGCAGCAGTGTTAGCTTCTTGCACAAGTGGAGCTGGCACAGAATAGGCAGCAGGGCATGCATTCATCATACAAGCAACGGGTACAGCACATGCAGCAGAGGTTCACACATCCCTCATGCACAATTAAATATTCTAGACAACAGCAAACCAAGCTCCCTTAAACACCCAGAAGAACAGCAGAGGCAGGAGGAACGCACTCTCACATGATTCTCTCACAGGCACATAGAATAACTGGGAAACAACCTATCGGTGCGGCTCAAACCACGCTGTGCCTTTACAAGATGGTTTGAACCACAAACAAATCTTTATAATGAGTTAATTTACCTCGCAAGTCGTTACAATGACTTGCCTTGAGGGAAGCATTGTTGGATTGATGTTAGACTTTAGGTCTAACATTTTTCCTACTATTGCACAGTCTGGAGTTAGAATAGTAAATTATACTCTTTCAGCTCCAATGCTTTCCCGAAGCCAAGTCGTTGTAACGAGTTAGGGGTATGGAACACATTGCTAAGACCTTATTCACCATACAAATAAAAAAACGAGTGATGGAGCAGTGCAACCGTGCCTGACAACCAGATTAGTTTATCAAAAAAGCAACATTGCAACTGTCACAGACAATGAATAAGTGCATCATCTGAAGCTGGGTTGTATACTGTTATAAGCCTTCCTTGCTATTTGAAAGGATACAGCTCTTACAGCAGCACTTAGGATGGATTTAGCCTTTAGCAGTGAAGTTTCCATCACATTAAACAGGTACAACATGAGAAGTAGTAGTGATTGAAAATAGATGCACAGTATAGCCAACTACTGTGGCAGCATCTCTTATACCTAGTTCTGTAGTGGCATACATACACTCAAGGTCATAGGCTCAACAGGGAAGCAACCATACCCTGTAGTTACCCGTAGAGGAAAGCAGTGGTGGTAGGGATGTCTATTTTTTAAGGTTTATGGTGGGCATGGGCTATTGAGTGGTACTACATTTTTTAGGGTTTAGGATGAAAATGGATTTTTGGGTGGTAAGGGATTTTTTTAGGGTTTAGGGAGGGTATGGGTTTTTGGTTGGCATGGGAATTTTTAGGGTTTAGGGTGGGTATGGGTTTTTGGGTGATAGGGGATTTTTTAGGTTTTAGGTGGGTATGCATTTTGGGTTGCAAGGGAACCTTTAGTGTTTAGGGTGTGTATAGTTTTTTGTGTGGTAATGCATTTTTAGGGTTGAACATTTGTATGGGTTTAAGGTGGCAAAGGACTTTTTAGTGCTTTGGGTGGGTATGATTTTATGGGTGGTAAGAGATTTTTTTTAAGGTTTAGGGAGGGTATGGGTTTTTGGGTAGTAAGGGAATTCTTGGGGTTTTGGGTGCGTATGAGTTTTTAGGTGGCAAGGGAATTTTTAGTGTTTAGGGTTGGTATAGGATTTTGGGTGGTAAGGGATTTTTTAGGGTTTAGGGTGTGTATGAGTATTTCCGTGGTAAGTGATTTTTTAGGGTTTAGGGTGAGCATGGGTTTTGGGTGGCAAGGGATCCTTTAGGGTGGGTATGGGTTTTTGGGTTATAATGAATCTTTTAGGGTTTAGTGTTTGTATGGGATTTTGGGTGGCAAGGGATTTTCTACGGTAGGTATGGGTTTTTGAGTGGCAAGGGAATTTTTAGGGTTTAGGGTGTTTATGGGTGGTAAGGTATGTCTTAAGTGTTAGGGTGGATATAGGTTTTTGGGTGGCAAGGGAATTTTTAGGGTATAGGATGGGTATGGTCTTTTGGGTGGAAAAGAATTTTTAAGGGTTTAGAGTTTGTATTTCTTCTGAGGTGGCAAAAGATTTGTTAGGGTTTCGGGTGGGTAAGCATTTTTTGGAGGTAACAGATCTTTTTAGGGTTTAGGATGGGTATGGGTTTTTTGGTGGCAAGGGAATTTTTAGGGTTTTGGTGGTTATGGATTTTTAGGTGGCAAGGGAATTTTTAGGGTTTATGGTGGGTATGGGTTTTTGGGTGTAATGAATCATTTAGGGTTTAGTGTTTGTATGGGTTCTTGGGTGGCAAGGGATTTTTTAGGGTGGATATGGGTTTTTGGGTAGCTAGGAAATGTTTAGGGTTTAGGGTGGGTGTAGGGATTTGAGTGGTAAGGGATTTTTAAGGGTTTAGGGTGGGTATGGGTTGTATGGGTGGCAAGGGAATTTTTTGTGTTTAAGGTGGGTGTGGGATTTTTGGTGGCAAGGGATTTTGTAGGGTTTGCGGTGGGTATGGGTTTTTGGGTGGCAACGGAATTACTAAGGTTTAGGGTGGGTGTGGGTTTTTTTGTGGAGTAAGGGAAATTTTATATTTAAGGGTTGATATGGGTTTTTGGTTGATAAGGACTTTTTAGGGTTTAGGGTGTTAATGGTTTTTTGGGTGGCAAGGGAATTTTTAAGGTTTAGATTGGGCATGAGTGTTTGGGTGATAATGATTTTTTGGTTTTAGGGTGATGATGGGTTTTTCAGTTGTAATGTTTGCCTTAGTGTTTAAGGTAGATATGGTTTTTTGGGTGGCAAGGGAATTTGTAGGGTTTAGGGTGGGTATGGGTTTTTAGGTGGCAAGGTATTTTTTAGATTTTAGCATGAGTACAGGTTTTTAGGCGATAAGGGCTTTAAGGGTTAGGGTGGGTGTGGATTTTTGGGGGCAAGGGAATTTTTAAGGTTTAGGTTGGGTGTGGGTATTTGGGTGGAAAGGGATTTTTTTAGCGTTTAGGGTGGGCGTGGTTTTTGGGTGGCAAGCGAATTTTTTATTGTTTAGGGTGGGTGTGGGAGTTTAGGTGGCAAAGGATTTTGTAGATTTTACGGTGTGTATGGGTTTTTGGGTCGTAAGGGAATTTTTAAGGTTTAGGTTGGGTGTGGGTATTTGGGTGGATAGGGATTATTTTAGCGTTTAGGGTGGGCATGGGTTTTGGGTGGCAAGGCAACATATAGGGTTTAGGGCTGATATGGGTTTTTTGGGTGGTAATAAATCATTTAAGGTTTAGTGTTTGCATGGGTTTTTGGGTGGCAAGGGATGTTTGATGGTGTGTGTGGGATTTGGGTGGCAAGTAACATTTTTGGGTTTAAGGTGTGTTTAGGTTTTTGAGTGGTAAGGGATTTTTAGGGTTTAGGGTGGGTATGGGTTTTATGTGGGTGAAGGGGATTTTTAGTGTTTAGGATGGGTTTGGGATTTTTGATGACAAGGAATTTTGTAGGGTTTATGGTGTGTAAGGGTTTTTGAGTCACAAGGGAATTTTTAAGGTTTAGGGTGGATTTTTGGGGGGGCAAAGGAAATTTTATGGTTTAGGATGTGTAAAGGTTTTTGGGTGATAATGAATTTTTGAGGTTTAGGGTGGTTATGGGTTTTTGGATTCTAAGGTGTGCCTTAGGGTTTAGTGTGGGTATGGGTCTTTGGGTGCTGAGGGAATAGTGAGGGTTTAGGGTGGGTGTGGGAATTTTGTTGGTAAGGTATTTTTTATGGTTTAGGGCGAGTATAGGTTTTTAGGCGATAAGGCTTTTTTAGGATTTAGGGTGGTTATGGGTTTTTGGGTGGAAAGGGAAATTTTAGGGTTTAGGATGGGTATGGGCTTTTGGGTGGCAAGGGAATTTTTAGGGTTAGGGTGGGTATGTATTGTAAGGGATTTCTTAGTGTTTAGGGTGGGAATGGGGTTTTTGGGTGGCAAGGGAATTTTTAAGGTTTAGGATGGGTGTGGATTTTTGTGGGGCAAGGAAATGTGATGGATTAGGGTTGGTATGGGTTTTTGGATGCTAGGGAATTATTAGGGTTTAGGGTGTTTATGGGTTTTTGGGTGGTAAGGTATGTTTTAGGGTTTAGGGTAGATATGGTGTTTTGGGTGGCAAGGGAATATTTAGGGTTTAGGGTGGGTGTGGGTATTTGGGTGGTAAGGGATTTTTTAGGGTTTTGGGTGGGAATGGGTTTTTAGGTGGCAAGGGAATTTTTAGGGTTTAGGGTGGGTATGGGTTTTTGAGTGGGGTTTTGGGTGAGTATGGATTTTTAGGTGGTAGGGGATTACTCAGGGTTTTCTAGCATTTAGGGTGGGTAAGGGATTTTGTAGGGTTTAGGGTTGGTCGGGCTTTGTTGGTTTTTGGTTGGTAGGGGATTCTTTAGGTTTTAGGGTGTGTATGAATTTTGGGTGGCAAGGGAATCTTTAGAGTTTAGGGTGTGTATGTGCTTTTTGGTGGTAATGAATTTTTAGGGTTTAGCATTTGTATCGGTTTTTGGGTGGCAAGGGATTTTTCGGGTTTGGAATTGGTATGGGTTTTTGGGTGGCAAGGACATTTTTAAGGTTTAGGGTGGGTATGGTTTTTGGGTGGCAAGTGAATTCTTAGGGTTTTGGGTGGGTATAGGATTTTGAGTGGTAAGGGATTTTTTAGGGTGCAAGGTGTGTATGGGTTTTTGGGTGGCAGGTGAAATTTTAGGGATTAGGATGGGTGTAGGTTTTTGAGTGGTACATAATTTTCAAGTGTTTAGGTTGGGTATGGATTTCATGGGTGGCAAGGGAATTTTTTGGGCTTAGGGTGGGTGTGGGGTTTTTGGTGGCAAGGGAAATTTCATGGTTTAAGGTGAGTATGAGTTTTTGGATGAGAATGAATTTTTAGGGTTTAGGGTGGTTATGGGTTCTTGGATTCTAAGATGTGTCCTTGGGTTTAAGGTGGGTATGGTTTTTTGGTGCCAAGGGAATATTGAGGGTTTAGGGTGGGTATGGGTTTTTGGGTGGCAAGGTATTTTTTATGGTTTAGGGTGAGTATAGGTTTTTGGGTGGCAAGGTAGTATTTTATGGTTTAGGATGAGAATAGGTTTTTGGGAAGCAAGGGATTTTTTAGGGTTTGGGGAAGATCTCCATACCCTCATGTTGGAAATGCGCTCAAGTTTACATACCATTGATTCCAAGCTGGATAACCTGTCTGCGCAGCTGGACTCAGTCAAAACCCAAGTGGCAGTGCATGAAACTCGCTTGGACGTCCTAGAAAACCGACAAACTGACTTCCACAAATTTCAGGTGGAGACCAAAGAGCAGTTATTGCATATGGACAAACTCTTGGGGGTCATAAGGGCCAAGAACGATGATTTAGAAGCGAGGTCGCGCAGGAACAACCTACGCTTTACCGGAATTCCGGAAACAACTGCTATGACCAAAATGGAGGCCTTTTTCTCAGACCTCTTGCATGAGCTGTTTGATCCCCATTTATCACCTGTATTTATGGTTGAAAGGGCGCACAGATCCTTGGGCCCCAAGCCTCCGGTGGGGGCGCTGCCTCGGACGATCTTGGCTAAGCTTTTGAATTACCAGGATCGAGACACCATTATGCGTGCAGCGAAGGAAAAAGGGCAGGTGACACACGGAGGTAATACCATCTCATTTTATCCAGACTTCACGCCGGCGGTGCAGACGGCAAGGCGGGAGTTCCTGCCGGCCAAGCGCATCCTTCTACAGGCGCAAATTCCTTATTCTTTGCTTTACCCTGCCAAACTGAAAGTTTCACATGATGGAACCGCGTACTATTTTACTGATGTGAAATCTGCTTTGAAATTTGCAAAACATATTGGAGTAAATGCGGCTAGAGACTCTTGTGGAGCCGGGGCATCTGGTTCTGGCCGTCTCAGTGATAATGATTGATTTTTAAGACTGAGCTTTCGGGATGTCCACGCGAGTGGTAACCTGTGTATACACTGTTATGGGCTTTGGTCTATGTGGCACTTTGGCACTCAGGTTAATTGGGGTGGTTGAGATGGGCCTGTAATGCATGCTGCAGAACTCCCAGCCACCCTGTGCGAGCAGGGGAAATTTCTGAAGCCACTACGCCCCCATGGGGAGTTCCCCTTTTTCCTATGAACGACTGTTATGCCTTTGGCTGTTTGGGGGGGTCTTCTACAACCTGATTGGGGGGTTGGAGTGGGTGTTGGGCGGGGGTAGGGGTTCTTACTTTGTTTAATGCCGGTATGATCACAGGACGCTGGTTCGCACTCACAGCTTATGTTAAGGTGTTACTGTGTCTCGGTGGTTTACACTGCAATAATTGGTCCAGTATAGTTAGACTCACGCTGTAATACTACATTTTTTAACGTGGAATAGAGGGTTGAATGATGGCAGGAAAGCCAGACTTGTGCATGCCTACCTATCTAGACATAATATTGATATCTGTTTATTGCAAGAGACACATTTAAATGTTGTACCATCGCAGAGGTTGCGGCACAGCAGGTGGGGGCATGTATATTCAGCCATTTATTCCAATTATACTAGAGGGGTGGCAGTGTTGGTGAGGAAGGGATTGGATTTGCATGAGGGCGGGGTGTACAGGGATTCTGAGGGGCGATTCGTCCTGCTACACCGGGTGTTAGGAGGGATCTCATTGGTATTGGTGGCCATTTATGGTCCAAACACTGATTCTCCCGAAATTTTTCAGGACATATGGTCTAGAATTGTGATGACTGGCTGTGACACAATATTATGGGGCGGGGACTATAATGCAATCCTGGACGATGCTATGGATAGGAAGGGCGCGGCCCGCTCGTTACACCCAACTGTTACTGCCGCTCTGCAGAACATTTTGCGGAGGGTCGGTTAGTGGACATCTGGCGTGACAGGCACCCCCTGGTGCGGGATGGCACATGTATGTCCGACCACCATAGAGCTTGGTCCTGCTTGGACTACTGGCTGGTCTCTAGGGATGTGGCTGCATGGACTACGGCGGTTTCCCACTTGCCGTGTACCCTATCAGACCACGCCCCTTGTGTATTGCGGTTGTCCCTCCCGGGGTCACATCCTCGGGCGTTTGTGTGGTGCCTACCGCCGCATGCCTTGATGGATAACTCCTTTAAAGAAGAAATTAGGGCTGACATTGTCGACTATTTTGATAACAATGTGGGCTCAGTAACAACTGAAGCCTCTCTTTGGGAGGCATTTAAAGTGGTAATCAGGGGCCAATGTATCGCTCGTCAAGGGGGAGTGTTGAAGGCTCTCCGGGCACGCTGTTATCCCTAGAATCCCAAATCAGACAGCTTGAGGAACAGTATTACTCTACAAACGAGCCCTGCATCACGAAAACTCTGAAAGATAAACTGCTGGAATTTGCGGAAGAAGCTCAAAGAGAAGTAACATTTTTGGGGAAATATGCGGAGGCGCGTAGGTATGGTGAAGGGGATAGACCAGGGCGTACATTAGCTGGGCTGCTTAGGCCGTCTAGATCGGCCACATTTATCCATGCTGTCCGGACCCCGCGGGGAGAACTTGTTCGAGATCCAGACAAAGTCTTAACTGAGTTTTCTGCATACTATACTAGCTTATATACCACACGGCAAGGTACACATACTGCGGAGCTGAAGGACTTCCTCGAGTCCATGGCTCTAGTTTGGTTCAATAATAATCATAGAGCATATATGGACCTCCCGTATACAGTGGCAGATGTAGCACAAGTGATTAAAAGCTGCCCCTGGGTAAGGCCCCGGGACCGGAAGGGCTGACCACTTCCTTCTATAAAGCCTATGTTGACGAATTAGCACCCCGACTACTGGCGGTCTACGGGGAGGCATTGGAGGGGGGATGTTGCCTCCATCCATGAGGGAGGCGGTTATCATTACTCTCCTCAAGCCCGGGAAGCCAGAGAAGGACTTGGATTCCTACCGCCCGTTGTCCATGATAAACGTGGATGTCAAGATCCTGGCTAAGCTCATTGCCAGTCGATTGCAGCCTCTACTGCCGATGGTGGCCCTTCCCGACCAATCGGGATTAATTCCAGGGAGGTCTACTTCCCATAATTTAAGAACTATTTTCTCGGTGTTACATTATCTACACCCCGACGTGAGAGCTGCGGTTGTATTTTTAGATGCCACTAAGGCATTCGACATGCTCGAATGGCCGTATCTATTCGCGATTCTGGGTAGTATGGGATTTAGCCCACGGTTTATACAGAGCATACAGCTGCTATACACATTACCTAGCGCACGCCTACAGGTAAATGGCCTGCTTTCTGATCCATTTCCAATTTCGCGGGGCACGAGACAGGGATGCCCGCTGTCCCCCTTGCTCTTCGCAATTGCGATGGAGCCACTGGCGGCCCGCATCCGACAACATCATACCGCAAGGGGCATTGGATTCAGCTCTAGAAGATTGCTCATTTCACTCTACGCAGATGATGTCACTCTTTACATCACTAATCCAGAGGAGTACCTTGATCCCCTTTTGAGAGAATTCATCCGCTTTGGAGGATTGTCTGGTGTTTTTATTAATTAGGCCAAGTCGTGGTTTTTCAGTTGACAGACAACACCCCACCCGTGACTTCGGGATTCCCGTTAGGTGGGAGGCGGATGAGGTTCAATACCTAGGGATTTGGATAAGTCGGGACACGCTGAGGGTGTGGAGATTAAACTATGGTCGTGCAGTCACATGGTTAGAGGATAAGGTCAAAGTGTGGTCTAAACTGCCTCTGTTGCTTGCTGGCAGGATTGCTCTTGCCAAAATGGTAACATTACCAAAATTCCTGTACCTATTTGTGAATATTCCGATCCCCCTCACTCGGCAGTTTTTCAAATCCCTGAGGTCCCTGCTGGTCTCTTTGGCATCGGTGGGCGGTCAGGCTAGAGCCTCCTGGGACCTGCTGACCCTCCCGCTGCGGCAGGGTGGCCTGGGTGCGCCTGACATGCAGTTATATGTGCTCTGTGCGCAGGCACACTTTTTGCATTTCTGGTTACACCCCACCCCCTTTCAGCCACACGTGGCAGTGGAGACTGCTGCGGTGGCCCCCATCCCACTTAATGTGGCATTATATCAGAAAGCCCGCCGCCCCCGCGGAGATATAGATTCTGCTGGAACGGTGTGTTGGGTGTGGGAGGAGTTGCGCAAGCGTGCACGAATACCGGTGCTGTTTGCCCCTTTGATTCCTTTGATGCATAATCCAATGCTGCCTTGCATACAGGACAGTATTAGTAAATCGCGGGCTCTGGAGATGAACCTTATCACCTTTGCTGACTTACACCCTGGGGACGAGTTCAGACCTCCCCCCGAGGCGACTGAGGGCAAACCGGTGGCATTTGCAGAACTCTTTCTGTACCACAGGGTGCGCGCAGCAGGTCGGTCCTTATGGGACGGCTTCCCAAAGGTGCCGCCGCAGTTACCTGCTTTGGAAAAATTATTGAAAACTCCATCCCCACGTAAACTTATAACGCGATTATATACACGCATGCAAGACACTGCCCCATTGGTGGTTCCCACAAAATTCAATAACTGGAATGCAGATCTCGAGACACCTCTGACTGATGTACAATGGAGCTTCTGCTGTGGGCAGCTGACTGAACTCTCCCCAAACTACAAACTGAGGCTGATACATTTTAAGTATTTGCATCGGCTTTATAGAACACCAGTTAGCCTCTATCACATGGATATTCGTGACACTGATAACTGCTGGCGGTGCGGACGCAACTCAGCTGCATTTTTGCATATAGCATGGGACTGCCCAAAGATTGCTAGATTTTGGGCGTTGGTTTTTGATTCCATAAATTCTATCCTGACTATATCGTTGGCCCCCTCCCCTGCTCTGGGACTCTTGGGATATGTTAAAGACACACCACCCAAACTGCGTAAGTTGCATGCTCTTTTGTTGTTGTTTGCGAAAAGGCAAGTTGCGATTCATTGTGGCAGAAGACGAGTGCCTGACATTAGGGATTGGGTTTGAGATGTCACGTACGGGTACACACAATTGGGGGTGTTCTGGGAATTGATGCCAATGCCTTCCAGACCCCGTGATATATGGGAGCCATTTTTGGCATGGCTCCAAAGACAGCAGGAGTTGACTGTGGGGGAGGCCATGATTGAGACACTGCCGGGAGATGGTCATGTCCCGTTGACGCCAGCTGGCCCCATCCCCGAGGCATAGCCATTAGGAGATCAGGTGGGAAGGGCCTGTCGGGGTTGAGTTTTTTTACCCTCTCCGGGATGTTTCATGAAGTCTGCTCTTATTATCGTCACATTTGGTCTTCTACAATATTATTTGCGCGAAGGTCGCCCGTTGATTTCTATGTTGGGGGTGGGTTACTGAGACACATGTTTCTTTTTGTTATGCATATTTGTGCAATTGTGAGATTGTAATTTGTTCGCTCCTATATTGATTTCTATGCCAGCTGGTTGTATTGTATGGTATTTTGGTTGTTTTTGAAAATGCCAATAAAAAAATAAATAAATAAAAATATCCCTTACCATTCAAAAACCCATACTCATCCTAAACCCTCAAAATCCCTTGCCAGTCAAAAACCGATGCCCACCCTAAAAAAACTCTTGCCACCCAAATACCCACACAAACACTAAACCCTAAAAGATTAATTACCACCCAAAAACCCATACCCATCCTAAACCCTAAAGGTTCCCTTGCCACCCAAAACCTATGCACACCCTAAACCCTAAAAAAACCCTTACCACTCAAATACCCATAAACACCCTAAAACATTAAAAAAAACAATACCACCCAAAAACCTATCATCACTCTAAACCTTAAAAATTCCCTTACCATGTGAAAACACAATCCCACCCAAATCTTAGAGTTCCCTTGCCACCCAAAAACTCATATCCACCCTAGACCCTAAAAATGCCTTTCCACTCGGAAACCCATACCAACCCAAAACCCTTAAAATTCTCTTACCACCCAAAAACCCATACAAATGCTAAACCCTAATAAAAATCATCATCACCCAAAAACCCATACCCAACATAAACCATAATATTTCCCTTACCCACTGTAAATCTTACAAAATCCTTTGCCACCAAAAATCCCACACCCATCTTAAATGATAAAAATTACCTTGCCACCCATAAAACCCATACCCACCCTAAACCCTAAAAAAACCCTTTCCACCCAGAAACCCACACCCACACTAAACCCTCAAAATTCACCGTTGAATGGTAAACGACAGAATCATGACCAGAAGTGCTGAGATAAACGTGGCAGCTACTCCCGGTGGCCTGTAAATCAACAGGCCATTGAGAGAGCACTGGCCTGAAATCAGACAGGCTGCAGTGTAGCTGATGCTTGTGTATAACCGCCAGCCCACCCTTCCTCCCCAGAGGTCTATCCAGTCTGGTTATTACATAGCCCCTAGGAACCGCGTCTACAATGTCTAGGGCGGACTGCGCATGAAGCCATGTTTCCACTAGGAAAAGGGCAGTCATCTGTCCCTCCACAATCAGGTCTGCAATTTCAAATCTGTGCTATGGGAGGGAGCGACAATTTAATAGGAAAAATTGGCCTTTCTTAGGGTTGTCAGGGGAGTTTACCATTATCAGGCATAGCATAAAGAAGCATCTCTTGCAGGAATTTTGTCGCAGCTCCACCTGAACCGAATACAGACAGTTGCGCTCGTGGTTTAGTGTGTAGCTCATTTGCAGAATATTGCACCAGACCTGGCCTGCAATCGGCAGGGTTTCTGGCCCCTGGTACCATCCCGGCGACGAGGGGCACAGACAGGGCTTGCCTTTGGTGCGCCAGCCGCGTGGTCGCGCCAGGCTTCTCTTTTTATAGCCTGCGTGACTAGTGCGCTGCAGGCCAAGATGGCATCCCTGCTCCAGCCTACTGGAGCCCAGAGGACCGAAAATGACAGTGAGTCCGGAAAGAGAGCCACAAGCCTCAATCACCGCAGCCTTCCGGTAAGCAGAATGCTCTTAGTTTGCACACAATGTCAAATTCAATATTAAGGAAAGCATAGGAATTGGATGGACTATATTTACCGTTCCCACTCCAATTTAAGCAACATTAGGGAAAGTGTTGGACTTCAGAAAGGCTACATATACCATTCCAATACAGTCATTAAAAAAAATATTTAAATACCTAAAAACATAAAATGATTAATCATGGTTAAACTAGAAAATATATATTGTATACATTGAAATAAAATGCACAATTTATTATAAATATGCAAAATAAACATATAATTAAATGAAATATTTAAAGAAACATACGTAGAATTCACTTCTCTCACTACTACTGGAAAAACCACAAACACCAAAAAGATAAATTAAAAAATAAATAAAACAATAATAAAATTAAAATAAATGAAACCTATAAAAATAATAAATGTAATATACACTTGCTGATATATATTACTAATTATTTCTTGCATAGTCTAAATAAAAATATTTTTTCATTTTAAATATTCAATGACAAAATTCTGATTTATGAATTAAGTATTTAAATAACAAATAATCAAGAAAACTATTTTTGTTGAAATAATTTCTTACCCTATTCCCCTACAAACTGATATGCTGCTAAATTAGCTATAACTAATTATACTATCCAAAATATGAATCAAAAATCTGAAATTAAACCCAAATAAATGAAAGAACAATTAAAGAATTAAACATTGCATACTAACCATTTATATACTGATTTTACCTTAGATTACTTAAAATTAAAAAATAATTAGTTAAAATGTAAATAACCACCCACCATATTCCCCCAAAAACCCAATATCCCGCTACTAAATTACAAACTACTTAACAGAGGTATTTGTAGATCGCACATTAACCCCTAGGCACCTCGGCACTAACAGATGTTTATTGTAACCCAACCGTACTCATTTTATTGACCTCATGGTTGAAAGCCTGAGTGGAGCCGCCGGGATTTGAACCTATGACCATGAGATTGAACACAGGGCCATGCAGTGGAAACATTAGTCCACTGACCAACCAGATCCATCTAATTGCCTCTTAAAAATTCAATTACACATTTAAAATTGCAAACTATATTTTAAAAATGACATTTTTACTAGTATTATAAATATATGTGTGTGTGTATATATATATATATATATAAACAATGTTTATTACATGTTTATTACAAGTATACCAAAGTACACAATATTAATTACAATTTTCTTCATTATATATGTCACATGATATTTTGGAATCAATATTTGTTTCATCCACCTTATTTAACATGTACCCATTTTGAAAATGTCCCTTATCTCATGAAAAGTGTAGGTACAGAACTATTAGTCATTGTCTCTACGCCCCCACAAAGGGACCACAAACCTAATTGCAAAATGAGGAGCTTATTGATGAGCCCCTTACTACACTTTTGCCCACCGTTGTGTCACTTTTTGTGAGGCTGAGCGGCATAAATAATGTGCCATGTTGCACCACATTTACAAAGTGATACGTCAGTTATAATGTATGTAGGGTGGGTGTCCCCCCACAAAAAGCCTTGTAGAAGTGGCACAGTGATATCTATCAGATTTCACTGTGCCACTTCTAGGACGCTACTGCGTCACAACCGTACACCTGCCTCATAGCAGGCATAAGGGTGTCACAGTGCAATGTGAATAGGTTTCCCCCATGCATTGCTGGAGTTGCATCATGCTTACGACACAACTCCAGCAATGCGTGAGTTTCGCGCCGACACGTAAGTCAGATTCCTGATGTATCTGCCATTTCTCGCGACAGGGTGTGCCGTACAATAAATGCGGCACATCCATCATGTCGCAAGGAGGGCGCACTGAAAAGGATTGCATAGCTGCTTTCACGCAGCGATGCAACACTTTTCATAGATGAGGCCCTTAGTGTTTAAGACTGTATGTATAAAATGGCCACTGCCAAAAGCACGTTTTTCAACTTTGTGAAGGACTCCTATCTTTAACTTGGACACATTTTAAGGTTTCTTTTCTCACAAAAACAGCTAGTGCATGACTATCAAATTGTCCTTCTCTATTCCTGAACAAAGGATTCAACGGCTTGTTTTAGGTAGCCTAGTTTTATACCCCACACACACCAAAGTACAACATTTGGGCTCACTCCTCAAAAATGTTTGTTAACATTGTGGAAGATTCCTATAATTAAAGTAGGCACATTCTGAGGATTTTATTCCCATGAAAAAGACAGCAGTATGTCAGCCAAAGTGACTTTCTCTACTCTTACATTACTCAGTTCAGGAATACAATTTGTAAGACTCTTGTATATGATTTGCCCTTCAAATAGCGAGACCATCAATGCTGAGAGTCTTTTGTAGCTGGCACTTTTGAGAAAGTTTAAGCCTTGTTTAAGAATATCTATTTTACACTCCAAATATAAAAGGCTGAACAAATAGATGTTTCAACTTTGTGAAAGTTTCCCATGTTTCACCTGGGCACATTTTGAGAATGTGTCTTCCCATAAAAGGGTGGATGTACCACTGCCAACCTTCATTTTTGAATTATAGAGACAAAAACTACAAAGATGCCCCAGTTCTTAAATCAATTTCTCTATTGTAATAATCCTAAAGTGTCAGAACGAATCAGTATGGGGAGTTTATTGCAATCAGAAATACAGTTTTATCTTCTTAATGGAGACTAGAGTTGATAAGATGGGGGCTAGAAAAGAAAATGAAAACTCTGATACTTGGATTTTTAACGAAGTGTAAACATTCCTGGATAAACACAGTTTAAATCAGTTAATGCTGCATTTGAAGATTATTCCAGTCTATCTCTAGTGGTGGCTTGAGTACCACTATTATCACATCATATCATCTCATGTGCATATATAAAGTGCACATTCACACCTGAGGGTATCTTGTTGCTGAATACCATATGTTTTTTGCTATCCAAGTAAATAATACTTATTGTATAGACCTTGGAAGGAATAAAGGCTGAGTGGTAACACCAGGATTCAAACACATATCCGTCAAGTGGATTACTCCATTTAATAAGCCACCAGACTAATACGATCTGTATGGGTTCTTCAACATACCTATCATTACACACATCACTGTGGAGACTTGAATATGACTGTAATCACACATTATCACTGTGGGGACATAAACATCACTATAATTGCACAATATCTCTGTGAGGACTTGTACATTACCATAATCACGCATTATAACTGTGTGCTAACCCTGTGCATCCTATTAATCACCCGCTATCTCTGTGGGGACCTGGGCATGTCTATAAACGCACACTATCTCTGTGAGGACCAGGGCATGTCTTTAATCATACTCTATCTCTGTGGGGACCTAGGCATGTGTGTAAGCACACACATTCTCTTTGGCAACCGTAGTAATACTATAGTCACACACCATCTCTGTGGGGACCTCAACATCTCTATAATCACACACTATCTCTGTGGGGACCTGGGCATGTCTATAATCACACACACTATCTCTGTGGGAACATCGACATCTCTATAATCACACACTATCTCTGTGGGGACCTGGGCATGTATATAATCACACACATTCTCTTTGGCAACCTTGGTAATACTATAGTCACACACCATCTCTGTGGGGACTTGAGCATTCCTGTAACTAAACACAAGCTCTGTTTTGGCTTGAGCATCATCAGCTTCGCATTCCCTGTATGGGGCTTCGTGAATACTGATAAGTAGTAAAGTTGGACTTTTGGTCTAAGTTTACATTGTTGAAACTGAAAAGTAGAAAAGTTAGATTTTTTGTCTAAGTTTACCATTGTGAATTGGGCCCTATTTTAATGGGGACTTAAACACAATCATCTTCATGCACTAAATCTGTGGGGACTTTAACATCGCTATAATAAAACACTATCTTTGTGGGAACTTGAACATCACTATAAAAACATATCATTTCTGTGGGGACTTGAGCGTTCCTGCAATTAAAAACAAGCTCTGTTTTGACTTGAAGCACAAGGGGATGCCATGAGGCACAGGGTTAAGACAGATTTGCATATAGCTGGGTCTGAACTGGGGTGGCAAAGTGAGCTAAAGTACGATGATGGATTCAACCCAGATCTGTGACTGGGGATGAGTGACTGAAACGTTTCAGCGCTCCGTCCATCATCTCCTTGTGTTTGCTTTGTTCGCCCTAAGTTGGCAGGGTATGCCCAGACGTGGGTCCCTTGCTCACTTTGCCACTGGATTCAAGCTAGCCTGGCTAATGAGGGGTGTTACCTGAAACCGGTCCCAGGATACTTGTTTCCGGTCCAGGGAAGACCTGGCTTGGCAGTTTGTGGTGGACTGTTCCCATGAGGTACAGGGTCAAGACTGATTTGCATATAGCTGGGTCTTAACTGGGGTGGTGAAGTGAGCTAAAGAACGAAGATGGATTCAACCCAGATCTGTGACTGAAACGTTTCAGCACTCCGTCCATCATCTCCTTGTGTTTGCTTCGACTTGAACATCATCAGCTTCATATTCTCTGTATGGGGCTTTGTAAATATTGAGAAGTAGTAAAGTTAGACTCTTGGCCTAAATTTACCTTTGTCAATACTGGTAAAAGTAGTAAAGTTAGACTTTTTGTCTAAGTTTACCTTCGTGAATCGGGCCCTATTTTAATGAGGACTTAAACACAATCACCTTCATGCTCTATCTCTGTGGGGACTTAAACATCGCTATAATAACACACCATCTTTGTGGGGACTTGAATAACACTGTAATAACACACTATCTTTGTGGGGACTTGAACATCACTATAATAACACACCATCTCTGTGGGGACTTGAACATCTTTATGATAACACACTGTCTCTGTGGGGACTTAAGCATTCCTATAATTACACACAACCTCTGTGTGGTCTTGAACATCATTCGCTTCACACTCTTTATAATGGGATTTAAGCTTTGAATGTGCACACTATTTCTATGGAGACTTAAACACAATGATCTTCACCCGCTATCTCTGTGGGGACTTGAACATCTATTTTGGCAAAAATTTAAGCAGCTAATCAAGCTCTGGGTTCCACTTGATATGTAAATTTCTTTATGTGTTAGTTACCTTATCTCCTAAGATTTTAGGCACTAATAAATAGGTAAAATACAGCTTTAAGTCTCTTTCTTTAAGCATTATAAGATATTTTCTGGCACATCAACATAATCTGTCTTAATGTATACCCCTAGTATAAATGCAACAATTCATATAAGAATAGATTATAATGTTGTTTGTGTATATTGTTGATAAAATAAACATTTAGCCATGTGCCTTCAACTGTATTCAATCAAAAATAGTGTTACGGACTAGGTCCCCACAAGGATGGTAGCACATGTTCAAGTCCCCACATGGATGGTGCTCTGCGCACAATTAAAAAACAATATATTTGCAAATGTGAAGCAGGATCCTGTATCCTGATTTTTTTCTTAACATTTTTCTGTTATTAGTGTGTTGTAAAAACATTGGGAAAGGTTAGTCCCCACAAGGCAGGTATTCACACATAGTCCCCACAAGGATGGTAACACGTGTATGTGTGTGTGTGTGTGTGTGTGTGTGTGTGTGTGTGTGTGCGCGCGTGTGTGTGTGTGTGTGTGCGTGTGTGTGTGCGTGTGTGTGTGTGTGTGTGTGTATGTGTGCATCAGTATGTTTGCAGAAAAGAGGATGGGGTGGGTTCCGAAAAGAGATCTAGTCAGCATATTTATTTTGTATGTTTAAATTTTGCACAGCTAGGTTCATTTACTTTTCTATTCAATCCTTATTATTTATTGGCTTGTCAGGCATTCATTGACTGACACCAACATAATATAAAAAAGTTGCAATAGATACAAACTGAATTAGAAATATCAAACAAACAGTAATAAACATGAAATAGAGAAGAAGAGAAAATGTTTCATTTCATTTAAGGCAACCTTCTCGGAGAGCTGGAAGCACGCCGAGATCAATGCCTTACTCAAGAAACCCAAGGCGGACCCCAAGGACCTCAAGAACTTCTGGCCCATCTCCCTACTTCCGTTCCCAGCGAATGTCATCGAGAAGATCGTCAACAAACAACTGACCCACTACCTCGAGGAGAACAGCATCCTGGACCCGTCCCAGTCCAGGTTCTGCAGCAACCACAGCACCGAAGGGAATTGATATAGGCCTCGGTGATCTTTGCGATCCAAGGTAGCAGGGAAATGGGACGAAAGCTTTCAGGTTTATAAGGGTCTAAAGATGGTTTATTGAGCAGCGGCAGTACCCTGGCTTGCTTCCAGGCCCTGGGCACAACCGCTGCGCTCAAGGACCCATTGATCACCATTTCCAGAGGGTAAATGACAGTAGATAGTAGTTTTTTAAATTGGTCCGGCTTTAAAGGATTGGCAGGAGAGCCCGACTTTACCTTGGAGCAAAGTGTCAATAGAACCTCTTGCGTTATAGGGGGGAAGGCTTCAAGGATACATCAGTGAGGTTACAAGAGATCTCAGGAGGATCTATGGGAACCATTGGGAAGCTTTTATAAATGTCCTCAACCTTCTTGACAAAATAATTAGCCAGATGCGAATCAGAGGTAATCACTGAACTTACAACATCCTTCTGAATTTTAGGCTCCGTCACTATGGAAAAAATAGTCTTAGCCGGATTTGAGCTCCTTCTAATCTGCTCAGCATAAAATGCGGCACGCTCAACGTGGAGGGCCCTATGGTAGCGCTTTATGGCGGTGCGATAGAGAGCCTTGGAAGAAGGACAAATAGTTACATTTTACAATAACAATATATGAGAAACCAGGTCCCAAGGTCCATGGTGGGATGCCCGGAGGTGCCGGGTGGATGGTGTCTGGGTGCTCCAGGGGAATGTATTAGACAGAAGTGGAGTAAGGTCATTGGATGATTAGAAGGCAGAATTTTAGGCGAGGAATTTGCCTATTAGGAAGGTTTTGGCATCTTTTTTGAAGCGAGCCAGAGAAGGGATTCTTCTAATGGCGGGCGGGAGTGAGTTCCATATTCTTGGTGCGGCCCCTGGAGAAAGCTCGATTGCAAGTTTTCTTTTTCCGAAAACATGCAGGTTGGAGCAAGAGGTCTCTGGCGGACTGGGAGTTTCTGGTTCCTCTGGATATCACGAGTTTCTGGGCAAGATATCGGGGGAGTTTGAGTATAATGCTTTGTGCGTGATACATGTTAATTTGAGTGGATTCTGGCCTGTAGAGGGAGCCAGCTCAGAGCTTTCATATGTGGTGAAATGTGGTTGAATTTCCTTGAGCCTGTTAGTAGTCTAGCGGCCGCGTTAAGGCAGCCTTTTAAAGGTGCCAGGGAGATCTTGGGTACACCGGAGAGGGTAGAGCAGCCATATTCGATTCTAGAGATGACAAGTGACTGGACTGCTATTTTTAGGTCAGGAGTATCAAGGAAGAGTTTGAGTTTCCTTAGGTAGCTCAGGTGGAATCTGGATGATTTGGCCATCACGTTGATGTGGTCCCGCATGGTCAAGTTACAGTCAAGGGGTATTCTGAGGGATTTGGCCGAGTCCACGATGGTCGGAGGACAGTTTAAGGTTGTGATGGCCCTAATCCATACCTGAGTCTCAGGATTGGCTTTGGGAGGGGAAATTAATAGAAATGCTGTCTTCTTTGCGTTGAGTTTGAGTTGATTGGAGGAGAGCAATTGGACAGTCAATTTCAGGGCTTCATTCATGGAAAGAATATCTTCGATGGAGGAGATTTTGATGTAGATCTGGGTGTCGTCAGCGTACATGTGGTAGGAGATATTTGTGGTGTGTAGTACTTCGGCAATCGGTTCAAGGTAAAGGTTGAAGAGGGTAGGGGACACCAACTGTGACGGAGAGGGAGCAGACAGGTTGCTGTTAATTAGGAATCTCTGAGAGTGGTTGTGGAGGAAGGACCTAAACCATTCAAGAACAGAGCCATCCAATCCCATCCTGAGTTTGAGGCGTTTGAGTAGTTTTTCATGATTGACTGTGTCGATGGCCAAGGATAGATCTAGGAGGATTAGAAGACAGGTTTTACCTTGATCAAGGGCTCGGAGGGCATCATCCACGATGTGGAGAATGGTGGTTTCCGTGCTGTGCCCTGGCCTGAAACCGGAATGGAAGTCGTCTAGTAGGTGGAAGTTGGTGATGTGTTGGCTCAGCTGCTGTTGCACACACTTCTCCAGAACTTTAGCTAGGAGTGGGATGTTAGAGATAGGTCTAAAGTTGTCAGGGGAGTTAGGGTCAGGTGCTGGCTCTTTTAGGATGGGTAGGACTTGACCGGCTTTCAGAGAGTCAGGTATCGATCCCTGAAGCAGGGTGGCGTTAATTATTGCAGTCCAGCTGGGAATGATGGATTGGGCAGCGGCAGCTAGGCAGTTAGAGGGAAGTGGGTCATTAAAGTGGTTGTTCGGATTTAAGGTGGATAGGATTCGTCATGGATTTTGAAGTCTGTCCAGTGCGCTTGGTTTTTGGGTGAAGCCTGTGGAGGCGGCTCGGAGGGAGGCAGATCTGGAAGGGATTGAGAGTGGGTTGCAGATCTAAGTTTGTTTCCTAAGGCTGTGTTTTTGTCTGAGAAAAAGGAGGAGAATTCCTCGGATGATATTAGTGACTTGGATTTTTCTTTCAATGTTTTGGCCAGTTTGTTGGATTGGTGTTTGACCAATTCGAAGAGTTTGCGGGGTCTGTTCTTGGCGTTCCCCAGTTCTGCTCTGAAGAATTCTTTTTTTGAGTTGAGGATGTTCCTGTTGTAGGCATTTCTGGCCTGGCGGAGAAGTTTTAAATGTGGGCCTGAGGGGTGCTGTCTCCAAATTCTTTCTGACTTTCCTCTAGCTGTTGAGGGACCCATTGAACCAGGGGTTTCTGTCTTTGGTTTGGGTTCTTTTTAGTTTTAGCGGGGCAAAGTCATCAAGAATGTTAGTTATAGTCGCAGAGTAGTGATCATTGAGGTCACTGAGTGATGTGATATGGAGAGGGGAGGTCAGACTTACAGCAAGCTGCCAGTTCCCTGGGATCAAGGTTCTTGGAGTCTCTGACCCAGCGTTTGGGCAACACCTGTTGCGGTGTCCTTGCTTTGTGGGTGCCAGGTAATAGGAAGGTGATAGCGTGGTGGTCCGACCAGTCACAAGGGTCAATAGCGATAAGCTTGACTATTGGTTCCTTAGCGATGATCCAGTCAAGAATGGCGCCTTTCGAGTGTGTAGGCAGTGCGCAGACTTGGGTTAGGGCTTGATTGGCCAGGAGATCTTTGATGGTGTTGACATGAGGATCCTTGGGGTCATTCCAGTGCAGGTTGAAGTCCCCAAGGAAAATGTTTTTAGAGTTGGAGGAAACCTTGGCTGTGATAATTTCCATGAGGTGATCAGTGAAGGCGTCACTCGTGCCTGGGGGTTGGTAAAAGATGTGCAGATTGCATAGTTGGTTAGTTCTGCTACATATGGAAAGTGCAAGGTATTCACAGGAGTCTGTGGTGTTTGCCAGGTTTTCCGTGACGAGGAGGTTAGAGCGGTAAATGCAGGCAATGCTGCCCCCTTTTCTGCTAGATTGCCTGTCCAGCCTTTCAATGTTGTAGTTGGGAGGGACTAGGGACCACTGCGCCTTTGACGAGGCCGGGTCACCCCTCCTGCCTTCCACGCCTGCCGCTGTCTCCTGCTGCCTGGCAGAGCGACCCAGCCGCCGCTGGGCCGCCCGGATCTCCCCTACTGCTGCCACGCCTGCCCCCTGATAGAGCCCGCCGTCCTTAGTTCCCACCGCTGCCTCCCTGTGGCCCCGCCCACCACCAGCCCATTCGCCGCCCCACTCCCGCCACCCAGCTGACCCGCCCTCCCAGGCTCCTTACTTAAGGGGTCCGCGGGGTAGACTCAGGAGTGACCACTGCGCCTTTGACGAGGCCGGGTCACCCCTCCTGCCTTCCACGCCTGCCGCTGTCTCCTGCTGCCTGGCAGAGCGACCCAGCCGCCGCTGGGCTGCCCGGATCTCCCCTCCTGCTGCCACGCCTGCCCCCTGGTAGAGCCCGCCGTCCTTAGTTCCCGCCGCTGCCTCCCTGCGGCCCCGCCCACCAGCAGCCCATTCGCCGCCCCGCTCCCGCCACCCAGCTGACCCGCCCTCCCAGGCTCCTTACTTAAGGGGTCCGCGGGAAAGACTCAGGAGTGACCACTGCGCCTTTGACGAGGCCAGGCCACCCCTCCTGCCTTCCACGCCTGCCGCTGTCTCCTGCTGCCTGGCAGAGCGACCCAGCCGCCGCTGGGCCGCCCGGATCTCCCCTCCTGCTGCCACACCTGCCCCCTGGTAGAGCCCGCCGTCCTTAGTTCCCACCGCTGCCTCCATGCGGCCCCGCCCACCACCAGCCCATTCGCCGCCCCGCTCCCGCCACCCAGCTGACCCGCCCTCCCAGGCTCCTTACTTAAGGGGTCAGCGGGGTAGACTCAGGAGTGACCACTGCGCCTTTGACGAGGCCGGGTCACCCCTCCTGCCTTCCACGCCTGCCGCTGTCTCCTGCTGCCTGGCAGAGCGACCCAGCCGCCGCTGGGCCGCCCGGATCTCCCCTCCTGCTGCCACGCCTGCCCCCTGGTAGAGCCCGCCGTCCTTAGTTCCCGCCGCTGCCTCCCTGTGGCCCCGCCCACCACCAGCCCATTTGCCGCCCCGCTCCCGCCACCCAGCTGACCCACCCTCCCAGGCTCCTTACTTAAGGGGTCCGCGGGGTAGACTCAGGAGTGACCACTGCGCCTTTGACGAGGCCGGGCCACCCCTCCTGCCTTCCACGCCTGCCGCTGTCTCCTGCTGCCAGGCAGAGCGACCCAGCCGCCGCTGGGCCGCCCGGATCTCCCCTCCTGCTGCCACGCCTGCCCCCTGGTAGAGCTCGCCGTCCTTAGTTGCCGCCGCTGCCTCCCTGCGGCCCGCCCACCACCAGCCCATTCGCCGCCCCGCTCCCGCCACCCAGCTGACCCGCCCTCCCAGTCTCCTTACTTAAGGGGTCCGCGGGGTAGACTCAGGAGTGACCACTGCGCCTTTGACGAGGCTGGGCCACCCCTCCTGCCTTCCACGCCTGCCGCTGTCTCCTGCTACCTGGCAGAGCGACCCAGCCGCCGCTGGGCCACCCGGATCTCCCCTCCTGCTGCCACGCCTGCCCCCTGGTAGAGCCTGCCGTCCTTAGTTCCCGCCGCTGCCTCCCTGCGGCCCCGCCCACCAACAGCCCATTCGCCGCCCCGCTCCCGCCACCCAGCTGACCCGCCCTCCCAGGCTCCTTACTTAAGGGGTCTGCGGGGTAGACTCAGGAGTGACCACTGCGCCTTTGACGAGGCCGAGCCACCCCTCCTGCCTTCCACGCCTGCCGCTGTCTCCTGCTGCCTGGCAGAGCGACCCAGCCGCCGCTGGGCCGCCCGGATCTCCCCTACTGCTGCCACGCCTGCCCCCTGATAGAGCCCGCCGTCCTTAGTTCCCACCGCTGCCTTCCTGTGGCCCCGCCCACCACCAGCCCATTCGCCGCCCCACTCCCGCCACCCAGCTGACCCGCCCTCCCAGGCTCCTTACTTAAGGGGTCCGCGGGGTAGACTCAGGAGTGACCACTGCGCCTTTGACGAGGCCGGGTCACCCCTCCTGCCTTCCACGCCTGCCGCTGTCTCCTGCTGCCTGGCAGAGCGACCCAGCCGCCGCTGGGCTGCCCGGATCTCCCCTCCTGCTGCCACGCCTGCCCCCTGGTAGAGCCCGCCGTCCTTAGTTCCCGCCGCTGCCTCCCTGCGGCCCCGCCCACCAGCAGCCCATTCGCCGCCCCGCTCCCGCCACCCAGCTGACCCACCCTCCCAGGCTCCTTACTTAAGGGGTCCGCGGGAAAGACTCAGGAGTGACCACTGCGCCTTTGACGAGGCCAGGCCACCCCTCCTGCCTTCCACGCCTGCCGCTGTCTCCTGCTGCCTGGCAGAGCGACCCAGCCGCCGCTGGGCCGCCCGGATCTCCCCTCCTGCTGCCACGCCTGCCCCCTGGTAGAGCCCGCCGTCCTTAGTTCCCACCGCTGCCTCCATGCGGCCCCGCCCACCACCAGTCCATTCGCCGCCCCGCTCCCGCCACCCAGCTGACCCGCCCTCCCAGGCTCCTTACTTAAGGGGTCAGCGGGGTAGACTCAGGAGTGACCACTGCGCCTTTGACGAGGCCGGGTCACCCCTCCTGCCTTCCACGCCTGCCGCTGTCTCCTGCTGCCTGGCAGAGCGACCCAGCCGCCGCTGGGCCGCCCGGATCTCCCCTCCTGCTGCCACGCCTGCCCCCTGGTAGAGCCCGCCGTCCTTAGTTCCCGCCGCTGCCTCCCTGTGGCCCCGCCCACCACCAGCCCATTCGCCGCCCCGCTCCCGCCACCCAGCTGACCCACCCTCCCAGGCTCCTTACTTAAGGGGTCCGCGGGGTAGACTCAGGAGTGACCACTGCGCCTTTGACGAGGCCGGGCCACCCCTCCTGCCTTCCACGCCTGCCGCTGTCTCCTGCTGCCAGGCAGAGCGACCCAGCCGCCGCTGGGCCGCCCGGATCTCCCCTCCTGCTGCCACGCCTGTCCCCTGGTAGAGCTCGCCGTCCTTAGTTGCCGCCGCTGCCTCCCTGCGGCCCGCCCACCACCAGCCCATTCGCCGCCCCGCTCCCGCCACCCAGCTGACCCGCCCTCCCAGTCTCCTTACTTAAGGGGTCCGCGGGGTAGACTCAGGAGTGACCACTGCGCCTTTGACGAGGCTGGGCCACCCCTCCTGCCTTCCACGCCTGCCGCTGTCTCCTGCTGCCTGGCAGAGCGACCCAGCCGCCGCTGGGCCACCCGGATCTCCCCTCCTGCTGCCACGCCTGCCCCCTGGTAGAGCCTGCCGTCCTTAGTTCCCGCCGCTGCCTCCCTGCGGCCCCGCCCACCAACAGCCCATTCGCCGCCCCGCTCCCGCCACCCAGCTGACCCGCCCTCCCAGGCTCCTTACTTAAGGGGTCTGCGGGGTAGACTCAGGAGTGACCACTGCGCCTTTGACGAGGCCGAGCCACCCCTCCTGCCTTCCACGCCTGCCGCTGTCTCCTGCTGCCTGGCAGAGCGACCCAGCCGCCGCTGGGCCGCCCGGATCTCCCCACCTGCTGCCACGCCTGCCCCCTGGTAGAGCCCGCCGTCCTTAGTTCCCGCCGCTGCCTCCCTGCGGCCCTGCCCACCACCAGCCCATTCGCCGCCCCGCTCCCGCCACCCAGCTGACCCGCCCTCCCAGGCTCCTTACTTAAGGGGTCCGCGGGGTAGACTCAGGAGTGACCACTGCGCCTTTGACGAGGCCGGGTCACCCCTCCTGCCTTCCACGCCTGCCGCTGTCTCCTGCTGCCTGGCAGAGCGACCAAGCCGCCGCTGGGCCGCCCGGATCTCCCCTCCTGCTGCCACGCCTGCCCCCTGGTAGAGCCCGCCGTCGTTAGTTCCCGCCGCTGCCTCCCTGCGGCCCCGCCCACCACCAGCCCATTCGCCGCCCCGCTCCCGCCACCCAGCTGACCCGCCCTCCCAAGCTCCTTACTTAAGGGGTCTGCGGGGTAGACTCAGGAGTGACCACTGCGCCTTTGACGAGGCCGGGTCACCCCTCCTGCCTTCCATGCCTGCCGCTGTCTCCTGCTGCCTGGCAGAGCGACCCAGCCGCCGCTGGGCCGCCCGGATCTCCCCTCCTGCTGCCATGCCTGCCCCCTGGTAGAGCCCGCCGTCCTTAGTTCCCGCCGCTGCCTCCCTGCGGCCCCGCCCACCACCAGCCCATTCGCCGCCCCGCTCCCGCCACACAGCTGACCCGCCCTCCCAGGCTCCTTACTTAAGGGGTCCGCGGGGTAGACTCAGGAGTGACCACAGCGCCTTTGACGAGGCCGGGTCACCCCTCCTGCCTTCCACGCCTGCCGCTGTCTCCTCCTGCCTGGCAGAGCGACCCAGCCGCCGCTGGGCCGCCCGGATCTCCCCTCCTGCTGCCACGCCTGCCCCCTGGTAGAGCCCGCCGTCCTTAGTTCCCGCCGCTGCCTCCCTGCGGCCCCGCCCACCACCAGCCCATTCGCCGCCCCGCTCCCGCCACCCAGCTGACCCGCCCTCCCAGGCTCCTTACTTAAGGGGTCCGCGGGGTAGACTCAGGAGTGACCACTGCGCCTTTGACGAGGCCGGGCCACCCCTCCTGCCTTCCACGCCTGCCGCTGTCTCCTGCTGCCTGGCAGAGCGACCCAGCCGCTGCTGGGCCGCCCGGATCTCCCCTCCTGCTGCCACGCCTGCCCCCTGGTAGAGCCCGCCGTCCTTAGTTCCCGCCGCTGCCTCCCTGCGGCCCTGCCCACCACCAGCCCATTCGCCGCCCCGCTCCCGCCACCCAGCTGACCCGCCCTCCCAGGCTCCTTACTTAAGGGGTCTGAGGGGTAGACTCAGGAGTGACCACTGCGCCTTTGACGAGGCCGGGTCACCCCTCCTGCCTTCCATGCCTGCCGCTGTCTCCTGCTGCCTGGCAGAGCGACCCAGCCGCCGCTGGGCCGCCCGGATCTCCCCTCCTGCTGCCACGCCTGCCCCCTGGTAGAGCCCGCCGTCCTTAGTTCCCGCCGCTGCCTCCCTGCGGCCCCGCCCACCACCAGCCCATTCGCCGCCCCGCTCCCGCCACCCAGCTGACCCACCCTCCCAGGCTCCTTACTTAAGGGGTCCGCGGGGTAGACTCAGGAGTGACCACTGCGCCTTTGACGAGGCCGGGTCACCCCTCCTGCCTTCCACGCCTGCCGCTGTCTCCTCCTGCCTGGCAGAGCGACCCAGCCGCCGCTGGGCCGCCCGGATCTCCCCTCCTGCTGCCACGCCTGCCCCCTGGTAGAGCCCGCCATCCTTAGTTCCCGCCGCTGCCTCCCTGCGGCCCCGCCCACCACCAGCCCATTCGCCGCCCCGCTCCCGCCACCCAGCTGACCCGCCCTCCCAGGCTCCTTACTTAAGGGGTCCGCGGGGTAGACTCAGGAGTGACCACTGCGCCTTTGACGAGGCCGGGTCACCCCTCCTGCCTTCCACACCTGCCGCTGTCTCCTGCTGCCTGGCAGAGCGACCCAGCCGCCGCTGGACCGCCCAGATCTCCCCTCCTGCTGCCACGCCTGCCCCCTGGTAGAGCCCGCCGTCGTTAGTTCCCGCCGCTGCCTCCCTGCGGCCCCGCCCACCACCAGCCCATTCGCCGCCCCGCCACCCAGCTGACCCGCCCTCCCAGGCTCCTTACTTAAGGGGTCTGCGGGGTAGACTCAGGAGTGACCACTGTGCCTTTGACGAGGCCGGGTCACCCCTCCTGCCTTCCATGCCTGCCGCTGTCTCCTGCTGCCTGGCAGAGTGACCCAGCCGCCGCTGGGCCGCCCGGATCTCCCCTCCTGCTGCCACGCCTGCCCCCTGGTAGAGCCCGCCATCCTTAGTTCCCGCCGCTGCCTCCCTGCGGCCCCGCCCACCACCAGCCCATTTGCCGCCCCGCTCCCGCCACCCAGCTGACCCGCCCTCCCAGGCTCCTTACTTAAGGGGTCCGCGGGGTAGACTCAGGAGTGACCACTGCACCTTTGACGAGGCCGGGTCACCCCTCCTGCCTTCCACGCCTGCCGCTGTCTCCTCCTGCCTGGCAGAGCGACCCAGCCGCCGCTGGGCCGCCCGGATCTCCCCTCCTGCTGCCACGCCTGCCCCCTGGTAGAGCCCGCCGTCCTTAGTTCCCGCCGCTGCCTCCCTGCGGCCCCGCCCACCAACAGCCCATTCGCCGCCCCGCTCCCGCCACCCAGCTGACCCGCCCTCCCAGGCTCCTTACTTAAGGGGTCCGCGGGGTAGACTCAGGAGTGACCACTGCGCCTTTGACGAGGCCGGGCCACCCCTCCTGCCTTCCACGCCTGCCGCTGTCTCCTGCTGCCTGGCAGAGCGACCCAGCCGCCGCTGGGCCGCCCGGATCTCCCCTCCTGCTGCCACGCCTGCCCCCTGGTAGAGCCCGCCATCCTTAGTTCCCGCCGCTGCCTCCCTGCGGCCCCGCCCACCACCAGCCCATTCGCCGCCCCGCTCCCGCTACCCAGCTGACCCGCCATCCCAGGCTTCTTACTTAAGGGGTCCGCGGGGTAGACTCAGGAGTGACCACTGCGCCTTTGACGAGGTCGGGCCACCCCTCCTGCCTTCCACGCCTGCCGCTGTCTCCTGCTCCCTGGCAGAGCGACCCAGCCGCCGCTGGGCCGCCCGGATCTCCCCTCCTGCTGCCACGCCTGCCCCCTGGTAGAGCCCGCCGTCCTTAGTTCCCGCCGCTGCCTCCCTGCTGCCCCGCCCACCACCAGCCCATTCGCCGCCCCGCTCCCGCCACCCAGCTGACCCGCCCTCCCAGGCTCCTTACTTAAGGGGTCCACGGGGTAGACTCAGGAGTGACCACTGCGCGTTTGACGAGGCCGGGCCACCCCTCCTGCCTTCCACGCCTGCCGCTGTCCCCTGCTGCCTGGCAGAGCGACCCAGCCGCCGCTGGGCCGCCCGGATCTCCCCTCCTGCTGCCACGCCTGCCCCCTGGTAGAGCCCGCCGTCCTTAGTTCCCGCCGCTGCCTCCCTGCGGCCCCGCCCACCACCAGCCCATTCGCCGCCCCGCTCCCGCCACCCAGCTGACCCGCCCTCCCAGGCTCCTTACTTAAGGGGTCCGCGGGGTAGACTCAGGAGTGACCACTGCGCCTTTGACGAGGCCGGGTCACCCCTCCTGCCTTCCACGCCTGCCGCTGTCTCCTCCTGCCTGGCAGAGCGACCCAGCCACCGCTGGGCCGCCCGGATCTCCCCTCCTGCTGCCACGCCTGCCCCCTGGTAGAGCCCGCCGTTCTTAGTTCCCGCCGCTGCCTCCCTGCGGCCCCGCCCACCACCAGCCCATTCGCCGCCCCGCTCCCGCCACCCAGCTGACCCGCCCTCCCAGGCTCCTTACTTAAGGGGTCCGCGGGGTAGACTCAGGAGTGACCACTGCGCCTTTGACGAGGCCGGGCCACCCCTCCTGCCTTCCACGCCTGCCGCTGTCTCCTGCTGCCTGGCAGAGCGACCCAGCCGCCGCTGGGCCGCCCGGATCTCCCCTCCTGCTGCCACGCCTGCCCCCTGGTAGAGCCCGCCGTCCTTAGTTCCCGCCGCTGCCTCCCTGCGGCCCCACCCACCACCAGCCCATTCGCCGCCCCGCTCCCGCCACCGAGCTGACCTGCCCTCCTAGGCTCCTTACTTAAGGGGTCCGCGGGGTAGACTCAGGAGTGACCACTGCGCCTTTGACGAGGTTGGGCCACTCCTCCTGCCTTCCACGCCTGCCGCTGTCTCCTGCTCCCTGGCAGAGCGACCCAGCCGCCGCTGGGCCGCCCGGATCTCCCCTCCTGCTGCCACGCCTGCCCCCTGGTAGAGCCCGCCGTCCTTAGTTCCCGCCGCTGCCTCTCTGCTGCCCCGCCCACCACCAGCCCATTCGCCGCCCCGCTCCCGCCACCCAGCTGACCCGCCCTCCCAGGCTCCTTACTTAAGGGGTCCGCGGGGTAGACTCAGGAGTGACCACTGCGCCTTTGAAGAGGCCGGGCCACCCCTCCTGCCTTCCACGCCTGCCGCTGTCTCCTGCTGCCTGGCAGAGCGACCCAGCCGCCGCTGGGCCGCCCGGATCTCCCCTCCTGCTGCCACGCCTGCCCCCTGGTAGAGCCCGCCGTCCTTAGTTCCCGCCGCTGCCTCCCTGCGGCCCCACCCACCACCAGCCCATTCGCCGCCCCGCTCCCGCCACCCAGCTGACCCGCCCTCCCAGGCTCCTTACTTAAGGGGTCCGCGGGGTAGACTCAGGAGTGACCACTGCGCCTTTGACGAGGCCGGGTCACCCCTCCTGCCTTCCACGCCTGCCGCTGTCTCCTGCTGCCTGGCAGAGCGACCCAGCCGCCGCTGGGCCGCCCGGATCTCCCCTCCTGCTGCCACGCCTGCCCCCTGGTAGAGCCCGCCGTCGTTAGTTCCCGCCGCTGCCTCCCTGCGGCCCCGCCCACCACCAGCCCATTCGCCGCCCCGCTCCCGCCACCCAGCTGACCCGCCCTCCCAGGCTCCTTACTTAAGGGGTCTGCGGGGTAGACTCAGGAGTGACCACTGCGCCTTTGACGAGGCCGGGTCACCCCTCCTGCCTTCCATGCCTGCCGCTGTCTCCTGCTGCCTGGCAGAGCGACCCAGCCGCCGCTGGGCCGCCCGGATCTCCCCTCCTGCTGCCACGCCTGCCCCCTGGTAGAGCCCGCCGTCCTTAGTTCCCGCCGCTGCCTCCCTGCGGCCCCGCCCACCACCAGCCCATTCGCCGCCCCGCTCCCGCCACCCAGCTGACCCGCCCTCCCAGGCTTCTTACTAAAGGGGTCCGCGGGGTAGACTCAGGAGTGACCACTGCGCCTTTGACGAGGTCGGGCCACCCCTCCTGCCTTCCACACCTGCCGCTGTCTCCTGCTCCCTGGCAGAGCGACCCAGCCGCCGCTGGGCCGCCCGGATCTCCCCTCCTGCTGCCACGCCTGCCCCCTGGTAGAGCCCGCCGTCCTTAGTTCCCGCCGCTGCCTCCCTGCTGCCCCGCCCACCACCAGCCCATTCGCCGCCCCGCTCCCGCCACCCAGCTGACCCGCCCTCCCAGGCTCCTTACTTAAGGGGTCCGCGGGGTAGACTCAGGAGTGACCACTGCGCCTTTGATGAGGCCGGGCCACCCCTCCTGCCTTCCACGCCTGCCGCTGTCTCCTGCTGCCTGGCAGAGCGACCCAGCCGCCGCTGGGCCGCCCGGATCTCCCCTCCTGCTGCCACGCCTGCCCCCTGGTAGAGCCCGCCGTCCTTAGTTCCCGCCGCTGCCTCCCTGCGGCCCCGCCCACCACCAGCCCATTCGCCGTCTCGCTCCCGCCACCCAGCTGACCCGCCCTCCCAGGCTCCTTACTTAAGGGGTCTGCGGGGTAGACTCAGGAGTGACCACTGCGCCTTTGACGAGGCCGGGTCACCCCTCCTGCCTTCCATGCCTGCCGCTGTCTCCTGCTGCCTGGCAGAGTGACCCAGCCGCCGCTGGGCCGCCCGGATCTCCCCTCCTGCTGCCACGCCTGCCCCCTGGAAGAGCCCGCCGTCCTTAGTTCCCGCCGCTGCCTCCCTGCGGCCCGCCCACCACCAGCCCATTCGCCGCCCCGCTCCCGCCACCCAGCTGACCCGCCCTCCCAGGCTCCTTACTTAAGGGGTCCGCGGGGTAGACTCAGGAGTGACCACTGCGCCTTTGACGAGGCCGGTTCACCCCTCCTGCCTTCCACGCCTGCCGCTGTCTCCTCCTGCCTGGCAGAGCGACCCAGCCGCCGCTGGGCCGCCCGGATCTCCCCTCCTGCTGCCACGCCTGCCCCCTGGTAGAGCCCGCCATCCTTAGTTCCCGCCGCTGCCTCCCTGCGGCCCCGCCCACCACCAGCCCATTCGCCGCCCCGCTCCCGCCACCCAGCTGACCCGCCCTCCCAGGCTCCTTACTTAAGGGGTCCGCGGGGTAGACTCAGGAGTGACCACTGCGCCTTTGACGAGGCCGGGCCACCCCTCCTGCCTTCCACGCCTGCCGCTGTCTCCTGCTGCCTGGCAGAGAGACCCAGCCGCCGCTGGGCCGCCCGGATCTCCCCTCCTGCTGCCACGCCTGCCCCCTGGTAGAGCCCGCCGTCCTTAGTTCCCGCCGCTGCCTCCCTGCGGCCCCGCCCACCACCAGCCCATTCGCCGCCCCGCTCCCGCCACCCAGCTGACCCGCCCTCCCAGGCTCCTTACTTAAGGGGTCCGCGGGGTAGACTCAGGAGTGACCACTGCGCCTTTGACGAGGTCGGGCCACCCCTCCTGCCTTCCACGCCTGCTGCTGTCTCCTGCTCCCTGGCAGAGCGACCCAGCCGCCGCTGGGCCGCCTGGATCTCCCCTCCTGCTGCCACGCCTGCCCCCTGGTAGAGCCCGCCGTCCTTAGTTCCCGCCGCTGCCTCCCTGCTGCCCCGCCCACCACCAGCCCATTCGCCGCCCCGCTCCCGCCACCCAGCTGACCCGCCCTCCCAGGCTCCTTACTTAAGGGGTCCGCGGGGTAGACTCAGGAGTGACCACTGCACCTTTGACGAGGCCGGGCCATCCCTCCTGCCTTCCACGCCTGCCGCTGTCTCCTACTGCCTGGCAGAGCGACCCAGCCGCCGCTGGGCCACCCGGATCTCCCCTCCTGCTGCCACGCCTGCCCCCTGGTAGAGCCCGCCGTCCTTAGTTCCCGCCGCTGCCTCCCTGCGGCCCCGCCCACCACCAGCCCATTCGCCGCCCCGCTCCCGCCACCCAGCTGACCCGCCCTCCCAGGCTCCTTACTTAAGGGGTCCGCGGGGTAGACTCAGGAGTGACCACTGCGCCTTTGACGAGGCCGGGTCACCCCTCCTGCCTTCCATGCCTGCCGCTGTCTCCTGCTGCCTGGCAGAGTGACCCAGCCGCCGCTGGGCCACCCGGATCTCCCCTCCTGCTGCCACGCCTGCCCCCTGGTAGAGCCCGCCGTCCTTAGTTCCCGCCGCTGCCTCCCTGCGGCCCCGCCCACCACCAGCCCATTCGCCGCCCCGCTCCCGCCACCCAGCTGACCCGCCCTCCCAGGCTCCTTACTTAAGGGGTCCGCGGGAAAGACTCAGGAGTGACCACTGCGCCTTTGACGAGGCCGGGCCACCCCTCCTGCCTTCCACGCCTGCCGCTGTCTCCTGCTGCCTGGCAGAGCGACCCAGCCGCCGCTGGGCCGCCCGGATCTCCCCTCCTGCTGCCACGCCTGCCCCCTGGAAGAGCCTGCCGTCCTTAGTTCCCGCCGCTGCCTCCCTGCGGCCCCGCCCACCACCAGCCCATTCGCCGCCCCGCTCCCGCCACCCAGCTGACCCGCCCTCCCAGGCTCCTTACTTAAGGGGTCCACGGGGTAGACTCAGGAGTGACCACTGCGCCTTTGACGAGGCCGGGCCACCCCTCCTGCCTTCCACGCCAGCCGCTGTCTCCTGCTGCCTGGCAGAGCGACCCAGCCGCCGCTGGGCCACCCGGATCTCCCTCTTGCTGCCACGCCTGCCCCCTGGTAGAGCCCGCCGTCCTTAGTTCCCGCCGCTGCCTCCCTGCGGCCCCGCCCACCACCAGCCCATTCGCCGCCCCGCTCCCGCCACCCAGCTGACCCACCCTCCCAGGCTCCTTACTTAAGGGGTCCGCGGGGTAGACTCAGGAGTGACCACTGCGCCTTTGACGAGGCTGGGCCACCCCTCCTGCCTTCCACGCCTGCCGCTGTCTCCTGCTGCCTGGCAGAGCGACCCAGCCGCCGCTGGGCCGCCCGGATCTCCCCTCCTGCTGCGATGCCTGCCCCCTGGTAGAGCCCGCAGTCCTTAGTTCCTGCCGCTGCCTCCCTGCGGCCCTGCCCACCACCAGCCCATTCACCGCCCCGCTCCCGCTCCCGCCACCCAGCTGACCCGCCCTCCCAGGCTCCTTACTTAAGGGGTCCGCGGGGTAGACTCAGGAGTGACCACTGCGCCTTTGACGAGGCCGGTTCACCCCTCCTGCCTTCCACGCCTGCCGCCCCCAGAGCGACCGCGCAGCGGACGCGTGCAGCGGGAGTGCCGACTGAGCGCCGAAGGTGCGCCAAAGGTAAGCCCGTCTGCGCCTGGCCCGCGCCCAGTGCCAGGACCCCTGGCCCCCGCAGACCCCAGCCCACCCGCCGGACGTACGACGCCGCCACCCTCAACGCACTCAACGCCAGCTGAATCCCAGGATGCTACCGAGCCACCCCGAGACACACCCACTGACCCTTCTGCTGCAACGCCTGCAAGTTCACCTGCATCCGGACCAGCACTACTCCAGCACCAACCAAGACCAAGACGAGCAACAGCAGCAGCCACCTGAAATGCATCCTGCTCAACACCCGCTCCGTCCACAGACACGCCATCGAGCTCTGGAACCGCTCGACACAACCTCACCAGACGTCGCCTTCCTCACGGAAACCTGGATGAACGCCTCTTCAGCGCCCGACATCGCCATCGCCATCCCAGACGGCTACAGGATCATCCGAAGGGACCGCATCAACCAGACCGGAGGAGGCATCGCCATCATCCACAGGAACACCATCCGCATCACGACCAACACCGACAACACCCCCGCACCCGCCAAGTACCTGCACTTCCAGGTCCACATCAACCCCAAGACCACCCTCAGAGGCACCCTCATCTACAGACCCCCGGGACCACGCACACAATTCAGCGAAGACATCGCCGACTTCATCAGCCCGCACGCCCTCCCCTCCGCTGACTACATCCTCCTCAGGGACCTCAACTTCCACCTGGAGAACAACAACGACCGCAACACCACCACCCTGCTGGACAACCTCGCCAACCTCGGTCTCAAGCAGCTGGTGACCAACCCCACCCACTACGCCGGACACACACTCGACCCCGTCTTCTCATCCAGCAAGGACATCGCCTTCAGCCAGGCCACCGGACTCCACTGGACGGACCACAGCTGCGTCCACTTCAGCTTCAGAAGGACCACGATCCACCACCACCAGCAACAGGTTGCACGCAGAAGCTGGAACAAGATCACAGCCGACCAGCTCGCGACCTCCCTGAGCATGAACCCTCCCACCAGCGCAACGAACCCAAGCCAGGCGGCCACCAACCTCGCGAAGTGGATCAGCAACTGCGCAGACGACCTCGCCCATCTGAAGACCCCGCCTAGCAGACCCGGCAGCAAGAAAGCCCCATGGTTCACCGACGAACTCAATAGCTCCAAGAAGAACTGCCGAGCCCTCGAGAGAACATGGCGCAGAGACCCAACACCGGACAACATGACTGCCCTCAAGCTCGCCACCCGAAAGCACCACCAACTCATCCACTCCACCAAGAAAACCGCATTCAAGGAACGACTGGACAACAACGCACACAACAGCAAGGAACTCTTCAACATCGTTAAAGAGCTCTCCAACCCCAACGCCGGAAACAACGACATCACCCCTTCGCAAGACCTCTGCAACTCCCTCGCCTCCTACTTCCACAACAAGATCGCGGACATACACAACAGCTTCAGCACTCAACCGACGCACGCCACGACCGAACCACCGCCCCCCACCACCACCCTCCGCGCCTGGACCCCGATCAGCACCGAAGACACCGTCCGCACGATGAACTTCATCCACTCCGGATCTCCTACCGACCCCTGCCCCCACCACGTCTTCAACAAGGCCGACGCTGTCATCGCACCCCACCTGCGGGACATCATCAACACCTCCTTCGACACCGCCACCTTCCCGGAGAGCTGGAAGCACGCCGAACTCAGCGCTCTACTAAAGAAGCCATCAGCCGACCCCACCGACCCCACCGACCTCAAGAACTACCGCCCCATCTCGCTGCTCCCGTTTCCTGCAAAAGTCATCGAGAAGACCGTCAACAAGCAGCTGGCCGCCTTCCTCGAGACGAACGGTTCCCTCGACCTCTCGCAGTCTGGCTTCCGGGCCAACCACAGCACCGAGACCGCCCTGATCGCAGCCACAGATGACATCCGAGCACTGCTTGACAATGGAGAAACAGCAGCCCTCATCCTCCTAGACCTCTCCGCGGCCTTCGACACTGTCTGCCACCGTACACTAGTGCAGCGACTCAGCAACGTCGGAATCCAGGAGAAGGCACTGGAGTGGATCATCTCCTTCCTCGCCGGAAGGACACAGAGAGTCCGCCTCCCCCCGTTCAGATCTGAAGCCACCGAAGTCATCTGCGGCGTTCCTCAAGGCTCCTCGCTCAGTCCAACCCTCTTCAACATCTACATGAGCCCCCTCGCAGACATCGCACGCCAGCACAACCTCAATATCATCTCCTACGCCGACGACACCCAGCTGATTCTCTCCCTCACCAACGACCCCGCCACCGCCAGAGCCAACCTTCACGAAGGGATGAAAGAAGTAGCCGAATGGATGAAGAACAGCCGCCTGAAACTGAACTCGGACAAGACAGAAGTCCTCATCCTGGGATCCTCACCCTCCGCCTGGGACGACTCCTGGTGGCCCCCCGCCCTAGGCAGCGCACCCAAACCAACAGACCACGCATGCAACCTGGGCTTCATCCTGGACTCCTCCCTCTCCATGACCAGACAAGTCAACGCCGTCTCCTCGTCGTGCTTCAACATCCTGCGCATGCTACGTAAGATCTTCCGGTGGATCCCCACCGAGACCAGGAAGATGGTCACCCAGGCCCTCGTCACCAGCCGTCTGGACTACGGCAACTCCCTCTACGCCGGAACCACCGCCAAACTCCACAAGAGACTCCAGCGAATCCAGAACGCCTCAGCACGACTCATCCTGGACATCCCCCGTCGCAGCCACATCTCCGGATACCTGAGAGACCTGCACTGGCTCCCGGTGAACAAGAGAATCACCTTCCGACTCCTCACCCACGCACACAAAGCCCTACACAACCAAGGCCCAGGATACCTCAACAGCCGCCTCAACTTCTATGCTCCCAAACGCCAGCTTCGATTGACCGGCCACGCCCTCGCCGCCGTCCCCCGCATCCGAAGAGCCACCACAGGGGGACGGTCCTTCTCCTACCTCGCCGCCAAGACATGGCACTCCCTCCCGACCCACCTCCGCCTGACCCAGGACCACCTCGCCTTCTGGAAGCAACTCAAGACCTGGCTGTTCGAGCAGTAGCGGACCCCCCTCCCCCAGCACCATGTGACCCTCTGGGTGAGTAGTGCGCTATATAAATGCTTTGATTGATTGATTTAGGAGGACCATGCATGGAGATGAGGATTCATTGAGCCATAATTCTGTCAGGATTGTTAAGTCAAAGTTTTGGCTCATTATGAGATCTGCGACATCAGCGGTATGCTTAACTGCTGAGCCCCAATTAATTAGGAGGCCAGATAAAGGGGGGTCGGAGAGAGTGTTGTGTGATGGGGTGGACAATGGTACTGGCTCTAGGTTGCTATCAACCACACTTCTGTAGCGGAGGGTGGCTGATCTGTAGGGGCTGATAGTGACCGTGCGGATGGCATGTTCGACCTTCACGACTTGTGGACTAGGGGTTACTGAGGCAGAGTTGTAGGAAAGGAGGATGGCTAAAACTTCCTCTTCAATAAGGTCTAGCGGACTTGGGGTGACCAGGGTAGAGTTGTAGGAGAGGAGGAGAGCTAGAATTTCCTCCTCCGAGAGGTGGCATGGTTACTTGCGAGGGCGAAGGTGTCTCAAGGAAAGTGGTAGGGGTGATTGAGGGCTCTGTGGTAGGGAGGTGGGTGGGGTTAAATGGAGGCTTGAACTTAGAGAAGGAGAGTTCAGTAAGGTGAAGAAGGTTCTTTAGGTCCAGAATGGAGTTATGGATGCTCTGCGTTAATTTGGCTGCTCTATAGAGCAGAGTTTTGATATCCATATATGAGGAAGGCGCATGAAGGCAGGGAGACAGTGGTTTGGTGGCGGTTCTATTGGCCAGCGTTGGTGGTAGGGTAGAGGGGCTAATGTTCTTGTCTACTTGAATTGTGGCAGGCACCTATCATAGACAGTGTGAAAAAGATATCTAAAACATCGTGACATTGTAACACTACAAACAGTCCAGTGTTAAACCATGCCCAAACAATGTATGCCTTAGAATAGCTGCTAGGAAATATCAAATAAACTGCAATGCATGCTGCATTCATCAATCACCACATGTTAGTCCTAGAATCATGTTTACATTCCTGTGTGCCATTATGAGGGAATGTGAATGTGATTTTGCTTGAGTAGGTTAAGGAATCCCTTGTGCAAAGGTAACAATGTGCTTTGTACATCTCTAACAAAGGTTTATGTTGGAGGGTGAAGAACCAAGTGCTACATCTACACATTTGTGAACCCCAGTCACCTCTGATATCCCACAGTAAATCCTGCAGGCTGATTTCAAGGAGTCCCTGAGACAATCCAATGACTAGTCATAGGTCAATCTCTAGAGACCTTGCAGAGGTAGTGGAAGCAGTCAGATGCCACAAAGAGGTGCAAGTTAACCAGATTTTGGAGGTCTTCTGCCTCCTATATTCATGGTCATCGAACATGTGTACCCATGGCCACACCCACCGTTGTCCCTTTGGGTTGGAAAAGGCTTGGCAGGGCTTCCATAAGGCAGATAAAGGCTGTGGGGCTTTGCAGGTTAAGACATTGTGGCAGATCTCTGCTAACCTATGGCATGGGAGGGAACATGTATTCTTTTAATCCTTGCTTCTCCAGCTCAGCCGAACCCTGCTCTGCTTGCTGTGTCAGCATTTGCTGGGCATGTGTGTAGATGAGTAGGATCTGCTTCACATGTTTACCCTCACTTTTTGCTAGTGTTTCACTGTTTTTTTACTTTAGTCTGGCTGAGACCCTGCTATTCAGGGTCCCAGCCTAGCTGCTTCCTCTCTAAATTGATTGCATGTACTTTAGGTACACTCCAGATTGGATTCTGGGGTACCCTTGTGAGTCCCTAGTATATGGTATACTATGTACCCAGGCCATAGTTACCCCAGAGGCCTACCAGGGGCTGCATCATGTATTCTGCCACCCCTGGAAAGCAATGCAAAATGACACCACAGGTCTGCTACTGCAGCCTGGGTAAGGTGGTGCATGCACCCCTTACTGAGGTATAGGTTCACTATCCCACACCTATCACTGCACTAAGGGCCATATGTAGGTAGCTAAATACCGGTCGGTAACGGCCGAAAATCGGTAAATTTCCCGTTACCGACCGGTATTTAGGCGAATGAGATGTAGGAGTCCAAAAAGAAAGGTTCGGTAATTATGAATCGGTAAATACCGATTCATCTTTACCGAATTCTAAATTACCGATTCATAATTACCGAATTCATATTTACCGAATCGGTAAATATGAAATGGTAAAACGAGAAAAGAGATGTAGGTAAATTGGTTATTACCGAATACCATGAAATTCGGTATTTAAGAGTCGGTAATTAACACTGAGTGAAAGCAGGTGGTAATCAGCCACAGTGCATATAAGCAATCCCAAAATGCAACAGCATGAACACCATGGCGGCCCTCTATGTGATTGCAAGGCGCCTACGTCTACAGGCAGCAGGTCTGAGGATTTGGAGACGGGAGGAGCGCATTTACAGACAGCGCAGCACACTCTTTCAACAGACTGAGGCTGAGATACATGAAAGGTACAGGCTACACCCCCAAACCATCATGGACCTGATAAGGGACTTGCACCCACTCCTGGACCATCCAACAACAAGGGCGCATGCCATACCTCCACATGTGCAGGTGCTCTGTAGCCTACATCTACTGGCATCTGGCAGTTATCAGGGGGTGATAGCTGCGGTAGGCGGGGTATCCCAGAGTTGCCTGTCCCGTTTCTTCAGGAAGTTCCTGGATGCCATGATGCAGAGAATGCAACACTACATTAGCTTCCCAAACACACAGGCTGAACTGCTGAAAACAAAGACCGACTTTTACCAGCTGGCACAGTTCCCGCATTTCATAGGCTGTATTGATGGCACACACATTCCAATCTGCCCACCAGCAGCCACTGAGCATATCTACAGGAACAGAAAGTCCACCCACTCCATAAATGTGCAGGTAATCTGCGATGCTGGCAACATAATCACTGACCTCGTAGCAAAGTTTCCTGGGAGCACCCACGACTCCTACATCTTCTAGAACATTGGGATCTACACACGCCTGGTTGCCGGAGAATTCGGAGAAGGATACCTGCTAGGCAAATCACTGTGACACTCCCTAATACTTACCGCATATGAATGTGTATTGGTGTATGTGACTAATGGTACTCTCTTACTCACCTAGGCGATAGTGCATATGCCGTGCGGTCATTCATCCTCACTCCCTACCTACACCCATCAACCCTGAGTGAGAGACGATATAATGTGGCACACAAATCAACACACAACGTGGTGGAGCGCACGTTTGGACTATTGAAAAGCAGGTTCCGCTGCCTCCACAAAAGCGGAGGCGCACGTCAGTACACACCCATCATCTGCTGCAAAATCATTGCAACTTGTGCAATGGTGCACAACCTTGCCACAAAGAAAGGTACAGATGTGGAAATAACAGATTTTGAGGACAATGATGATGAAGTTGCACAGCCAGAGCCCAACGCAGCAGGAGTGCCAGCAGCAACAGATGGGAGACAGAGACGGGCAGAGATCACATGCAACTATTTCTGAGTAAGTGAGGAGACACAGCCAGTTATTGGATGCAATGACATAGTTTTAATTTGTGGGCACTACGCCACAACACAAATGATCAAACTTGCCTATGAAATATGTGACATCCATAGTAGGATGTCATGGGTTACTTCACCCAACTCTGTCCTGGTAGTGTGGGCTGCATCAGCGTCTGCGGCCACGCACTACAGTGTGGGATGCCAGTGACTCACTGTCCTCCCTGGCTGTGTAACTAGTGGCAGCCCCATGCCGTCTGCTGCTCCTCCGGGTGTCTATTACTGGGGGGGTAATGCTGCTCCTACTGGTCGTGTCCTCGCTGTCCCCAACATCCACAGCACCAGTTGTGGCAGACTGGCTTGTAAGCAGCACCTCAAGAGCAGTGGTCACCTTCACCAGCCCCCTAGAAACATCATTGCTGCAGTGCGCAAGCCCCTCCTGCATTGCCACGGAGCGCCTGCAGAACAGCGAAGTGGCAGTTGCTAGGCGGTTCACTGCCCTTGTGTGGTGATCAATTTTCTGCCTCTCCCTTCGCCGTGTTGCTCTGTCCTCATCCATTTTACTGCACAGCAGCATCACAGACTGGGACATGTCCCGCATGCCCGCAGCCATCTCCCTCATGCCCTCAGCCATTGAGCTTATGCCCCTGTCAATGTTGCCCATTTTTTCATTGAGGCCCTTCATTTGGCGCTGTACTGACTGGATTGCCTTGCCTTGTAGGCGCTGCACTTTCACCATGGTTGCCTCCAGCCCTCCGAATACACCATGGCTCTCACCCTGTAGAGGTGGACTGGTCACCCGAGCCCTCCGAATACACCATGGCTCTCACCCTGTGGAGGTGGACTGCTCACCCGAGCCCTGCGGTGGCGTCTGGTACCTGTGTGTGCTCCCTCAGAGGCGGACAGCAAACTGGCAGTGCTAACATCCAGTGGCACAGTGGATGTTTCCTCCCCCCTCGAGTCTTCTGATGAGGACTCGGACACATGCAGTCTGGCTACAGCATGCCTCCTAGACCTAACCAATGCAGGTGGTGTTGATGCTAGTGAGGCCAGCAGTAGTGGCGAGGCTGACTGTGGTGGCGTGGCTGGCTGTGGTGGTGAGGCTGGCTGTGGTGGTGAGGCTGGCTGTGGTGGTGAGGCTGGCTGTGGTGCTGTTGCCTGCCCATCACTCGTGGTGGCCTTCTCGGTGCTGTCCTTCCGGGGTGCACTCTCTCCCTTCTCCTGAGCGTCCTGCGCGAAGTATCACCTGTGGACAGAAATGTAACATCAGCTCAGTGTACCTGCAGCCCTGCATTGCTCACATCATAATACATTCTGCAACACTATCTCATTGTCCTCTGCCTGCTTTTCGCTGATGTGTGTCACATGCCTTGTTGTTCTGTGTGATTCCTGTCATGATAGGGGTTTCAATGACTACATATCCCATAATGCATTGCTGGTCTGCACAAACACCTGTACTGGAGTGGGATTCACATTGCCCAATTGGGGGTTTGGGATAGGGGAAGGGGGGGGGCACAATGCTGTGCATGCTTCTTACCTTGTTTGGTAGCAGCTCTGGCAGAGCTGTCTGCATCCCCAATCCCAACCACACTTTTGGGCTCAATCGTGGACTCCACGAGCTGCTCAAGTTCAGTCAGGGCAGGTGCCCTGTTCCTTCCTCCTCCTGTCTGGCTGGCCTGTTTTTTCAGATCAGACATCTTCCTCTTTGTGATGATCCGGATGTCGTCCCACCGCTTCTTCAGCACATCAATGTCCCGGGGGGTCACTCCTATGGCATTTACCTGCGCCTGGATTCCAAGCCAGATCCTTTGTTTTTCTGATTCTGCCACTTGCAGGAACTGCTTTCCAAAAAGCTTGGTGTGCTGCCTCACTACCTCCTCCACAAGGACCTGCAGTTCCTTTGGACTGAATTTCAGTTTCCTCTTCCTTTCCCCTCCATCTCTTTCTGTGTCCTGGCTGGACATTGTGTCAGATTTCTTGTGCAAGTTCAGGCACTGGCTCTGTTGCTCTCCTCTGCACTCCCAGCCTCTCCAGAGTCTTCTGATTGTGTGCACCTGCCTGGGTGTGGCCACTTCCTGGATGGGTGGGGTGGGGTTTGTACAGGATTGGCTGATTCCTCAATTGCTGTTCATTTGAATTTCCGAATCGGTAAATACCTATTCGGTATTTACCGATTCGGTAAATACCGAGTCGGTATTTACCGATTAGGTAAATACCGGTTCAGAAACACAGGTCGGTATTGTTGATTCGGTAAACATTTGCCGAATTTTACCGAATCGGTAAAAAGTACCGAACAATTAGGTACATAGGAAATACCGATTTCTAAATACCTATTCGGTAAAATTCGGTAATTTGGAATCGGTATTTCAAGGTTACCTACATATGGCCCATAGTAACCTATCAGTCACCCCTATGGCAGGCCTTATCAATCCTGAAGGCAGGGTGCTTGGTTCTATGTGAGAGGATGCCCAGGCATGAGCTGAGCCCCTCTGCAGCCTTCGGAATCTCTTTTCCAGGGTTGTCAGTGGTGCAGCATGACCATATACTCTTAAGTGCATTATATCTAAGACGGTTAATGCTAACTTTGGACTGGCTGCACGGAAACATGTCTTGTTTGGTATCAAACACCTTGGAACCATACCCCCACATCAGTTCTTGATGTGAGGATATGATCCCACCCTTCTAGAGGGAGAGACAGGGCAGTACTGGTATACCCGGTAGAAATCTAATAGAGCTCTGGCATCACAAAATGGATGCTGCAGTCACAGACACGGGTCTGGCCTCCTGCTGCTGACTGAAACTCCGGCAGGGGAGGCCTGGACAATAGGTTTCCTGTCACAGGGAGGTGTAACCACCTCACAGACAGGCTTATGTGTATTGGGGCTGGGTGGGAGCACTCTCAGAGTGCTTTGAAGTCCTGCACTATTTGGTGTCCCTGTGCATAATCCAGCTCACACCGGTTCAGGGGCTTCCAGTCCCTGCTCTGGCATGAAACTGGATGAAGGAAAAGGGTGTAGCCACCCCTCTTTCCAAACCCTCCCATAGGTGGGTCCCCAGAGTTAATCCAACCCCTTCCTTAGGTACAAGTAAGGAACCTCTGTAACCAGAACTTTAGATATCCCTGAACAAAACTCTGAAGCTGAATCCTGGAACTTCGATGCTCTGCTAAAGACTAGAGGACTGAAGAAATCTCCCTTGGGGTCTAGGAGTGACTCCCCTGCTTGGCAGGCACCAACAAAGCATTTTTGCCAGTCTGCATCTCCGAAGCTCCCGCCGGACTCTGAAGTATTTGCAGCCCAGGAAGAGGGTTTCCAGACATCTCAGAGGCAGACCTGAGTCCCCAGCAAAGCTGAGATCTGCAGCCCTCGTGAGTAGCGTGGAACTGGAACTCCTGGTCACTGTGCACTTTTGCAAGTGTATTGACTTCTCGACATCTCTTGAAGTCATGCTTGGGGTTACTTGTAGCCCCTACCTTGAGCAGAGAATCTACTGAAGATTGTCAGCCTAGTCACCCAGAGTGACCCGTGGGCCGCCATTTTGTGTTTCTTCTTGTGGTCCCTTCACGATCCCTGGTCTGTCGACTGGTGGCCCCTGAGGGGGTAACTTTGAATTTTCTTGGGCTTCCCTGGTTGCTCCAGACGTACCCTGACTCCCAACCAAGTGGTGAGTCCCTCAGATCTTGCTGGTCTGCATGGAAGCATCTTTCTCTTTTCTGCATGGGTTGCTGTTGCCAAGGCTTGTTGTATCCAATCTGGGCACCGATGCTGCAGCACTCAACATCCTTTGTGGTACAGCTCAAATCCAGCTCCTGGTTGTCCTCGACACCTCCTGGACCTCGTAGCTGAAGAGTCAAGCTTCACCTCCTCCACCTGAAATCACCCGACACCAGTAGGCATCCGCCTATCGCCTTCCTGGTCACTGGAAAGTGACCCAGACTCTGTCCCCTCTGCTATCAGGTTATCCTTGGCTTCAATCCAGGCTTGGATCTCTTCGGACACTTCGCATCTTCCCGGCAGCAACACTTCTTCACCTGCTCCCATTGAAATCGACGACGCGACCCAACACTGTTTGACACCTATGCACCTGTCTTCCCTGGGTTAGGTAACACGAGTACTCTGGTGCTCACGTGGGTGTTGACCCTAGAACTTCTTAAGTCCCAAAAGGTATGGTCCTGACTCGTTTCTAAGTGTTCCTAATCTTTAAAAATCCCCATAGAAGCTAACGGGAACTCGCAGCTGTGTTCTCACACTGCACATGGCCCCCGTGGGTCCCCTGTGTCACTACCATGGGTGGTTCCTTGGGGTCGCAGTGCTTCTACAGGCTCTAGGCCTTGTGTCTAGTTAAGTTGTGGTTCTTATACCACTATTTTAGTATATGGCTTGGCTCACCTCTAGGGTCTAGGGCCTGACGTGTATTTGTACTATTTTACTGTTATATTTGAAGTGTAACTTATGTGTTTTGACCTCTAGTCTCATAAAGAGACTAGGAGGGTGTGTTTAGAAATAAATACATATATTATATATATATACTTGGTGTGGTTGTCTTTCATTTAGCCATTCAAGAGATTATAGACTGGTAAAACAAGCTGCTTTACATTCCTTCAAGACTTAGCCTGAAGGCTGCTCTCCATAGCCACCACTAGGATAGCTTTCAATAAAGGTTGTCTTTAACCTATAACCAATAAGGGGTTGTTTGGACTATTACAGGGTGCCCACTATAGCTAGTGGACAGCATATACCAGGCCAACTTCTCACAATGCCCTTCCCTCTTCCCAGCCATTGTATTTTCTGGTCTTTTGGTTCTTTGTGCTCCATTCATAAGCAGTAGTACTATCATCCTTCAAACAACTTTGCATCTGTTCAGTAGTTCGAGGGGAATACCCAGAGATATCTAGCAATTTACTGTCATGTCCCTTCTTACTCCAGGACAAGATTTCTCAATCACAGATATTCCCAGTAGATGTTTGTTGCAAATTCAATATGCATGCTTGTTTTACTTTATTCGCTCATTTCCTGTTCATCTCTTTAAAAAAAAAAAATAATACTTGAAGTTAAGTTCAGATAAAAGCATTGAAAAGCTGTTATAGTTGGCTTTTTCAGTGGGCTCACCCCAGATTTTTTGCTTTTTGGCCTCCCATTTTTTATTGGTTTTAGGACTCTGGGCACTTTACCACAGCTAATCAGTGCTAAAGTGCATATACTCTCCATGTAAATTGTGTTTATGGATTGGTGTTTCCATAATTGGCTTTTTTGATTTACTACTAAGTAAAGTGGACTGTGTCTGCCTATGGCCTGTAAATCAAATGCAACTAGTGGGCCTGCAGCATTTGCTTCACCACCGGCACACATGGCTTTCCAAAGGTGTCTCAGACCTCCCACTGCTATATATTTGCACAGTTTTTGACTCCCGTGTTACCCACTTGCCAGACCCTTCCCTTTTCTTACATCTAAGTAACCTCTATGGTAGTCCCAAAGGAGACCCATAGGCAGGATGCAGTGTATTTAAAAAGTAGGACATGTAGTGGTGTCTTTTTGCATGTCCTAATAGTAAAATACTGTGTATTTCATTTTCACTGTTGAAAGGCTATCTCTTCCATAGCTTAACATGGAAGCTGATTTGTAACACTTTACAAATGTAGCTTACCAGTGAGATCCGATAGAAAAATGGAGCTTAGTATGCCTGAACTCAGGATTTAAAAATACATCTTTTAGTAAAGATGATTTTGATATTACGTGTTTGAAAATACCACTTTTTGAAATTGGGTATTTTCTTGTCTAACCATCTATGTGCCTCTGCCTTTTTGTGTATTCCTCGTCTGTGTTCAGAGTGACAGGAGCAGGGGACTACCATTCACACTAGACAGGCACAAGGGGGGGGGGGTGAGGTGTGTCCTGTCTTTCCTGGGTGAATCATAGCCAGGCTGAATAGACCTGGCTGCATTTAGAATAGTTATTGCCTTCACCTGAATGGACTGTGGCTGCCTCTCACAGCTAACTCCACCTCCCGAGGTGAACCTGAACCAGGATAACCTGTTTATGTGTGCCATATTTGTTTGTACCAATTTCAAAGGAAAATGTGGTAAATATTGGGGCCCTGACCCCAGAACTTTAGATTACTGCTGGACTGAGGAACATGCCAGGTAGAAGAGCTGAAAGAGCTGCCAGGGAGAGTACTGCCTTTTTGCCATTGTTGCTTTTTTGGGTGGGTTGGCCTGCAGTAGCTGCTTCTGTCTTGGGCAGCAAAATGACTGGGCTGTTCCTTCTGCAGCCTAAGTGCTTGATGTACAGCTTGCCTCCTGTTGGAAGTCTCAGGGAAATCAAAGACATCAACATCTTCTGGGTACCAGCTTCTGGAACTGGATGTTTCAGCTGCCACAGAGGAGAAATGTAACCTGATGCCATCAACGATGCCGCTGTCGGCTCCGTGACCTGATAGCACCACAGAGGGCACTATGCAGTTTGCACTGCAACCCTGGTCTCTCAGATGCCGCCATATGACGCTGCCACCGAGCTCCTGCCTGCACCTTGACCTGTGGGCACTGCACTTCTCACCGCCTCACTTCACACCGCCGCCCTGGTATCCCAATGATGCAGCTCCATGCCGATCTTGATGCCACTGCTTGCACCGTGGTTTGGGGGCACCACTCGTAAGTTCCATGATGCATCACCCCGTTCCATACCGCAGCCTCGGCACACCGACACTGGTACTATCGATTCCCGTTCATCAGCTGACAACAGAGCTTCAACGTTGACTACAATGATGACTGCACTGTGACCTGTCAGCACTGCAATGAGCACGGCCCTGCTTCACACCTCAGGCCTGGTCTCACCGATGCCGCTGGATGACCGTCAACGAGCCGCTGCCTGCACCGTGGCGTGAGGGCACCACACATCACAGCGCTCTGCTTCACATTGGAGCCCCTATGCCTGCCAATGCCTTTTCTCCTGACTACAAACTCATGGAGTTCAACCTGCAACGCATGTGACTTCAAGGGCCCGATGACTCCTGCACAGCTTCGGGAAACGACACCGGCCGATGCCGCTCTCTGGAGATCACCACAAGTTCCAAGGCCCTGCATCCCTAAGGTACTGTTTTATAGGTCTCCCTGACACTGTAGCTGGCCGGTGACGCTGAGACTGACCAGAACTGTTGGAATTGTTTGTTCACAATGCCCTGAAAGCCCCGGACAGAGCTATCAACTTCAAGGAACAGTTTTTAAAGTCTATTTTTGCTTTATTGGCATATTGAATAACTGTATGTTGGATTTTGATCATTTGGGTCTTATTTTTCACAGATAAATATTGGCTATTTTGCTAAAATTGGTGTGGTGTCATTTTGTCGTGTTTTCACTGTATTACTGCTGGTTATGGGCAAATGCTTTCCACACTGCCTCTGAGATAAGCCTGACTGCTCATGCCAAGCTACCAAGAGGGTGAGCAGGGGTTATTTCAGAAGTGTAACTCCCTTATCCTGACTAGGAAGAAGGGTCCCTACTTGGACAGGGTAACAACCTGCCAACTAAAGACTCATATTTCTAACACAAGCAGATTACTTTTTAGTTTTCAGCAAGTTTATTGCCCCTTGGTTAATTCTTACTTATTTTTCTACTTTAGGCTTGAGCCCTGTAAGTACCGTCAGTGCTAGTGCAATTCCACTCCTCTCTAACTTTGGCATCTAGTACTTTCCTGTCATTTTGGAATTTTCTGAATCTCCAGTATTCATCATTGGATGTGTGCCCTGGAATTGCCACCATTCTTGATACTTTGGAGGTTTTTTATTCCTTTGTGCTTTTTCCTTTAGGTATTCTTTATTGCAGACAGCTACCTCCAACACATTTTGTAACTGATTGAACCAAAGTGAGCAGTAGAGAGTTTCAACCCTACCATAGTCAAGTTAGGTCAAATGTGACGCAGACTTCTTTCTGTCCACCTGCTAAATTCCACCTCTCCCCACGCAGACTTCTTTCTGTCCACCTGCTAAATTCCACCTCTCCCCATTTGCTGCCTCTGTGACCCTGTATGTTTTCTCCCTCTGCTCAACATACTCCCCAATTGATGATGCTGCTCAGGTGGTATCTAGGCATCTAGTCCTGCCCTAGATCTTGCAATTCTCTGTAACAAAGGAGGAGGTCAACATAAATGGTCAGGAACTCTTGTCGTCAACCTTGGATAGCACTGAGGTGACATTTTCTGTGTTAGGGAAGTTACTTTGGAAATATTTTGGACAATTTAGACTTTTAATGGATGTGGCTTGAGTTTGGATATTACATTGGGACTTTTGGACACTTTTCATTCTGACTCATCCTTTTCTTTATTGTCCCCATTAGACACTGTGCATAGATATTTCCTATGACATTATTGACATGTTGTTGTCTGTTGTCTACCCCCCCAACTTACCCTCCATTCCTTTACTCAGGTTTCATTTTGGTTATTTTACCTATCGTCACACCATTTGTTATAGTTTATAAACTTTTCTTTTCTTATACCTACTTGGATGTTTTGTGTGTCGGAATACCTGTAGCTTGATGTGTGTGTGTGTGTGTGTGTGTTTGTGTTACTATCCTTGTGGGGACTTGGATGTGATAACACACTCACGCTGTGGGGACTTGATTGCACTGTGGGGACCTGAACCCAAGTCCCCACAAGGGAATGTCTTCTAAATGATAAAAAAAAATGACTCCAGGAACATCTGTGTCGATTTTTGCAACTTTTTAAATAATTGCCTTGTGGGGACCTGTGTTTCATTTTTGCTCAGCTCTGCCCCTGTGGATAGGAGGCGGTACTGCAGTCTTAAACACACTTTGCATTTAAACACACTTTCCTCACCAGAAACAGAAACTAGCAGCAGAAAGGACAGACATAACAAAGTAAAAGCTGCATAACCCTGTGTTTTTCCAAATATTTTCCTTTCAAATTACCCTTTTCTCTATTGATTTTAAACTTTTTGGGTCTATAAATTATTAGTGGCCTTCTATAGATTGCTAAAAGCAATTTGGGCCACTAATGCCATTTGATACCTATCTGCAAATAAACAATGACGGTGCAATAATTTATTGGAATGTCAGGAATGTCATGTCTTTTAATGGAATGTCAGGAATGTCATGTCTTTTAATGGAATGTCAGGAGTGTCATGTCTTTTATTGGAATGTCATGTCTTTTATTGGAATGTCAGGAATGTCATGTCTTTTAATGGAATGTCAGGAATGTCATGTCTTTTAATGGGATGACAGGAATGTCATGTCTTTTATTGAAATGTCAGGAATGTCATGTCTTTTAATGGAATGTCAGGAATGTCATGTCTTTTATTGGAATGTCAGCAATGGCTTGTCTTTTAATGGAATGTCAGGAATGTCATGTCTTTTATTGGAATGTCATGATTTTTATTGGAATGTCATGTCTTTTAATGGAATGTCAGGAATGTCATGTCTTTTAATGAAATGTCAGGAATGTCATGGCTTTTAATGAAATGTCATGTCTTGGAATGGAATGTCAGGAATGTCATGTCTTTTAATGGAATGTCAGGAATGTCATGTCTTTTAATGGAATGTCAGGAATGTCGTGTCTTTTAATGGAATGTCAGGAATGTCATGTCTTTTAATGGAATGTCATGTCTTTTAATGGAATGTCAGGAATGTCATGTCTTTTAATGGAATGTCATGTCTTTTACTGGAATGTCAGGAATGTCATGTCTTTTATTGGAATATCAGGAATGTCATGTCATGTCTTTTATTGGAATGTCAGGAATGTCACGTCTTTTAACGGAATGTCAGGAATGTCATGTCTTTTAATGGAATGGCAGGAATATCATGTCTTTTAATGGAATGTCAGGAATGTCATGTCTTGGAATAGAATGTCATGTCTTTTAATGGAATGTCAGGAATGTCATGTCTTTTATTGGAATGTCAGGAATGTCATGTCTTTTATTGGAATGTCAGGAATGTCATGTCTTTTAATGGAATGTCATGTCTTTTACTGGAATGTCAGGAATGTCACGTCTTTTAATGGAATGTCAGGAACGTCATGTCTTTTAATGGAATGTCATGATTTTTATTGGAATGTCATGTCTTTTAATGGAAGGTCAGGAATGTCATGTCTTTTAATGGAAGGTCAGGAATGTCATGTCTTTTATTGGAATGTCAGGAATGTCATGTCTTTTAATGGAATGTCATGATTTTTATTGGAATGTCATGTCTTCTAATGGAATGTCAGGAATATCATGTCTTTTAATGGAATGTCAGGAATGTCACGTCTTTTAATGAAATGTCAGGAATGTCATGTCTTTTAATGAAATGTCATGTCTTGGAATGGAATGTCAGGAATGTCATGTCTTTTAATGGAATGTCAGGAATGTCATGTCTTTTAACGGAATGTCAGGAATGTCATGTCTTTTATTGGAATGTAAGCAATGTCTTGTCTTTTAATGGAATGTCAGGAATGTTATGTCTTTTATTGGAATGTCAGGAATGTCATGTCTTTTAATGGAATGTCATGTCTTTTATTGGAATGTCAGGAATGTCATGTCTTTTATTGGAATCTCAGGAATGTCATGTCTTTTAATGGAATGTCATGTCTTTTATTGGAATGTCAGGAATGTCATGTCTTTTAATGGAATGTCAGGAATGTCGTGTCTTTTAATGGATTGTCAGGAATGTCATGTCTTTTAATGGAATGTCATGTCTTCTAATGGAATGTCAGGAATGTCATGTCTTTTAATGGAATGTCATGTCTTTTATTGGAATGTCAGGAATGTCATGTCTTTTAATGGAATGTCAGGAATGTCATATCTTGGAATGGAATGTCAGGAATGTCGTGTCTTTTATTGGAATGTCAGGAATGTCATGTCTTTTAATGGAATGTCAGGAATGTCATGTCTTGGAATGGAATGTCATGTCTTTTAATGGAATGTCAGGAATGTCATGGCTTTTAATGGAATGTCAGGAATGTCATGTCTTTTAATGGAATATCAGGAATGTCATGTCTTTTAATGGAATGTCAGGAATGTCATGTCTTTTATTGGAATGTCATGTCTTTTAATGGAATGTCAGGAATGTCATGTCTTTTATTGGAATGTCAGGAATGTCATGTCTTTTAATGGAATGTCAGGAATGTCATGTCTTTTAATGGAATGACAGGAATGTCATGTCTTTTATTGAAATGTCAGGAATGTCATGTCTTTTAATGGAATGTCAGGAATGTCATGTATTTTATTGGAATGTCAGCAATGTCTTGTCTTTTAATGGAATGTCAGGAATGTCATGTCTTTTATTGGAATGTCAGGAATGTCATGTATTTTAATGGAATGTCATGTCTTTTATTGGAATGTCAGGAATGTCATGTCTTTTATTGGAATCTCAGGAATGTCATGTCTTTTAATGGAATGTCATGTCTTTTATTGGAATGTCAGGAATGTCATGTCTTTTAATGGAATGTCAGGAATGTCGTATCTTTTAATGGAATGTCAGGAATGTCATGTCTTTTAATGGAATGTCATGTTTTTTAATGGAATGTCAGGAATGTCATGTCTTTTAATGGAATGTCATGTCTTTTATTGGAATATCAGGAATGTCATGTCTTTTAATGGAATGTCAGGAATGTCATGTCTTTTAATGGAATGTCAGGAATGTCATGTCTTGGAATGGAATGTCAGGAATGTCATGTCTTTTAATGGAATGTCATGTCTTTTACTGGAATGTCAGGAATGTCATGTCTTTTATTGGAATGTCAGGAATGTCATGGCATGTCTTTTATTGGAATGTCAGGAATGTCACGTCTTTTAATGGAATGTCAGGAATGTCGTGTCTTTTAATGGAATGTCAGGAATGTCATGTCTTTTAATGGAATGTCAGGAATGTCGTGTCTTTTAATGGAATGTCATGTCTTTTATTGGAATGTCAGGAATGTCATGTCTTTTATAGGAATGTCATGTCTTTTAATGGAATGTTAGGAATGTCATGTCTTTTATTGGAATGTCATGTCTTTTAATGGAATGTCAGGAATGTCATGTCTTTTATTGGAATGTCAGGAATGTCATGTCTTTTAATGGAATGTCAGGAATGTCATGTCTTTTATTGAAATGTCAGCAATGTCTTGTCTTTTAATGGAATGTCAGGAATGTCATGTTGTTGGAAACAGCCCTTTTTGCAGGATTATCCCCAAACTTTTTGCTTCTTCCTCCTTTATTTTTTCTGACCTGTGGTTGTTGGCAATAGGACTCTGGGCACTTTACCACTGCTGATCAGTGCTAAAGTGCATATGCTCTCTGTATAAATTGTTATATTGATTGGTTATCCATGATTGGTATATTTGTTTCACCTGTTGGCCCCTAGTAAAGTGCGCTGCGTGTGCCAGGGCTGGTGATTCAAATGCTACTAGTGGGCTGCAGCACTGATTGTGCCACCCACAGGAGTAGCGCTAAAATGATGTCTTAGGCCTGCTTGCAGTACCTATGTGCAGTCCAGGACTGCCATGTTGACCTGGCCAGTTCACCCACTGACCAGGCCTTATCCTTCCCTTTCTGTACATGTCAGGCATCCCTATGGTGGCCCTAGGTACCCCCCTGGGCTGGGTGCAGTGTATCTGAAAGGTAGGGCATGTACTGAGGTGTGTAACATGCCCTGGTAGTGAATTACAGCCATTTTCGTTTTTCACTGCTGAGAGGCTATCTTGCCCATAGGATAGAATGGGGAAGGCTGTTTACATGCCTATCTTCCCATAAGGGCAAGATAGAAAATCCAAGTTTGGTATCTCTGTGCTCAGAATTTAATTATACATCTTTTTAGCAAGATGGTTTTTAAATTCACTGTGTGAGAATAGCACTTTTTAGAAAGTAGCTATTCTCCTGTTTAACCTTCCTGTGTGCCTGTGTGGTGGTTGGCTGACTGGTGTCATGTGATGGGCCAGGTGGCTCCAGGAGCCTGGATGAGTCAGCAGCAGGGTGAATAGGGAGATCTGCTTTAGATGGGTGGGAGGAGTAGTCCCTGGGTTTGAATAGGGCTGCCCCTGACAAACACAAAGCTGGCTCCACCCCCTGCTGGCCAGGCTGAGGACTCTGCCTCTGCTGGCACAAAGAAGGCTCCACCTCCTGCTGAGCGTCTAACGACCCTGCCCCTCACTCTGAAAGGAACCAGGTGCTCCAGAGCAGAGCACACCCAGGAACCGGTTTGAGCAGGGGAATCCCCCCACTGCAACACAAGAGACAAAGACTTGGAGGGGTATAAGAAGAGGACCCCAGACACCTAAACTTTAGATCACTTTGGAACTAAGAAGAAACCTCTGCCAAGGAGAAAGCTGAAAAGGACTGAAGAGGAGAAGACTGCCTGCTTGCTGTTTTGCTTTGCTGCCAAGGAGAGGGGAAGGACTTTGCTGTGTCCCCTTCTTTTGATTCTGATCTCCAAGGGCCTGAGAAGAGCTGGCTCCCTGTTAAGAAGTCCCAGGAACAAAAGGACTTCACCACCAGCTCCCCTGGAACTCTGCTGAGAGAGTTCTGACCTGCCTTGGAGTGCTTGCCCAGTCTTGGGGCCTCAGGAGGTCGTTTTTGCTGTGTTTGGGAGCTGGGAAGCAGAAGCATGAACAAGAGTGACTGGTACCCAACGCATCATCCGATTGCGTGTCGCAAGACGAGAGTGCGAGGAAAATTTAATCGCGGCACCATCGCAACACGCAGGGTCCCCGCATCGCCGAGTGCGTCGAGCATCATCCCGAAGCGTGAAGATTCCTGGCATTGCGAGGGTCGTCGCAGAACCAGTTTGCGAACCGCACCACTGCCGGTGCGTGAAAGTCTCCAGTCGCTGCGTGCGTCGACGCAGAGTCCCGTTCCGTGGCGCATCGAGAGTTGCGGCGCCGGAAGGCAACGCTGCGCCACGCATCGCACCACCTCGAAGAGTGTCGCATCAAACCTGTGCGTGAAGCTTCCCCCTAAGAAACCTACGCAACGAAGGCCAAAGTCATCGCATCCTCCCCTTACAGATCGGAGCCGGCGCATCCACCTCTGCTGCGTGAAGCAGGGCTGCTGCAAAGCCTCCCCAGGATCTCAGGAGTATCGCATCGCCTTTGCAAGCTTCCTTGTCATAGCTTTTGGGAACCTTATCGCAACTACAGGTACTGTTGGGCACGAAAGTGTCGCATTTTGTGCATTGAGAGTCGCATTGTGCAGGACACTGACTTTTACATCCTGGAGTACTTTCTGCAAACTCTTGAACTATCTTTAAAGTAACCTTTTTGAATTCTATGTTGGTTTGTCTGGAGTATTTGGTCTTGTGAAGTTTTTAGTAAAGATTCCTTATTTTTCTAAAACTAGTGTGGAGTAAATCTGTGGTGTTTTCACTGTGTTACTGTGAGTGTTGGTACAAATACTTTACACATTGCCTTTGATAGCCTAGACTGCTCAGGTCAAGCTACCTAGAGGGTGAGCAGGGGTTATCTTAACAGTGTATCCACCTTTCCCTGACTAGAAGCAAGGGTCCCTACTTGGACAGTGGTACCTACCCTGCCAACTAGAGACCCCCAGATCTAACACATGTCTTTTATTGGAATGTCAGGAATGTCATGTCTTTTAATGAAATGTCATGTCTTGGAATGGAATGTCATGTCTTGGAATGGAATGTCATGTCTTTTATTAGAATGTCAGGAATGTCATGTCTTTTATTGGAATGTCAGGAATGTCATGTCTTTTATTGGAATGTCAGGAATGTCATGTATTTTAATGGAATGTCAGGAATGTCATGTCTTGGAATGGAATGTCATGTCTTTTAATGGAATGTCAGGAATGTCATGTCTTTTATTGGAATGTCAGGAATGTCATGTCTTTTAATGGAATGTCAGGAATGTCATGTCTTTTATTGGAATGTCATGTCTTTTAATGGAATGTCAGGAATGTCATGTCTTTTATTGGAATGTCAGGAATGTCATGTCTTTTAATGGAATGTCAGGAATTTCGTGTCTTTTAATGGAATGTTAGGAATGTCATGTCTTTTAATGGAATGTCATGTCTTTTATTGGAATGTCAGGAATGTCATGTCTTTTAATGGAATGTCAGGAATGTCATGTCTTTTATTGGAATGTCATGTCTTTTAATGGAATGTCAGGAATGTCATGTCTTTTATTGGAATGTCAGGAATGTCTCGTCTTTTAATGGAATGTCATGTCTTTTAATGGAATATCAGGAATGTCATGTCTTTTAATTGAATGTCATGTCTTTTATTGGAATGTCATGTCTTTTATTGGAATGTCAGGAATGTCATGTCTTTTATTGGAATGTCAGCAATGTCTTGTCTTTTAATGGAATGTCAGGAATGTCATGTCTTTTATGTCAGGAATGTCATGTCTGTTAATGGAATGTCATGTCTTTTATTGGAATGTCAGGAATGTCATGTCTTTTACTGGAATCTCAGGAATGTCATGTCTTTTAATGGAATGTCATGTCTTTTATTGGAATGTCAGGAATGTCATGTCTTAATGGAATGTCATGTCTTTTATTGGAATGTCAGGAATGTCATGTCTTTTAATGGAATGTCAGGAATGTCATGTCTTTTATTGGAATGTCATGTCTTTTAATGGAATGTCAGGAATGTCATGTCTTTTATTGGAATGTCAGGAATGGCATGTCTTTTAATGGAATGTCAGGAATGTCATGTCTTTTAATGGAATGTCAGGAATGTCATGTCTTTTATTGGAATGTCAGTAATGTCTTGTCTTTTAATGGAATGTCAGGAATGTCATGTCTTTTATTGGAATGTCAGGAATGTCATGTCTTTTAATGGAATGTCATGTCTTTTAATGGAATGTCAGGAATGTCATGTCTTTTATTGGAATGTCAGGAATGTCATGTCTTTTAATGGAATGTCATGTCTTTTATTGGAAAGTCAGGAATGTCATGTCTTTTAATGGAATGTCAGGAATGTCATGTCTTTTATTGGAATGTCATGTCTATTAATGGAATGTCAGGAATGTCATGTCTTTTATTGGAATGTCAGGAATGTCACGTCTTTTAATGGAATGTCATGTCTTTTAATGGAATGTCAGGAATGTCATGTCTTTTAATGGAATGTCATGTCTTTTATTGGAATGTCATGTCTTTTAATGGAATGTCAGGAATGTCATGTCTTTTATTGGAATGTCAGGAATGTCACGTCTTTTAATGGATTGTCATGTCTTTTAATTGAATGTCAGGAATGTCATGTCTTTTATTGGAATGTCATGTCTTTTAATGGAATGTCAGGAATGTCATGTCTTTCATTGGAATGTCAGGAATGTCATGTCTTTTAATGGAATGTCAGGAATGTCATGTCTTTTAATGGAATGTCAGGAATGTCATGTCTTTTATTGGAATGTCAGCAATGTCTTGTCTTTTAATGGAATGTCAGGAATGTCATGTCTTTTATTGGAATGTCAGGAATGTCATGTCTTTTAATGGAATGTCATGTCTTTTATTGGAATGTCAGGAATGTCATGTATTTTACTGGAATCTCAGGAATGTCATGTCTTTTAATGGAATGTCATGTCTTTTATTGGAATATCAGGAATGTCATGTCTTTTAATGGAATGTCATGTCTTTTATTGGAATGTCAGTAATGTCATGTCTTTTAATGGAATGTCAGGAATGTCATGTCTTTTATTGGAATGTCATATCTTTTAATGGAATGTCAGGAATGTCATGTCATTTATTGGAATATCAGGAATGTCACGTCTTTTAATGGAATGTCATGTCTTTTAATGGAATGTCAGGAATGTCATGTCTTTTAATGGAATGTCATGTCTTTTATTGGAATGTCAGGAATGTCATGTCTTTTAATGGAATGCCAGGAATGTCATGTCTTGGAATGGAATGTCATGTCTTTTAATGGAATGTCAGGAATGTCATGTCTTTTATTGGAATGTCAGGAATGGCATGTCTTTTAATGGAATGTCAGGAATGTCATGTCTTTTAATGGAATGTCAGGAATGTCATGTCTTTTATTGGAATGTCAGCAATGTCTTGTCTTTTAATGGAATGTCAGGAATGTCATGTCTTTTATTGGAATGTCAGGAATGTCATGTCTTTTATTGGAATCTCAGGAATGTCATGTCTTTTAATGGAATGTCATGTCTTTTATTGGAATGTCAGGAATGTCATGTCTTTTAATGGAATGTCAGGAATGTCGTGTCTTTTAATGGAATGTCAGGAATGTCATGTCTTAATGGAATGTCATGTCTTTTAATGGAATGTCAGGAATGTCATGTCTTTTATTGGAATGTCATGTCTTTTAATGGAATGTCAAGAATGTCGTGTCTTTTAATGGAATGTCAGGAATGTCATGTTTTTTAGTGGAATGTCATGTCTTTTAATGGAATGTCAGGAATGTCTTGTCTTTTAATGGAATGTCAGGAATGGCATGTCTTTTATTGGAATGTCAGGAATGTCATGTCTTTTAATGGAATGTCATGTCTTTTATTGGAATGTCAGGAATGTCACGTCTTTTAATGGAATGTCATGTCTTTTAATGGAATGTCAGGAATGTCATGTCTTTTATTGGAATGTCATGTCTTTTAATGGAATGTCAGGAATGTCATGTCTTTCATTGGAATGTCAGGAATGTCATGTCTTTTAATGGAATGTCAGGAATGTCATGTCTTTTAATGGAATGTCAGGAATGTCATGTCTTTTATTGGAATGTCAGCAATGTCTTGTCTTTTAATGGAATGTCAGGAATGTCATGTCTTTTATTGGAATGTCAGGAATGTCATGTCTTTTAATGGAATGTCATGTCTTTTATTGGAATGTCAGGAATGTCATGTCTTTTAATGGAATCTCAGGAATGTCATGTCTTTTAATGGAATGTCATGTCTTTTATTGGAATGTCAGGAATGTCATGTCTTTTAATGGAATGTCATATCTTTTATTGGAATGTCAGGAACGTCATGTCTTTTAATGGAATGTCAGGAATGTCATGTCTTTTATTGGAATGTCATATCTTTTAATGGAATGTCAGGAATGTCATGTCATTTATTGGAATATCAGGAATGTCACGTCTTTTAATGGAATGTCATGTCTTTTAATGGAATGTCAGGAATGTCATGTATTTTATTGGAATGTCAGGAATGTCATGTTTTTAATGGAATGTCATGTCTTTAATGAAATGTCAGGAATGTCATGTCTTGGAATGGAATGTCAGGAATGTCATGTCTTTTATTGGAATGTCAGGAATGTCATGTCTTTTAATGGAATATCAGGAATGTCATGTCTTGGAATGGAATGTCATGTCTTTTAATGGAATGTCAGGAATGTCATGTCTTTTATTGTAATGTCAGGAATGTCATGTCATGTCTTTTATTGGAATGTCAGGAATGTCATGTCTTTTATTGGAATGTCAGGAATGTCATGCCTTTTAATGGAATGTCAGGAATGTCATGTCTTTTATTGGAATGTCATGTCTTTTAATGGAATGTCAGGAATGTCACATCTTTTAATGGAATGTCGTGTCTTTTAATGGAATGTCAGGAATGTCATGTCTTTTAATGGAATGTCAGGAATGTCATGTCTTTTAATGGAATGTCAGGAATGTCATGTCTTTTAATGGAATGTCAGGAATGTCATGTCTTGGAATGGAATGGAATGTCATGTCTTGGAATGGAATGTCAGGAATGTCATGTCTTTTATTGGAATGTCAGGAATGTCATGTCTTTTAATGGAATGTCAGGAATGTCATGTCTTTTATTGGAATGTCAGGAATGTCAGGAATGTCATGTCTTTAATTGGAATGTCATGTCTTTTAATGGAATGTCAGGAATGTCATGTCTTTTATTGGAATGTCAGGAATGGCATGTCTTTTATTGGAATGTCAGCAATGTCTTGTCTTTTAATGGAATGTCAGGAATGTCATGTCTTTTATTAGAATGTCAGGAATGTCATGTCTTTTAATGGAATGTCATGTCTTTTATTGGGATGTCAGGAAGGTCATGTCTTTTAATGGAATGTCAGGAATGTCATGTCTTTTATTGGAATGTCAGCAATGTCTTGTCTTTTAATGGAATGTCAGGAATGTCATGTCTTTTATTGGAATGTCAGGAATGTCATGTCTTTTAATTGAATGTCATGTCTTTTATTGGAATGTCAGGAATGTCATGTCTTTTATTGGAATCTCAGGAATGTCATGTCTTTTAATGGAATGTCATGTCTTTTATTGGAATGTCAGGAATGTCATGTCTTTTAATGGAATGTCAGGAATGTCGTGTCTTTTAATGGAATGTCAGGAATGTCATGTCTTTTAATGGAATGTCATGTCTGTTAATGGAATGTCAGGAATGTCATGTCTTTTAATGGAATGTCATGTCTTTTATTGGAATGTCAGGAATGTCATGTCTTTTAATGGAATGTCAGGAATGTCATGTCTTTTAATTGAATGTCAGGAATGTCATGTCTTTTAATGGAATGTCAGGAATGTCATGTCTTTTAATGAAATGTCATGTCTTGGAATGGAATGTCAGGAATGTCTTGTCTTTTAATGGAATGTCATGTCTTTTAATGGAATGTCAGGAATGTCATGTCTTGGAATGGAATGTCAGGAATGTCGTGTCTTTTATTGGAATGTCAGGAATGTTATTTCTTTTAATGGAATGTCAGGAATGTCATGTCTTGGAATGGAATGTCATGTCTTTTAATGGAATGTCAGGAATGTCATGTCTTTTATTGGAATGTCAGGAATGTCATGTCTTTTAATGGAATATTAGGAATGTCATGTCTTTTAATGGAATGTCAGGAATGTCATGTCTTTTATTGGAATGTCATGTCTTTTATTGGAATGTCAGGAATATCATGTCTTTTAATGGAATGTCAGGAATGTCATGTCTTGGAATGTCATGTCTTTTATTGGAATGTCAGGAATGTCATGTCTTTTAATGGAATGTCAGGAATGTCATGTCTTGGAATGGAATGTCATGTCTTTTAATGGAATGTCAGGAATGTCATGTCTTTTATTGGAATGTCAGGAATGTCATGTCTTTTATTGTAATGTCAGGAATGTCATGTCTTTTATTGGAATGTCAGGAATGTCATGCCTTTTAATGGAATGTCAGGAATGTCATGTCTTTTATTGGAATGTCATGTCTTTTAATGGAATGTCAGGAATGTCACGTCTTTTAATGGAATGTCATGTCTTTTAATGGAATGTCAGGAATGTCATGTCTTTTAATGGAATGTCAGGAATGTCATGTCTTGGAATGGAATGTCATGTCTTTTAATGGAATGCCAGGAATGTCATGTCTTTTATTGGAATGTCAGGAATGTCATGTCTTTTAATGGAATGTCAGGAATGTCATGTCTTTTATTGGAATGTCATGTCTTTTAATGAAATGTCAGGAATGTCATGTCTTTTAATGGAATGTCAGGAATGTCATGTCTTTTAATGGAATATCAGGAATGTCATGTCTTTTAATGGAATGTCAGGAATGTCATGTCTTTTATTGGAATGTCAGCAATGTCTTGTCTTTTAATGGAATGTCAGGAATGTCATGTCTTTTATTGGAATGTCAGGAATGTCATGTCTTTTAATGGAATGTCATGTCTTTTATTGGAATGTCAGGAATGTCATGTCTTTTATTGGAATCTCAGGAATGTCATGTCTTGTAATGGAATGTCATGTCTTTTATTGGAATGTCAGGAATGTCATGTCTTTTAATGGAATGTCAGGAATGTCGTGTCTTTTAATGGAATGTCAGGAATGTCATGTCTTAATGGAATGTCATGTCTTTTAATGGAATGTCAGGAATGTCATGTCTTTTATTGGAATGTCATGTCTTTTATTGGAATGTCAGGAATGCCATGTCTTTTAATGGAATGTCAGGAATGTCATGTCTTTTAATTGAATGTCAGGAATGTCATGTCTTTTAATGGAATGTCAGGAATGTCATGTCTTTTAATGAAATGTCATGTCTTGGAATGGAATGTCAGGAATGTCATGTCTTTTAATGGAATGTCATGTCTTTTAATGGAATGTCAGGAATGTCATGTCTTGGAATGTAATGTCAGGAATGTCGTGTCTTTTATTGGAATGTCAGGAATGTTATTTCTTTTAATGGAATGTCAGGAATGTCATGTCTTGGAATGGAATGTCATGTCTTTTAATGGAATGTCAGGAATGTCATGTCTTTTATTGGAATGTCAGGAATGTCATGTCTTTTAATGGAATGTCATGTCTTTTATTGGAATGTCAGGAATGTCATGTCTTTTAATGGAATCTCAGGAATGTCATGTCTTTTAATGGAATGTCATGTCTTTTATTGGAATGTCAGGAATGTCATGTCTTTTAATGGAATGTCATATCTTTTATTGGAATGTCAGGAATGTCATGTCTTTTAATGGAATGTCAGGAATGTCATGTCTTTTATTGGAATGTCATATCTTTTAATGGAATGTCAGGAATGTCATGTCATTTATTGGAATATCAGGAATGTCACGTCTTTTAATGGAATGTCATGTCTTTTAATGGAATGTCAGGAATGTCATGTATTTTATTGGAATGTCAGGAATGTCATGTTTTTAATGGAATGTCATGTCTTTAATGAAATGTCAGGAATGTCATGTCTTGGAATGGAATGTCAGGAATGTCATGTCTTTTATTGGAATGTCAGGAATGTCATGTCTTTTAATGGAATATCAGGAATGTCATGTCTTGGAATGGAATGTCATGTCTTTTAATGGAATGTCAGGAATGTCATGTCTTTTATTGTAATGTCAGGAATGTCATGTCATGTCTTTTATTGGAATGTCAGGAATGTCATGTCTTTTATTGGAATGTCAGGAATGTCATGCCTTTTAATGGAATGTCAGGAATGTCATGTCTTTTATTGGAATGTCATGTCTTTTAATGGAATGTCAGGAATGTCACATCTTTTAATGGAATGTCGTGTCTTTTAATGGAATGTCAGGAATGTCATGTCTTTTAATGGAATGTCAGGAATGTCATGTCTTTTAATGGAATGTCAGGAATGTCATGTCTTGGAATGGAATGGAATGTCATGTCTTGGAATGGAATGTCAGGAATGTCATGTCTTTTATTGGAATGTCAGGAATGTCATGTCTTTTATTGGAATGTCAGGAATGTCAGGAATGTCATGTCTTTAATTGGAATGTCATGTCTTTTAATGGAATGTCAGGAATGTCATGTCTTTTATTGGAATGTCAGGAATGGCATGTCTTTTATTGGAATGTCAGCAATGTCTTGTCTTTTAATGGAATGTCAGGAATGTCATGTCTTTTATTAGAATGTCAGGAATGTCATGTCTTTTAATGGAATGTCATGTCTTTTATTGGGATGTCAGGAAGGTCATGTCTTTTAATGGAATGTCAGGAATGTCATGTCTTTTATTGGAATGTCAGCAATGTCTTGTCTTTTAATGGAATGTCAGGAATGTCATGTCTTTTATTGGAATGTCAGGAATGTCATGTCTTTTAATTGAATGTCATGTCTTTTATTGGAATGTCAGGAATGTCATGTCTTTTATTGGAATCTCAGGAATGTCATGTCTTTTAATGGAATGTCATGTCTTTTATTGGAATGTCAGGAATGTCATGTCTTTTAATGGAATGTCAGGAATGTCGTGTCTTTTAATGGAATGTCAGGAATGTCATGTCTTTTAATGGAATGTCATGTCTGTTAATGGAATGTCAGGAATGTCATGTCTTTTAATGGAATGTCATGTCTTTTATTGGAATGTCAGGAATGTCATGTCTTTTAATGGAATGTCAGGAATGTCATGTCTTTTAATTGAATGTCAGGAATGTCATGTCTTTTAATGGAATGTCAGGAATGTCATGTCTTTTAATGAAATGTCATGTCTTGGAATGGAATGTCAGGAATGTCATGTCTTTTAATGGAATGTCATGTCTTTTAATGGAATGTCAGGAATGTCATGTCTTGGAATGGAATGTCAGGAATGTCGTGTCTTTTATTGGAATGTCAGGAATGTTATTTCTTTTAATGGAATGTCAGGAATGTCATGTCTTGGAATGGAATGTCATGTCTTTTAATGGAATGTCAGGAATGTCATGTCTTTTATTGGAATGTCAGGAATGTCATGTCTTTTAATGGAATATTAGGAATGTCATGTCTTTTAATGGAATGTCAGGAATGTCATGTCTTTTATTGGAATGTCATGTCTTTTATTGGAATGTCAGGAATATCATGTCTTTTAATGGAATGTCAGGAATGTCATGTCTTGGAATGTCATGTCTTTTATTGGAATGTCAGGAATGTCATGTCTTTTAATGGAATGTCAGGAATGTCATGTCTTGGAATGGAATGTCATGTCTTTTAATGGAATGTCAGGAATGTCATGTCTTTTATTGGAATGTCAGGAATGTCATGTCTTTTATTGTAATGTCAGGAATGTCATGTCTTTTATTGGAATGTCAGGAATGTCATGCCTTTTAATGGAATGTCAGGAATGTCATGTCTTTTATTGGAATGTCATGTCTTTTAATGGAATGTCAGGAATGTCACGTCTTTTAATGGAATGTCATGTCTTTTAATGGAATGTCAGGAATGTCATGTCTTTTAATGGAATGTCAGGAATGTCATGTCTTGGAATGGAATGTCATGTCTTTTAATGGAATGCCAGGAATGTCATGTCTTTTATTGGAATGTCAGGAATGTCATGTCTTTTAATGGAATGTCAGGAATGTCATGTCTTTTATTGGAATGTCATGTCTTTTAATGAAATGTCAGGAATGTCATGTCTTTTAATGGAATGTCAGGAATGTCATGTCTTTTAATGGAATATCAGGAATGTCATGTCTTTTAATGGAATGTCAGGAATGTCATGTCTTTTATTGGAATGTCAGCAATGTCTTGTCTTTTAATGGAATGTCAGGAATGTCATGTCTTTTATTGGAATGTCAGGAATGTCATGTCTTTTAATGGAATGTCATGTCTTTTATTGGAATGTCAGGAATGTCATGTCTTTTATTGGAATCTCAGGAATGTCATGTCTTGTAATGGAATGTCATATCTTTTATTGGAATGTCAGGAATGTCATGTCTTTTAATGGAATGTCAGGAATGTCGTGTCTTTTAATGGAATGTCAGGAATGTCATGTCTTAATGGAATGTCATGTCTTTTAATGGAATGTCAGGAATGTCATGTCTTTTATTGGAATGTCATGTCTTTTAATGGAATGTCAGGAATGTCGTGTCTTTTAATGGAATGTCAGGAATGTCATGTTTTTTAATGGAATGTCATGTCTTTTAATGGAATGTCAGGAATGTCTTGTCTTTTAATGGAATGTCAGGAATGTCATGTCTTTTATTGGAATGTCAGGAATGTCATGTCTTTTAATGGAATGTCATGTCTTTTATTGGAATGTCAGGAATGTCACGTCTTTTAATGGAATGTCATGTCTTTTAATGGAATGTCAGGAATGTCATGTCTTTTATTGGAATGCCATGTCTTTTAATGGAATGTCAGGAATGTCATGTCTTTCATTGGAATGTCAGGAATGTCATGTCTTTTAATGGAATGTCAGGAATGTCATGTCTTTTAATGGAATGTCAGGAATGTCATGTCTTTTATTGGAATGTCAGCAATGTCTTGTCTTTTAATGGAATGTCAGGAATGTTATGTCTTTTATTGGAATGTCAGGAATGTCATGTCTTTTAATGGAATGTCATGTCTTTTATTGGAATGTCAGGAATGTCATGTCTTTTACTGGAATCTCAGGAATGTCATGTCTTTTAATGGAATGTCATGTCTTTTATTGGAATGTCAGGAATGTCATGTCTTTTAATGGAATGTCATGTCTTTTATTGGAATGTCAGGAATGTCATGTCTTTTAATGGAATGTCAGGAATGTCATGTCTTTTATTGGAATGTCATATCTTTTAATGGAATGTCAGGAATGTCATGTCATTTATTGGAATATCAGGAATGTCCCGTCTTTTAATGGAATGTCATGTCTTTTAATGGAATGTCAGGAATGTCATGTCTTTTATTGGAATGCCAGGAATGTCATGTCTTTTAATGGAATGTCAGGAATGTCATGTCTTTTAATGAAATGTCAGGAATGTCATGTCTTGGAATGGAATGTCAGGAATGTCATGTCTTTTATTGGAATGTCAGGAATGTCATGTCTTTTAATGGAATGTCAGGAATGTCATGTCTTGGAATGGAATGTCATGTCTTTTAATGGAATGTCAGGAATGTCATGTCTTTTATTGGAATGTCAGGAATGTCATGTCATGTCTTTTATTGTAATGTCAGGAATGTCATGTCTTTTATTGGAATGTCAGGAATGTCATGTCTTTTAATGGAATGTCATGTCTTTTATTGGAATGTCAGGAATGTCATGTCTTTTAATGGAATGTCAGGAATGTCATGTCTTTTATTGGAATGTCATATCTTTTAATGGAATGTCAGGAATGTCATGTCATTTATTGGAATATCAGGAATGTCACGTCTTTTAATGGAATGTCATGTCTTTTAATGGAATGTCAGGAATGTCATGTCTTTTATTGGAATGTCAGGAATGTCATGTCTTTTAATGGAATGTCAGGAATGTCATGTCTTTTAATGAAATGTCAGGAATGTCATGTCTTGGAATGGAATGTCAGGAATGTTATGTCTTTTATTGGAATGTCAGGAATGTCATGTCTTTTAATGGAATGTCAGGAATGTCATGTCTTGGAATGGAATGTCATGTCTTTTAATGGAATGTCAGGAATGTCATGTCTTTTATTGGAATGTCAGGAATGTCATGTCATGTCTTTTATTGGAATGTCAGGAATGTCATGTCTTTTATTGGAATGTCAGGAATGTCATGTCTTTTATTGGAATGTCAGGAATGTCATGCCTTTTAATGGAATGTCAGGAATGTCATGTCTTTTATTGGAATGTCATGTCTTTTAATGGAATGTCAGGAATGTCATATCTTTTAATGGAATGTCGTGTCTTTTAATGGAATGTCAGGAATGTCATGTCTTTTAATGGAATGTCAGGAATGTCATGTCTTTTAATGGAATGTCAGGAATGTCATGTCTTTTAATGGAATGTCAGGAATGTCATGTCTTGGAAGGGAATGTCATGTCTTGGAATGGAATGTCAGGAATGTCATGTCTTTTATTGGAATGTCAGGAATGTCATGTCTTTTAATGGAATGTCAGGAATGTCATGTCTTTTATTGGAATGTCAGGAATGTCATGTCTTTAATTGGAATGTCATGTCTTTTAATGGAATGTCAGGAATGTCATGTCTTTTATTGGAATGTCAGGAATGGCATGTCTTTTATTGGAATGTCAGCAATGTCTTGTCTTTTAATGGAATGTCAGGAATGTCATGTCTTTTATTGGAATGTCAGGAATGTCATGTCTTTTAATTGAATGTCATGTCTTTTATTGGAATGTCAGGAATGTCATGTCTTTTATTGGAATCTCAGGAATGTCATGTCTTTTAATGGAATGTCATGTCTTTTATTGGAATGTCAGGAATGTCATGTCTTTTAATGGAATGTCAGGAATGTCGTGTCTTTTAATGGAATGTCAGGAATGTCATGTCTGTTAATGGAATGTCATGTCTGTTAATGGAATGTCAGGAATGTCATGTCTTTTAATGGAATGTCATGTCTTTTATTGGAATGTCAGGAATGCCATGTCTTTTAATGGAATGTCAGGAATGTCATGTCTTTTAATTGAATGTCAGGAATGTCATGTCTTTTAATGGAATGTCAGGAATGTCATGTCTTTTAATGAAATGTCATGTCTTGGAATGGAATGTCAGGAATGTCATGTCTTTTAATGGAATGTCATGTCTTTTAATGGAATGTCAGGAATGTCATGTCTTGGAATGGAATGTCAGGAATGTCGTGTCTTTTATTGGAATGTCAGGAATGTTATTTCTTTTAATGGAATGTCAGGAATGTCATGTCTTGGAATGGAATGTCATGTCTTTTAATGGAATGTCAGGAATGTCATGTCTTTTATTGGAATGTCAGGAATGTCATGTCTTTTAATGGAATGTCAGGAATGTCATGTCTTTTAATGGAATGTCAGGAATGTCATGTCTTGGAATGGAATGTCAGGAATGTCATGTCTTTTATTGGAATGTCAGGAATGTCATGTCTTTTAATGGAATGTCAGGAATGTCATGTTTTGGAATGGAATGTCATGTCTTTTAATGGAATGTCAGGAATGTCATGTCTTTTATTGGAATGTCATGTCTTTTAATGGAATGTCAGGAATGTCACGTCTTTTAATGGAATGTCATGTCTTTTAATGGAATGTCAGGAATGTCATGTCTTTTAATGGAATGTCAGGAATATCATGTCTTGGAATGGAATGTCATGTCTTTTAATGGAATGCCAGGAATGTCATGTCTTTTATTGGAATGTCAGGAATGTCATGTCTTTTAATGGAATGTCAGGAATGTCATGTCTTTTATTGGAATGTCATGTCTTTTAATGAAATGTCAGGAATGTCATGTCTTTTAATGGAATGTGAGGAATGTCATGTCTTGGAATGGAATGTCAGGAATGTTGTGTCTTTTATTGGAATGTCAGGAATGTCATGTCTTTTAATGGAATGTCAGGAATGTCATGTCTTGGAATGGAATGTCATGTCTTTTAATGGAATGTCAGGAATGTCATGTCTTTTATTGGAATGTCAGGAATGTCATGTCTTTTAATGGAATATCAGGAATGTCATGTCTTTTAATGGAATGTCAGGAATGTCATGTCTTTTATTGGAATGTCATGTCTTTTATTGGAATGTCAGGAATATCATGTCTTTTAATGGAATGTCAGGAATGTCATGTCTTTTAATGGAATGTCAGGAATGTCATGTCTTTTAATGGAATGTCAGGAATGTCATGTCTTTTATTGGAATGTCAGGAATGTCATGTCTTTTAATGGAATGTCAGGAATGTCATGACTTTTATTGAAATGTCATGTCTTTTAATGAAATGTCAGGAATGTCATGTCTTTTATTGGAATGTCAGGAATGTCATGTCTTTTATTGGAATGTGAGGAATGGCATGTCTTTTAATGGAATGTCAGGAATGTCATGTCTTTTATTGGAATGTCAGGAATGTCATGTCTTTTATTGGAATGTCATGTCTTTTAATGGAATGTCAGGAATGGCATGTCTTTTAATGGAATGTCAAGAATGTCATGTCTTTTATTGGAATGTCAGGAATGTCATGTCTTTTAATGGAATGTCATGTCTTTTATTGGAATGTCAGGAATGTCATGTCTTTTAATGGAATGTCAGGAATGTCATGTCTTTTAATGGAATGTCATGTCTTTTATTGAAATGTCAGGAATGTCCTGTCTTTTAATGGAATGTCAGGAATGTCATGTCTTTGAATGGAATGTCAGGAATGTCATGTCTTTTATTGGAATGTCAGGAATGTCATGTCTTTTATTGGAATGTGAGGAATGGCATGTCTTTTAATGGAATGTCAGGAATGTCATGTCTTTTATTGGAATGTCAGGAATGTCATGTCTTTTATTGGAATGTCATGTCTTTTATTGGAATCTCAGGAATGTCATGTCTTTTAATGGAATTTCATGTCTTTTATTGGAATGTCAGGAATGTCATGTCTTTTAATGGAATGTCAGGAATGTCATGTCTTTTAATGGAATGTCATGTCTTTTATTGAAATGTCAGGAATGTCATGTCTTTTAATGGAATGTCAGGAATGTCATGTCTTTTAATGGAATGTCAGGAATGTCATGTCTTTTAATGGAATGTCATGTCTTTTAATGGAATGTCAGGAATGTCATGTCTTTTAATGGAATGTCATGTCTTTTATTGGAATGTCAGGAATGTCATGTCTTTTAATGGAATGTCATGTCTTTTATTGGAATGTCAGGAATGTCATGTCTTTTAATGGAATGTCAGGAATGTCATGTCTTTTAATGGAATGTCATGTCTTTTATTGAAATGTCAGGAATGTCCTGTCTTTTAATGGAATGTCAGGAATGTCATGTCTTTGAATGGAATGTCAGGAATGTCATGTCTTTTATTGGAATGTCAGGAATGTCATGTCTTTTATTGGAATGTGAGGAATGGCATGTCTTTTAATGGAATGTCAGGAATGTCATGTCTTTTATTGGAATGTCAGGAATGTCATGTCTTTTATTGGAATGTCATGTCTTTTATTGGAATCTCAGGAATGTCATGTCTTTTAATGGAATGTCATGTCTTTTATTGGAATGTCAGGAATGTCATGTCTTTTAATGGAATGTCATGTCTTTTATTGAAATGTCAGGAATGTCATGTCTTTTAATGGAATGTCAGGAATGTCATGTCTTTTAATGGAATGTCAGGAATGTCATGTCTTTTAATGGAATGTCATGTCTTTTAATGGAATGTCAGGAATGTCATGTCTTTTAATGGAATGTCAGGAATGTCATGTCTTTTAATGAAATATCATGTCTTGGAATGGAATGTCAGGAATGTCATGTCTTTTATTGGAATGTCAGGAATGTCATGTGTTTTAATGGAATGTCATGTCTTTTATTGGAATGTCAGGAATGTCATGTCTTTTATTGGAATGTCATGTCTTTTAATGGAATGTCAGGAATGTCATGTCTTTTATTGGAATGTCAGGAATGACATGTCTTTTATTGGAATGTCAGCAATGTCTTGTCTTTTAATGGAATGTCAGGAATGTCATGTCTTTTTTTGGAATGTCAGGAATGTCATGTCTTTTAATGGAATGTCATGTCTTTTATTGGAATGTCAGGAATGTCATGTCTTTTAATGGAATGTCAGGAATGTCATGTCTTTTATTGGAATGTCAGCAATGTCTTGTCTTTTAATGGAATGTCAGGAATGTCATGTCTTTTATTGGAATGTCAGGAATGTCATGTCTTTTAATGGAATGTCATGTCTTTTATTGGAATGTCAGGAATGTCATGTCTTTTATTGGAATCTCAGGAATGTCATGTCTTTTAATGGAATGTCATGTCTTTTAGTGGAATGTCAGGAATGTCATGTCTTTTCATGGAATGTCAGGAATGTCGTGTCTTTTAATGGAATGTCAGGAATGTCATGTCTTTTAATGGAATGTCAGGAATGTCATGTCTTTTAATGGAATGTCATGTCTTTTATTGAAATGTCAGGAATGTCATGTCTTTTAATGGAATGTCAGGAATGTCATGTCTTTTAATGGAATGTCAGGAATGTCATGTCTTTTAATGGAATGTCAGGAATGTCATGTCTTTTAATGGAATGTCATGTCTTTTATTGAAATGTCAGGAATGTCATGTCTTTTAATGGAATGTCAGGAATGTCAGGTCTTTTAATGGAATGTCAGGAATGTCATGTCTTTTAATGGAATGTCATGTCTTTAAATGGAATGTCAGGAATGTCATGTCTTTTAATGGAATGTCATGTCTTTTATTGGAATGTCAGGAATGTCATGTCTTTTAATGGAATGTCATGTCTTTTATTGGAATGTCAGGAATGTCATGTCTTTTAATGGAATGTCAGGAATGTCATGTCTTTTAATGGAATGTCATGTCTTTTATTGAAATGTCAGGAATGTCATGTCTTTCCATTAAAAGGCATGACATTCCTGACATTCCAATAAAAGACATGACATTCCTGACATTCCATTAAAAGACATGACATTCCATTCCAAGACATGACATTCCTGACATTCCATTAAAAGACATGACATTCCTGACATTCCAATAAAAGACATGACATTCCTGACATTCCATTCCAAGACATGATATTCCTGACATTCCATTAAAAGACATGGCATTCCTGACATTCCATTAAAAGACATGACATTCCTGACATTCCAATAAAAGACATGACATTCCATTAAAAGACATGACATTCCTGACATTCCAATAAAAGACATGACATTCCTGACATTCCATTAAAAGACAAGACATTGCTGACATTCCAATAAAAGACATGCCATTCCTGACATTCCAATAAAAGACATGACATTCCTGACATTCCATTATAAGACATGACATTCCAATAAAAGACATGACATTCCTGACATTCCAATAAAAGACATGACATTCCATTAAAAGACATGACATTCCTGACATTCCAATAAAAGACATGACATTCCTGACATTCCATTCCAAGACATGATATTTCATTAAAAGACATGACATTCCTGACATTCCATTAAAAGACATGACATTCCTGACATTCCATTCCAAGACATGACATTCCTGACATTCCATTAAAAGACATGACATTCCTGACATTCCATTAAAAGACATGACATTCCTGACATTCCATTAAAAGACACGACATTCCTGACATTCCATTAAAAGACATGACATTCCTGACATTCCAATAAAAGACATGACATTCCATTAAAAGACATGACATTCCTGAGATTCCAATAAAAGACATGACATTCCTGACATTCCAATAAAAGACATGACATTCCATTAAAAGACATGACATTCCTGACATTCCAATAAAAGACATGACATTCCTGACATTCCATTAAAAGACAAGACATTGCTGACATTCCAATAAAAGACATGACATTCCTGACATTTCATTAAAAGACATGACATTCCTGACATTCCAATAAAAGACATGACATTCCATTAAAAGACATGACATTCCTGACATTCCAATAAAAGACATGACATTCCTGACATTCCTTTAAAAGACAAGACATTGCTGACATTCCAATAAAAGACATGCCATTCCTGACATTCCAATAAAAGACATGACATTCCTGACATTCCATTAAAAGACACGACATTCCTGACATTCCAATAAAAGATATGACATTCCATTAAAAGACATGACATTCCTGAGATTCCAATAAAAGACATGACATTCCTGACATTCCAATAAAAGACATGACATTCCATTAAAAGACATGACATTCCTGACATTCCAATAAAAGACATGACATTCTTGACATTCCATTAAAAGACATGATATTCCTGACATTCCAATAAAAGACATGACATTCCTGACATTCCATTAAAAGACATGACATTCCTGACATTCCATTAAAAGACATGACATTCCAATAAAAATCATGACATTCCATTAAAAGACATGACATTCCTGACATTCCAATAAAAGACATGAAATTCCTGACATTCCAATAAAAGACATGACATTCCTGACATTCCATTAACAGACATGACATTCCTGACATTCCGTTAAAAGAAATGACATTCCTGACATTCCATTAAAAGACATGACATTCCTGACATTCCAATAAAAGACATGACATTCCATTAAAAGACATGACATTCCTGACATTTCATTAAAAGACATGACATTCCTGACATTCCAATAAAAGACATGACATTCCATTAAAAGACATGACATTCCTGAGATTCCAATAAAAGACATGACATTCCTGACATTCCATTAAAAGACATGACATTCCTGACATTCCAATAAAAGACATGACATTCCTGACATTCCATTAAAAGATAAGACATTGCTGACATTCCAATAAAAGACATGACATTCCTGACATTCCATTAAAAGACATGACATTCCTGACATTCCATTAAAAGACATGACATTCCTGACATTCCAATAAAAGACATGACATTCCATTAAAAGACATGACATTCCTGACATTCCAATAAGACATGACATTCCTGACATTCCATTAAAAGACAAGACATTGCTGACATTCCAATAAAAGACATGACATTCCTGACATTCCATTAAAAGACATGACATTCCTGACATTTCAATAAAAGACATGATATTCCTGTCATTCCATTAAAAGACATGACATTCCTGACATTCCATTCCAAGACATGACATTCCTGACATTCCATTAAAAGACATGACATTCCATTCCAAGACATGACATTCCTGACATTCCATTAAAAGACATGACATTCCTGAGATTCCAATAAAAGACATGACATTCCTGACATTCCAATAAAAGACATGACATTCCTGACATTCCATTAAAAGACAAGACATTGCTGACATTCCAATAAAAGACATGACATTCCTGACATTCCATTAAAAGACATGACATTCCTGATATTTCAATAAAAGACATGACATTCCTGTCATTCCATTAAAAGACATGACATTCCTGACATTCCAATAAAAGACATGACATTCCTGACATTCCATTAAAAGACATGACATTCCTGACATTCCATTAAAAGACATGACATTCCATTCCAAGACATGACATTCCTGACATTCCATTAAAAGACATGACATTCCTGACATTCCAATAAAAGACATGACATTCCTGACATTCCATTCCAAGACATGATATTCCTGACATTCCATTAAAAGACATGGCATTCCTGACATTCCATTAAAAGACATGACATTCCTGACATTCCAATAAAAGACATGACATTCCATTAAAAGACATGACATTCCTGACATTCCAATAAAAGACATGACATTCCTGACATTCCATTAAAAGACAAGACATTGCTGACATTCCAATAAAAGACATGCCATTCCTGACATTCCAATAAAAGACATGACATTCCTGACATTCCATTATAAGACATGACATTCCAATAAAAGACATGACATTCCTGACATTCCAATAAAAGACATGACATTCCATTAAAAGACATGACATTCCTGACATTCCAATAAAAGACATGACATTCCTGACATTCCATTCCAAGACATGATATTTCATTAAAAGACATGACATTCCTGATATTCCATTAAAAGACATGACATTCCTGACATTCCATTCCAAGACATGACATTCCTGACATTCCATTAAAAGACATGACATTCCTGACATTCCATTAAAAGACATGACATTCCTGACATTCCATTAAAAGGCACGACATTCCTGACATTCCATTAAAAGACATGACATTCCTGACATTCCAATAACAGACATGACATTCCATTAAAAGACATGACATTCCTGAGATTCCAATAAAAGATATGACATTCCTGACATTCCAATAAAAGACATGACATTCCATTAAAAGACATGACATTCCTGACATTCCAATAAAAGACATGACATTCCTGACATTCCATTAAAAGACAAGACATTGCTGACATTCCATTAAAAGACATGACATTCCATTAAAAGACATGACATTCCTGACATTCCATTAAAAGACACGACATTCCTGACATTCCATTAAAAGACATGACATTCCTGACATTCCAATAAAAGACAAGACATTCCATTAAAAGACATGACATTCCTGAGATTCCAATAAAAGACATGACATTCCTGACATTCCATTAAAAGACATGACATTCCTGAGATTCCAATAAAATACATGACATTCCTGACATTCCAATAAAAGACATGACATTCCATTAAAAGACATTACATTCCTGACATTCCAATAAAAGACATGACATTCCTGACATTCCATTAAAAGACAAGACATTGCTGACATTCCAATAAAAGACATGACATTCCTGACATTCCATTAAAAGACATGACATTCCTGACATTCCAATAAAAGACATGACATTCCATTAAAAGACATGACATTCCTGACATTCCAATAAAAGACATGACATTCCTGACATTCCATTAAAAGACAAGACATTGCTGACATTCCAATAAAAGACATGTCATTCCTGACATTCCAATAAAAGACATGACATTCCTGACATTCCATTAAAAGACATGACATTCCAATAAAAGACATGACATTCCTGACATTCCAATAAAAGACATGACATTCCATTAAAAGACATGACATTCCTGACATTCCAATAAAAGACATGACATTCCTGACATTCCATTCCAAGACATGATATTTCATTAAAAGACATGACATTCCTGACATTCCAATAAAAGACATGACATTCCTGACATTCCATTAAAAGACATGACATTCCTGACATTCCAATCCAAGACATGACATTCCTGACATTCCATTCCAAGACATGACATTTCATTAAAAGACATGACATTCCTGACATTCCATTAAAAGACATGACATTCCTGACATTCCATTCCAAGACATGACATTCCTGACATTCCATTAAAAGACATGACATTCCTGACATTCCATTAAAAGACATGACATTCCTGACATTCCATTAAAAGACATGACATTCCTGACATTCCAATAAAAGACATGACATTCCATTAAAAGACATGACATTCCTGACATTCCATTAAAAGACATGACATTCCATTAAAAGACATGACATTCCTGACATTCCAATAAAAGACATGACATTCCTGATATTCCAATAAAAGACATGACATTCCTGACATTCCATTAAAAGACATGACATTCCTGACATTCCATTCCAAGACATGACATTCCATTAAAAGACATGACATTCCTGACATTCCAATAAAAGACATGACATTCCTGACATTCCAATAAAAGACATGACATTCCATTCCAAGACATGACATTCCTGACATTCCATTAAAAGACATGACATTCCTGACATTCCAATAAAAGACATGACATTCCTGACATTCCATTAAAAGACATGACATTCCAATAAAAATCATGACATTCCATTAAAAGACATGACATTCCTGACATTCCAATAAAAGACATGAGATTCCTGACATTCCAATAAAAGACATGACATTCCTGACATTCCATTAACAGACATGACATTCCTGACATTCCATTAAAAGACATGACATTCCTGACATTCCAATAAAAGACATGACATTCCATTAAAAGACATGACATTCCTGACATTCCATTAAAAGACATGACATTCCTGACATTCCAATAAAAGACATGACATTCCATTAAAAAAACATGACATTCCTGAGATTCCAATAAAAGACATGACATTCCTGACATTCCATTAAAATACATGACATTCCATTAAAAGACATGACATTCCTGACATTCCAATAAAAGACATGACATTCCTGACATTCCATTAAAAGACAAGACATTGCTGACATTCCAATAAAAGACATGACATTCCTGACATTCCATTAAAAGACATGACATTCCATTAAAAGACATGACATTCCATTAAAAGACATGACATTCCTGACATTCCATTAAAAGACACGACATTCCTGACATTCCATTAAAAGACATGACATTCCTGACATTCCAATAAAAGACAAGACATTCCATTAAAAGACATGACATTCCTGAGATTCCAATAAAAGACATGACATTCCTGACATTCCATTAAAAGACATGACATTCCTGAGATTCCAATAAAAGACATGACATTCCTGACATTCCAATAAAAGACATGACATTCCATTAAAAGACATTACATTCCTGACATTCCAATAAAAGACATGACATTCCTGACATTCCAATAAAAGACAAGACATTCCTGACATTCCATTAAAAGACATGACATTCCTGACATTCCATTAAAAGACATGACATTCCTGACATTCCATTAAAAGACATGACATTCCTGACATTCCATTCCAAGACATGACATTTCATTAAAAGACATGACATTCCTGACATTCCATTAAAAGACATGACATTCCTGACATTCCATTAAAAGACATGACATTCCTGACATTCCATTAAAAGACATGACATTCCTGACATTCCAATAAAAGACATGACATTCCATTAAAAGACATGACATTCCTGACATTCCATTAAAAGACATGACATTCCATTAAAAGACATGACATTCCTGACATTCCATTAAAAGACACGACATTCCTTAGATTCCATGAAAAGACATGACATTCCTGACATTCCACTAAAAGACATGACATTCCATTAAAAGACATGACATTCCTGAGATTCCAATAAAAGACATGACATTCCTGACATTCCAATAAAAGACATGACATTCCATTAAAAGACATGACATTCCTGACATTCCAATAAAAGACATGACATTCCTGACATTCCATTAAAGACAAGACATTGCTGACATTCCAATAAAAGACATGACATTCCTGACATTCCATTAAAAGACATGACATTCCTGACATTCCAATAAAAGACATGACATTCCATTAAAAGACATGACATTCCTGACATTCCAATAAAAGACATGACATTCCTGACATTCCATTAAAAGACAAGACATTGCTGACATTCCAATAAAAGACATGTCATTCCTGACATTCCAATAAAAGACATGACATTCCTGACATTCCATTAAAAGACATGACATTCCAATAAAAGACATGACATTCCTGACATTCCAATAAAAGACATGACATTCCATTAAAAGACATGACATTCCTGACATTCCAATAAAAGACATGACATTCCTGACATTCCATTCCAAGACATGATATTTCATTAAAAGACATGACATTCCTGACATTCCAATAAAAGACATGACATTCCCGACATTCCATTAAAAGACATGACATTCCTGACATTCCAATCCAAGACATGACATTCCTGACATTCCATTCCAAGACATGACATTTCATTAAAAGACATGACATTCCTGACATTCCATTAAAAGACATGACATTCCTGACATTCCATTCCAAGACATGGCATTCCTGACATTCCATTAAAAGACATGACATTCCATTCCAAGACATGACATTCCTGACATTCCATTAAAAGACATGACATTCCTGACATTCCAATAAAAGACACGACATTCCTGACATTCCATTCCAAGACATGACATTCCTGACATTCCATTAAAAGACATGACATTCCTGACATTCCATTAAAAGACATGACATTCCTGACATTCCAATAAAAGACATGACATTCCATTAAAAGACATGACATTCCTGACATTCCATTAAAAGACATGACATTCCATTAAAAGACATGACATTCCTGACATTCCAATAAAAGACATGACATTCCTGATATTCCAATAAAAGACATGACATTCCTGACATTCCATTAAAAGACATGACATTCCTGACATTCCATTCCAAGACATGACATTCCATTAAAAGACATGACATTCCTGACATTCCAATAAAAGACATGACATTCCTGACATTCCAATAAAAGACATGAGATTCCATTCCAAGACATGACATTCCTGACATTCCATTAAAAGACATGACATTCCTGACATTCCAATAAAAGACATGACATTCCATTAAAAGACATGATATTCCTGACATTCCATTAAAAGACATGACATTCCTGACATTCCAATAAAAGACATGACATTCCATTAAAAGACATGACATTCCTGAGATTCCAATAAAAGACATGACATTCCTGACATTCCATTAAAATACATGACATTCCATTAAAAGACATGACATTCCTGACATTCCAATAAAAGACATGACATTCCTGACATTCCATTAAAAGACAAGACATTGCTGACATTCCATTAAAAGACATGACATTCCTGACATTCCATTAAAAAACATGACATTCCTATAAAAGACATGACATTCCTGACATTCCAATAAAAGACATGACATTCCTGACATTCCAATAAAAGACATGACATGACATTCCTGACATTCCAATAAAAGACATGACATTCCTGACATTCCAGTAAACGACATGACATTCCATTAAAAGACATGACATTCCTGACATTCCAATAAAAGACATGACATTCCATTAAAAGACATGACATTCCTGACATTCCATTAAAAGACATGACATTCCTGACATTCCAATAAAAGACATGACATTCCATTAAAAGACATGACATTCCTGAGATTCCAAAAAAAGACATGACATTCCTGACATTCCATTAAAATACATGACATTCCATTAAAAGACATGACATTCCTGACATTCCAATAAAAGACATGACATTCCTGACATTCCATTAAAAGACAAGACATTGCTGACATTCCAATAAAAGACATGACATTCCTGACATTCCATTAAAAGACATGACATTCCTGACATTCCATTAAAAAACATGACATTCCTATAAAAGACATGACATTCCTGACATTCCAATAAAAGACATGACATTCCTGACATTCCAATAAAAGACATGACATGACATTCCTGACATTCCAATAAAAGACATGACATTTCATTAAAAGACATGACATTCCTGACATTCCATTAAAAGACATGACATTCCTGACATTCCATTAAAAGACATGACATTCCTGACATTCAATTAAAAGACATGACATTCCTGACATTCCATTAAAAGACATGACATTCCTGACATTCCAATAAAAGACATGACATTCCATTAAAATACATGACATTCCTGACATTCCATTAAAAGACATGACATTCCATTAAAAGACATGACATTCCTGACATTCCATTAAAAGACACAACATTCCTGACATTCCATTAAAAGACATGACATTTCTGACATTCCAATAAAAGACATGACATTCCATTAAAAGACATGACATTCCTGAGATTCCAATAAAAGACATTACATTCCTGACATTCCAATAAAAGACATGACATTCCATTAAAAGACATGACATTCCTGACATTCCATTAAAAGACATGACATTCCATTAAAAGACATGACATTCCTGACATTCCATTAAAAGACACAACATTCCTGACATTCCATTAAAAGACATGACATTCCTGACATTCCAATAAAAGACATGACATTCCATTAAAAGACATGACATTCCTGAGATTCCAATAAAAGACATGACATTCCTGACATTCCAATAAAAGATATGACATTCCATTAAAAGACATGACATTCCTGACATTCCAATAAAAGACATGACATTCCTGACATTCCATTAAAAGACAAGACATTGCTGACATTCCAATAAAAGACATGACATTCCTGACATTCCATTAAAAGACATGACATTCCTGACATTCCAATAAAAGACATGACATTCCATTAAAAGACATGACATTCCAATAAAAGACATGACATTCCTGACATTCCAATAAAAGACATGCCATTCCTGACATTCCAATAAAAGACATGACATTCCTGACATTCCATTAAAAGACATGACATTCCAAAAAAAGACATGACATTCCTGACATTCCAATAAAAGACATGACATTCCATTAAAAGACATGACATTCCTGACATTCCAATAAAAGACATGACATTCCTGACATTCCATTAAAAGACATGACATTCCATTCCAAGACATGACATTCCTGACATTCCATTAAAAGACATGATATTCCTGACATTCCAATAAAAGACAAGACATTCCTGACATTCCATTCCAAGACATGACATTCCTGACATTCCATTAAAAGACATGACATTCCATTAAAAGACATGACATTCCTGACATTCCAATAAAAGACATGACATTCCTGACATTCCAATAAAAGACATGACATTCCTGACATTCCATTAAAAGACATGACATTCCATTCCAAGACATGACATTCCTGACATTCCATTAAAAGACATGACATTCCTGACATTCCAATAAAAGACATGACATTCCTGACATTCCATTCCAAGACATGACATTTCATTAAAAGACATGACATTCCTGACATTCCATTAAAAGACATGACATTCCTGACATTCCATTAAAAGACATGACATTCCTGACATTCCATTAAAAGACATGACATTCCATTAAAAGACATGACATTCCTGACATTCCATTAAAAGACATGACATTCCTGACATTTCATTAAAAGACATGACATTCCTGACATTCCAATAAAAGACATGACATTCCTGAGATTCCAATTAAAGACATGACATTCCTGACATTCCAATAAAAGACATGACATTCCTGACATTCCATTATAAGACATGACATTCCAATAAAAGACATGACATTCCTGACATTCCAATAAAAGACATGACATTCCATTAAAAGACATGACATTCCTGACATTCCAATAAAAGACATGACATTCCTGACATTCCATTCCAAGACATGATATTTCATTAAAAGACATGACATTCCTGACATTCCATTAAAAGACATGACATTCCTGACATTCCATTCCAAGACATGACATTCCTGACATTCCATTAAAAGACATGACATTCCTGACATTCCATTAAAAGACATGACATTCCTGACATTCCATTAAAAGACACGACATTCCTGACATTCCATTAAAAGACATGACATTCCTGACATTCCAATAAAAGACATGACATTCCATTAAAAGACATGACATTCCTGAGATTCCAATAAAAGACATGACATTCCTGACATTCCAATAAAAGACATGACATTCCATTAAAAGACATGACATTCCTGACATTCCAATAAAAGACATGACATTCCTGACATTCCATTAAAAGACAAGACATTGCTGACATTCCAATAAAAGACATGACATTCCTGACATTTCATTAAAAGACATGACATTCCTGACATTCCAATAAAAGACATGACATTCCATTAAAAGACATGACATTCCTGACATTCCAATAAAAGACATGACATTCCTGACATTCCATTAAAAGACAAGACATTGCTGACATTCCAATAAAAGACATGCCATTCCTGACATTCCAATAAAAGACATGACATTCCTGACATTCCATTAAAAGACACGACATTCCTGACATTCCAATAAAAGATATGACATTCCATTAAAAGACATGACATTCCTGAGATTCCAATAAAAGACATGACATTCCTGACATTCCAATAAAAGACATGACATTCCATTAAAAGACATGACATTCCTGACATTCCAATAAAAGACATGACATTCTTGACATTCCATTAAAAGACATGATATTCCTGACATTCCAATAAAAGACATGACATTCCTGACATTCCATTAAAAGACATGACATTCCTGACATTCCATTAAAAGACATGACATTCCAATAAAAATCATGACATTCCATTAAAAGACATGACATTCCTGACATTCCAATAAAAGACATGAAATTCCTGACATTCCAATAAAAGACATGACATTCCTGACATTCCATTAACAGACATGACATTCCTGACATTCCGTTAAAAGAAATGACATTCCTGACATTCCATTAAAAGACATGACATTCCTGACATTCCAATAAAAGACATGACATTCCATTAAAAGACATGACATTCCTGACATTTCATTAAAAGACATGACATTCCTGACATTCCAATAAAAGACATGACATTCCATTAAAAGACATGACATTCCTGAGATTCCAATAAAAGACATGACATTCCTGACATTCCATTAAAAGACATGACATTCCTGACATTCCAATAAAAGACATGACATTCCTGACATTCCATTAAAAGATAAGACATTGCTGACATTCCAATAAAAGACATGACATTCCTGACATTCCATTAAAAGACATGACATTCCTGACATTCCATTAAAAGACATGACATTCCTGACATTCCAATAAAAGACATGACATTCCATTAAAAGACATGACATTCCTGACATTCCAATAAGACATGACATTCCTGACATTCCATTAAAAGACAAGACATTGCTGACATTCCAATAAAAGACATGACATTCCTGACATTCCATTAAAAGACATGACATTCCTGACATTTCAATAAAAGACATGATATTCCTGTCATTCCATTAAAAGACATGACATTCCTGACATTCCATTCCAAGACATGACATTCCTGACATTCCATTAAAAGACATGACATTCCATTCCAAGACATGACATTCCTGACATTCCATTAAAAGACATGACATTCCTGAGATTCCAATAAAAGACATGACATTCCTGACATTCCAATAAAAGACATGACATTCCTGACATTCCATTAAAAGACAAGACATTGCTGACATTCCAATAAAAGACATGACATTCCTGACATTCCATTAAAAGACATGACATTCCTGATATTTCAATAAAAGACATGACATTCCTGTCATTCGATTAAAAGACATGACATTCCTGACATTCCAATAAAAGACATGACATTCCTGACATTCCATTAAAAGACATGACATTCCTGACATTCCATTAAAAGACATGACATTCCATTCCAAGACATGACATTCCTGACATTCCATTAAAAGACATGACATTCCTGACATTCCAATAAAAGACATGACATTCCTGACATTCCATTCCAAGACATGATATTCCTGACATTCCATTAAAAGACATGGCATTCCTGACATTCCATTAAAAGACATGACATTCCTGACATTCCAATAAAAGACATGACATTCCATTAAAAGACATGACATTCCTGACATTCCAATAAAAGACATGACATTCCTGACATTCCATTAAAAGACAAGACATTGCTGACATTCCAATAAAAGACATGCCATTCCTGACATTCCAATAAAAGACATGACATTCCTGACATTCCATTATAAGACATGACATTCCAATAAAAGACATGACATTCCTGACATTCCAATAAAAGACATGACATTCCATTAAAAGACATGACATTCCTGACATTCCAATAAAAGACATGACATTCCTGACATTCCATTCCAAGACATGATATTTCATTAAAAGACATGACATTCCTGATATTCCATTAAAAGACATGACATTCCTGACATTCCATTCCAAGACATGACATTCCTGACATTCCATTAAAAGACATGACATTCCTGACATTCCATTAAAAGACATGACATTCCTGACATTCCATTAAAAGGCACGACATTCCTGACATTCCATTAAAAGACATGACATTCCTGACATTCCAATAACAGACATGACATTCCATTAAAAGACATGACATTCCTGAGATTCCAATAAAAGATATGACATTCCTGACATTCCAATAAAAGACATGACATTCCATTAAAAGACATGACATTCCTGACATTCCAATAAAAGACATGACATTCCTGACATTCCATTAAAAGACAAGACATTGCTGACATTCCATTAAAAGACATGACATTCCATTAAAAGACATGACATTCCTGACATTCCATTAAAAGACACGACATTCCTGACATTCCATTAAAAGACATGACATTCCTGACATTCCAATAAAAGACAAGACATTCCATTAAAAGACATGACATTCCTGAGATTCCAATAAAAGACATGACATTCCTGACATTCCATTAAAAGACATGACATTCCTGAGATTCCAATAAAATACATGACATTCCTGACATTCCAATAAAAGACATGACATTCCATTAAAAGACATTACATTCCTGACATTCCAATAAAAGACATGACATTCCTGACATTCCATTAAAAGACAAGACATTGCTGACATTCCAATAAAAGACATGACATTCCTGACATTCCATTAAAAGACATGACATTCCTGACATTCCAATAAAAGACATGACATTCCATTAAAAGACATGACATTCCTGACATTCCAATAAAAGACATGACATTCCTGACATTCCATTAAAAGACAAGACATTGCTGACATTCCAATAAAAGACATGTCATTCCTGACATTCCAATAAAAGACATGACATTCCTGACATTCCATTAAAAGACATGACATTCCAATAAAAGACATGACATTCCTGACATTCCAATAAAAGACATGACATTCCATTAAAAGACATGACATTCCTGACATTCCAATAAAAGACATGACATTCCTGACATTCCATTCCAAGACATGATATTTCATTAAAAGACATGACATTCCTGACATTCCAATAAAAGACATGACATTCCTGACATTCCATTAAAAGACATGACATTCCTGACATTCCAATCCAAGACATGACATTCCTGACATTCCATTCCAAGACATGACATTTCATTAAAAGACATGACATTCCTGACATTCCATTAAAAGACATGACATTCCTGACATTCCATTCCAAGACATGACATTCCTGACATTCCATTAAAAGACATGACATTCCTGACATTCCATTAAAAGACATGACATTCCTGACATTCCATTAAAAGACATGACATTCCTGACATTCCAATAAAAGACATGACATTCCATTAAAAGACATGACATTCCTGACATTCCATTAAAAGACATGACATTCCATTAAAAGACATGACATTCCTGACATTCCAATAAAAGACATGACATTCCTGATATTCCAATAAAAGACATGACATTCCTGACATTCCATTAAAAGACATGACATTCCTGACATTCCATTCCAAGACATGACATTCCATTAAAAGACATGACATTCCTGACATTCCAATAAAAGACATGACATTCCTGACATTCCAATAAAAGACATGACATTCCATTCCAAGACATGACATTCCTGACATTCCATTAAAAGACATGACATTCCTGACATTCCAATAAAAGACATGACATTCCTGACATTCCATTAAAAGACATGACATTCCAATAAAAATCATGACATTCCATTAAAAGACATGACATTCCTGACATTCCAATAAAAGACATGAGATTCCTGACATTCCAATAAAAGACATGACATTCCTGACATTCCATTAACAGACATGACATTCCTGACATTCCATTAAAAGACATGACATTCCTGACATTCCAATAAAAGACATGACATTCCATTAAAAGACGTGACATTCCTGACATTCCATTAAAAGACATGACATTCCTGACATTCCAATAAAAGACATGACATTCCATTAAAAAAACATGACATTCCTGAGATTCCAATAAAAGACATGACATTCCTGACATTCCATTAAAATACATGACATTCCATTAAAAGACATGACATTCCTGACATTCCAATAAAAGACATGACATTCCTGACATTCCATTAAAAGACAAGACATTGCTGACATTCCAATAAAAGACATGACATTCCTGACATTCCATTAAAAGACATGACATTCCATTAAAAGACATGACATTCCATTAAAAGACATGACATTCCTGACATTCCATTAAAAGACACGACATTCCTGACATTCCATTAAAAGACATGACATTCCTGACATTCCAATAAAAGACAAGACATTCCATTAAAAGACATGACATTCCTGAGATTCCAATAAAAGACATGACATTCCTGACATTCCATTAAAAGACATGACATTCCTGAGATTCCAATAAAAGACATGACATTCCTGACATTCCAATAAAAGACATGACATTCCATTAAAAGACATTACATTCCTGACATTCCAATAAAAGACATGACATTCCTGACATTCCAATAAAAGACAAGACATTCCTGACATTCCATTAAAAGACATGACATTCCTGACATTCCATTAAAAGACATGACATTCCTGACATTCCATTAAAAGACATGACATTCCTGACATTCCATTCCAAGACATGACATTTCATTAAAAGACATGACATTCCTGACATTCCATTAAAAGACATGACATTCCTGACATTCCATTAAAAGACATGACATTCCTGACATTCCATTAAAAGACATGACATTCCTGACATTCCAATAAAAGACATGACATTCCATTAAAAGACATGACATTCCTGACATTCCATTAAAAGACATGACATTCCATTAAAAGACATGACATTCCTGACATTCCATTAAAAGACACGACATTCCTTAGATTCCATGAAAAGACATGACATTCCTGACATTCCACTAAAAGACATGACATTCCATTAAAAGACATGACATTCCTGAGATTCCAATAAAAGACATGACATTCCTGACATTCCAATAAAAGACATGACATTCCATTAAAAGACATGACATTCCTGACATTCCAATAAAAGACATGACATTCCTGACATTCCATTAAAGACAAGACATTGCTGACATTCCAATAAAAGACATGACATTCCTGACATTCCATTAAAAGACATGACATTCCTGACATTCCAATAAAAGACATGACATTCCATTAAAAGACATGACATTCCTGACATTCCAATAAAAGACATGACATTCCTGACATTCCATTAAAAGACAAGACATTGCTGACATTCCAATAAAAGACATGTCATTCCTGACATTCCAATAAAAGACATGACATTCCTGACATTCCATTAAAAGACATGACATTCCAATAAAAGACATGACATTCCTGACATTCCAATAAAAGACATGACATTCCATTAAAAGACATGACATTCCTGACATTCCAATAAAAGACATGACATTCCTGACATTCCATTCCAAGACATGATATTTCATTAAAAGACATGACATTCCTGACATTCCAATAAAAGACATGACATTCCTGACATTCCATTAAAAGACATGACATTCCTGACATTCCAATCCAAGACATGACATTCCTGACATTCCATTCCAAGACATGACATTTCATTAAAAGACATGACATTCCTGACATTCCATTAAAAGACATGACATTCCTGACATTCCATTCCAAGACATGGCATTCCTGACATTCCATTAAAAGACATGACATTCCATTCCAAGACATGACATTCCTGACATTCCATTAAAAGACATGACATTCCTGACATTCCAATAAAAGACACGACATTCCTGACATTCCATTCCAAGACATGACATTCCTGACATTCCATTAAAAGACATGACATTCCTGACATTCCATTAAAAGACATGACATTCCTGACATTCCAATAAAAGACATGACATTCCATTAAAAGACATGACATTCCTGACATTCCATTAAAAGACATGACATTCCATTAAAAGACATGACATTCCTGACATTCCAATAAAAGACATGACATTCCTGATATTCCAATAAAAGACATGACATTCCTGACATTCCATTAAAAGACATGACATTCCTGACATTCCATTCCAAGACATGACATTCCATTAAAAGACATGACATTCCTGACATTCCAATAAAAGACATGACATTCCTGACATTCCAATAAAAGACATGAGATTCCATTCCAAGACATGACATTCCTGACATTCCATTAAAAGACATGACATTCCTGACATTCCAATAAAAGACATGACATTCCATTAAAAGACATGATATTCCTGACATTCCATTAAAAGACATGACATTCCTGACATTCCAATAAAAGACATGACATTCCATTAAAAGACATGACATTCCTGAGATTCCAATAAAAGACATGACATTCCTGACATTCCATTAAAATACATGACATTCCATTAAAAGACATGACATTCCTGACATTCCAATAAAAGACATGACATTCCTGACATTCCATTAAAATACATGACATTCCATTAAAAGACATGACATTCCTGACATTCCATTAAAAGACATGACATTCCTGACATTCCAATAAAAGACATGACATTCCATTAAAAGACGTGACATTCCTGACATTCCATTAAAAGACATGACATTCCTGACATTCCAATAAAAGACATGACATTCCATTAAAAAAACATGACATTCCTGAGATTCCAATAAAAGACATGACATTCCTGACATTCCATTAAAATACATGACATTCCATTAAAAGACATGACATTCCTGACATTCCAATAAAAGACATGACATTCCTGACATTCCATTAAAAGACAAGACATTGCTGACATTCCAATAAAAGACATGACATTCCTGACATTCCATTAAAAGACATGACATTCCATTAAAAGACATGACATTCCATTAAAAGACATGACATTCCTGACATTCCATTAAAAGACACGACATTCCTGACATTCCATTAAAAGACATGACATTCCTGACATTCCAATAAAAGACAAGACATTCCATTAAAAGACATGACATTCCTGAGATTCCAATAAAAGACATGACATTCCTGACATTCCATTAAAAGACATGACATTCCTGAGATTCCAATAAAAGACATGACATTCCTGACATTCCAATAAAAGACATGACATTCCATTAAAAGACATTACATTCCTGACATTCCAATAAAAGACATGACATTCCTGACATTCCAATAAAAGACAAGACATTCCTGACATTCCATTAAAAGACATGACATTCCTGACATTCCATTAAAAGACATGACATTCCTGACATTCCATTAAAAGACATGACATTCCTGACATTCCATTCCAAGACATGACATTTCATTAAAAGACATGACATTCCTGACATTCCATTAAAAGACATGACATTCCTGACATTCCATTAAAAGACATGACATTCCTGACATTCCATTAAAAGACATGACATTCCTGACATTCCAATAAAAGACATGACATTCCATTAAAAGACATGACATTCCTGACATTCCATTAAAAGACATGACATTCCATTAAAAGACATGACATTCCTGACATTCCATTAAAAGACACGACATTCCTTAGATTCCATGAAAAGACATGACATTCCTGACATTCCACTAAAAGACATGACATTCCATTAAAAGACATGACATTCCTGAGATTCCAATAAAAGACATGACATTCCTGACATTCCAATAAAAGACATGACATTCCATTAAAAGACATGACATTCCTGACATTCCAATAAAAGACATGACATTCCTGACATTCCATTAAAGACAAGACATTGCTGACATTCCAATAAAAGACATGACATTCCTGACATTCCATTAAAAGACATGACATTCCTGACATTCCAATAAAAGACATGACATTCCATTAAAAGACATGACATTCCTGACATTCCAATAAAAGACATGACATTCCTGACATTCCATTAAAAGACAAGACATTGCTGACATTCCAATAAAAGACATGTCATTCCTGACATTCCAATAAAAGACATGACATTCCTGACATTCCATTAAAAGACATGACATTCCAATAAAAGACATGACATTCCTGACATTCCAATAAAAGACATGACATTCCATTAAAAGACATGACATTCCTGACATTCCAATAAAAGACATGACATTCCTGACATTCCATTCCAAGACATGATATTTCATTAAAAGACATGACATTCCTGACATTCCAATAAAAGACATGACATTCCTGACATTCCATTAAAAGACATGACATTCCTGACATTCCAATCCAAGACATGACATTCCTGACATTCCATTCCAAGACATGACATTTCATTAAAAGACATGACATTCCTGACATTCCATTAAAAGACATGACATTCCTGACATTCCATTCCAAGACATGGCATTCCTGACATTCCATTAAAAGACATGACATTCCATTCCAAGACATGACATTCCTGACATTCCATTAAAAGACATGACATTCCTGACATTCCAATAAAAGACACGACATTCCTGACATTCCATTCCAAGACATGACATTCCTGACATTCCATTAAAAGACATGACATTCCTGACATTCCATTAAAAGACATGACATTCCTGACATTCCAATAAAAGACATGACATTCCATTAAAAGACATGACATTCCTGACATTCCATTAAAAGACATGACATTCCATTAAAAGACATGACATTCCTGACATTCCAATAAAAGACATGACATTCCTGATATTCCAATAAAAGACATGACATTCCTGACATTCCATTAAAAGACATGACATTCCTGACATTCCATTCCAAGACATGACATTCCATTAAAAGACATGACATTCCTGACATTCCAATAAAAGACATGACATTCCTGACATTCCAATAAAAGACATGAGATTCCATTCCAAGACATGACATTCCTGACATTCCATTAAAAGACATGACATTCCTGACATTCCAATAAAAGACATGACATTCCATTAAAAGACATGATATTCCTGACATTCCATTAAAAGACATGACATTCCTGACATTCCAATAAAAGACATGACATTCCATTAAAAGACATGACATTCCTGAGATTCCAATAAAAGACATGACATTCCTGACATTCCATTAAAATACATGACATTCCATTAAAAGACATGACATTCCTGACATTCCAATAAAAGACATGACATTCCTGACATTCCATTAAAAGACAAGACATTGCTGACATTCCATTAAAAGACATGATATTCCTGACATTCCATTAAAAAACATGACATTCCTATAAAAGACATGACATTCCTGACATTCCAATAAAAGACATGACATTCCTGACATTCCAATAAAAGACATGACATGACATTCCTGACATTCCAATAAAAGACATGACATTCCTGACATTCCAGTAAACGACATGACATTCCATTAAAAGACATGACATTCCTGACATTCCAATAAAAGACATGACATTCCATTAAAAGACATGACATTCCTGACATTCCATTAAAAGACATGACATTCCTGACATTCCAATAAAAGACATGACATTCCATTAAAAGACATGACATTCCTGAGATTCCAAAAAAAGACATGACATTCCTGACATTCCATTAAAATACATGACATTCCATTAAAAGACATGACATTCCTGACATTCCAATAAAAGACATGACATTCCTGACATTCCATTAAAAGACAAGACATTGCTGACATTCCAATAAAAGACATGACATTCCTGACATTCCATTAAAAGACATGACATTCCTGACATTCCATTAAAAAACATGACATTCCTATAAAAGACATGACATTCCTGACATTCCAATAAAAGACATGACATTCCTGACATTCCAATAAAAGACATGACATGACATTCCTGACATTCCAATAAAAGACATGACATTTCATTAAAAGACATGACATTCCTGACATTCCATTAAAAGACATGACATTCCTGACATTCCATTAAAAGACATGACATTCCTGACATTCAATTAAAAGACATGACATTCCTGACATTCCATTAAAAGACATGACATTCCTGACATTCCAATAAAAGACATGACATTCCATTAAAATACATGACATTCCTGACATTCCATTAAAAGACATGACATTCCATTAAAAGACATGACATTCCTGACATTCCATTAAAAGACATGACATTTCTGACATTCCAATAAAAGACATGACATTCCATTAAAAGACATGACATTCCTGAGATTCCAATAAAAGACATTACATTCCTGACATTCCAATAAAAGACATGACATTCCATTAAAAGACATGACATTCCTGACATTCCATTAAAAGACATGACATTCCATTAAAAGACATGACATTCCTGACATTCCATTAAAAGACACAACATTCCTGACATTCCATTAAAAGACATGACATTCCTGACATTCCAATAAAAGACATGACATTCCATTAAAAGACATGACATTCCTGAGATTCCAATAAAAGACATGACATTCCTGACATTCCAATAAAAGATATGACATTCCATTAAAAGACATGACATTCCTGACATTCCAATAAAAGACATGACATTCCTGACATTCCATTAAAAGACAAGACATTGCTGACATTCCAATAAAAGACATGACATTCCTGACATTCCATTAAAAGACATGACATTCCTGACATTCCAATAAAAGACATGACATTCCATTAAAAGACATGACATTCCAATAAAAGACATGACATTCCTGACATTCCAATAAAAGACATGCCATTCCTGACATTCCAATAAAAGACATGACATTCCTGACATTCCATTAAAAGACATGACATTCCAAAAAAAGACATGACATTCCTGACATTCCAATAAAAGACATGACATTCCTGACATTCCATTAAAAGACATGACATTCCTGACATTCCAATAAAAGACATGACATTCCTGACATTCCATTAAAAGACATGACATTCCATTCCAAGACATGACATTCCTGACATTCCATTAAAAGACATGATATTCCTGACATTCCAATAAAAGACACGACATTCCTGACATTCCATTCCAAGACATGACATTCCTGACATTCCATTAAAAGACATGACATTCCATTAAAAGACATGACATTCCTGACATTCCAATAAAAGACATGACATTCCTGACATTCCAATAAAAGACATGACATTCCTGACATTCCATTAAAAGACATGACATTCCATTCCAAGACATGACATTCCTGACATTCCATTAAAAGACATGACATTCCTGACATTCCAATAAAAGACATGACATTCCTGACATTCCATTCCAAGACATGACATTTCATTAAAAGACATGACATTCCTGACATTCCATTAAAAGACATGACATTCCTGACATTCCATTAAAAGACATGACATTCCTGACATTCCATTAAAAGACATGACATTCCATTAAAAGACATGACATTCCTGACATTCCATTAAAAGACACGACATTCCTGACATTTCATTAAAAGACATGACATTCCTGACATTCCAATAAAAGACATGACATTCCTGAGATTCCAATTAAAGACATGACATTCCTGACATTCCAATAAAAGACATGACATTCCATTAAAAGACATTACATTCCTGACATTCCAATAAAAGACATGACATTCCTGACATTCCATTAAAAGACAAGACATTGCTGACATTCCAATAAAAGACATGACATTCCTGACATTCCATTAAAAGACATGACATTCCTGACATTCCATTAAAAGACATGACATTCCTGACATTCCAATAAAAGACATGACATTCCTGGCATTCCATTCCAAGACATGACATTTCATTAAAAGACATGTCATGTCTTTTAATGGAATGTCAGGAATGTCATGTCTTTTAATGGAATGTCAGGAATGTCATGTCTTTTAATGGAATGTCAGGAATGTCATTAAAAGACATGACATTCCTGACATTCCATTAAAAGACATGACATTCCTGACATTCCAATAAAAGACATGACATTCCATTAAAAGACATGACATTCCTGACATTCCATTAAAAGACATGACATTCCATTAAAAGACATGACATTCCTGACATTCCATTAAAAGACACGACATTCCTGACATTCCATGAAAAGACATGACATTCCTGACATTCCACTAAAAGACATGACATTCCATTAAAAGACATGACATTCCTGAGATTCCAATAAAAGACATGACATTCCTGACATTCCAATAAAAGACATGACATTCCATTAAAAGACATGACATTCCTGACATTCCAATAAAAGACATGACATTCCTGACATTCCATTAAAAGACAAGACATTGCTGACATTCCAATAAAAGACATGACATTCCTGACATTCCATTAAAAGACATGACATTCCTGACATTCCAATAAAAGACATGACATTCCATTAAAAGACATGACATTCCTGACATTCCAATAAAAGACATGACATTCCTGACATTCCATTAAAAGACAAGACATTGCTGACATTCCAATAAAAGACATGTCATTCCTAACATTCCAATAAAAGACATGACATTCCTGACATTCCATTAAAAGACATGACATTCCAATAAAAGACATGACATTCCTGACATTCCAATAAAAGACATGACATTCCATTAAAAGACATGACATTCCTGACATTCCAATAAAAGACATGACATTCCTGACATTCCATTCCAAGACATGATATTTCATTAAAAGACATGACATTCCTGACATTCCATTAAAAGACATGACATTCCTGACATTCCATTCCAAGACATGACATTCCTGACATTCCATTAAAAGACATGACATTCCTGACATTCCATTAAAAGACATGACATTCCTGACATTCCATTAAAAGACACGACATTCCTGACATTCCATTAAAAGACATGACATTCCTGACATTCCAATAAAAGACATGACATTCCATTAAAAGACATGACATTCCTGAGATTCCAATAAAAGACATGACATTCCTGACATTCCAATAAAAGACATGACATTCCATTAAAAGACATGACATTCCTGTCATTCCAATAAAAGACATGACATTCCTGACATTCCATTCCAAGACATGATATTTCATTAAAAGACATGACATTCCTGACATTCCAATAAAAGACACGACATTCCTGACATTCTCTTTACAAGACATGACATTCCTGACATTCCATTAAAAGACATGACATTCCTGACATTCCATTAAAAGACATGACATTCCTGACATTCCAATAAAAGACATGACATTCCATTAAAAGACATGACATTCCATTAAAAGACATGACATTCCATTAAAAGACATGACATTCCTGACATTCCAATAAAAGACATGACATTCCTGACATTCCAATAAAAGACATGACATTCCTGACATTCCATTCCAAGACATGACATTTCATTAAAAGACATGACATTCCTGACATTCCATTAAAAGTCATGACATTCCTGACATTCCATTCCAAGACAAGACATTCCTGACATTCCATTAAAAGACATGACATTCCTATAAAAGACATGACATTCCTGACATTCCAATAAAAGACATGACATTCCTGACATTCCAATAAAAGACATGACATTCCTGACATTCCAGTAAACGACATGACATTCCATTAAAAGACATGACATTCCTGACATTCCATTAAAAGACATGACATTCCTGACATTCCATTCCAAGACATGACATTCCAGACATTCCATTAAAAGACATGATATTCCTGACATTCCATTAAAAGACATGACATTCCTGACATTCCATTAAAAGACACGACATTCCTGACATTCCATTAAAAGACATGACATTCCTGACATTCCAATAAAAGACATGACATTCCATTAAAAGACATGACATTCCTGAGATTCCAATAAAAGACATGACATTCCTGACATTCCATTAAAAGACATGCCATTCCTGACATTCCAATAAAAGACATGACATTCCTGACATTCCATTAAAAGACATGACATTCCTGATATTCCATTAAAAGACATGACATTCCTGACATTCCAATAAAAGACATGACATTCCTGACATTCCATTAAAAGACATGACATTCCTGACATTCCATTAAAAGACATGCCATTCCTGACATTCCAATAAAAGACATGACATTCCTGACATTCCATTAAAAGACATGACATTCCAATAAAAGACATGACATTCCTGACATTCCAATAAAAGACATGACATTCCTGACATTCCATTAAAAGACATTCCATTCCAAGACATGACATTTCATTAAAAGACATGACATTCCTGACATTCCATTAAAAGACATGACATTCCTGACATTCCATTCCAAGACATGACATTCCTGACATTCCATTAAAAGACATGACATTCCATTCCAAGACATGACATTCCTGACATTCCATTAAAAGACATGACATTCCTGACATTCCAATAAAAGACACGACATTCCTGACATTCTCTTTACAAGACATGACATTCCTGACATTCCATTAAAAGACATGACATTCCTGACATTCCATTAAAAGACATGACATTCCTGACATTCCAATAAAAGACATGACATTCCATTAAAAGACATGACATTCCATTAAAAGACATGACATTCCATTAAAAGACATGACATTCCTGACATTCCAATAAAAGACATGACATTCCTGACATTCCATTAAAAGACATGACATTCCTGACATTCCATTCCAAGACATGACATTCCATTAAAAGACATGACATTCCTGACATTCCAATAAAAGACATGACATTCCTGACATTCCAATAAAAGACATGACATTCCATTCCAAGACATGACATTCCTGACATTCCATTAAAAGACATGACATTCCTGACATTCCAATAAAAGACATGACATTCCTGACATTCCATTAAAAGACATGACATTCCAATAAAAATCATGACATTCCATTAAAAGACATGACATTCCTGACATTCCAATAAAAGACATGAGATTCCTGACATTCCAATAAAAGACATGACATTCCTGACATTCCATTAACAGACATGACATTCCTGACATTCCATTAAAAGACATGACATTCCTGACATTCCATTAAAAGACACGACATTCCTGACATTCCATGAAAAGACATGACATTCCTGACATTCCAATAAAAGACATGACATTCCATTAAAAGACATGACATTCCTGAGATTCCAATAAAAGACATGACATTCCTGACATTCCAATAAAAGACATGACATTCCATTAAAAGACATGACATTCCTGACATTCCAATAAAAGACATGACATTCCTGACATTCCATTAAAAGACAAGCCATTGCTGACATTCCAATAAAAGACATGACATTCCTGACATTTCATTAAAAGACATGACATTCCTGACATTCCAATAAAAGACATGACATTCCATTAAAAGACATGACATTCCTGACATTCCAATAAAAGACATGACATTCCTGACATTCCATTAAAAGACATGACATTCCAATAAAAGACATGACATTCCTGACATTCCAATAAAAGACATGACATTCCATTAAAAGACATGACATTCCTGACATTCCATTAAAAGACATGACATTCCTGACATTCCATTAAAAGACATGACATTCTTGACATTCCATTCCAAGACATGACATTCCTGACATTCCATTAAAAGACATGACATTCCTGACATTCCATTAAAAGACATGACATTCCTGACATTCCATTAAAAGACACGACATTCCTGACATTCCATTAAAAGACATGACATTCCTGACATTCCAATAAAAGACATGACATTCCATTAAAAGACATGACATTCCTGACATTCCATTAAAAGACAAGACATTGCTGACATTCCAATAAAAGACATGCCATTCCTGACATTCCAATAAAAGACATGATATTCCTGACATTCCATTAAAAGACATGACATTCCAATAAAAGACATGACATTCCTGACATTCCAATAAAAGACATGACATTCCATTAAAAGACATGACATTCCTGACATTCCATTAAAAGACATGACATTCCTGACATTCCATTAAAAGACATGACATTCTTGACATTCCATTCCAAGACATGACATTCCTGACATTCCATTAAAAGACATGACATTCCTGACATTCCATTAAAAGACACGACATTCCTGACATTCCATTAAAAGACATGACATTCCTGACATTCCAATAAAAGACATGACATTCCATTAAAAGACATGACATTCCTGACATTCCAATAAAAGACATGACATTCCTGACATTCCAATAAAAGACATGACATTCCTGACATTCCATTCCAAGACATGACATTTCATTAAAAGACATGACATTCCTGACATTCCATTAAAAGAAATGACATTCCTGACATTCCATTAAAAGACATGACATTCCTGACATTCCATTAAAAGACATGACATTCCTGACATTCCAATAAAAGACATGACATTCCATTAAAAGACATGACATTCCTGACATTCTATTAAAAGACATGACATTCCATTAAAAGACATGACATTCCTGACATTCCATTAAAAGACATGACATTCCTGACATCCCATGAAAAGACATGACATTCCTGACATTCCAATAAAAGACATGACATTCCATTAAAAGATATGACATTCCTGAGATTCCAATAAAAGACATGACATTCCAATAAAAGACATGACATTCCATTAAAAGACATGACATTCCTGACATTCCAATAAAAGACATGACATTCCTGACATTCCATTAAAAGACATGACATTCCTGACATTCCATTAAAAGACATGCCATTCCTGACATTCCAATAAAAGACATGACATTCCTGACATTCCATTAAAAGACATGACATTCCAATAAAAGACATGACATTCCTGACATTCCAATAAAAGACATGACATTCCTGACATTCCATTAAAAGACATGACATTCCTGACATTCCAATCCAAGACATGACATTCCTGACATTCCATTCCAAGACATGACATTTCATTAAAAGACATGACATTCCTGACATTCCATTAAAAGACATGACATTCCTGACATTCCATTCCAAGACATGACATTCCTGACATTCCATTAAAAGACATGACATTCCATTCCAAGACATGACATTCCTGACATTCCATTAAAAGACATGACATTCCTGACATTCCAATAAAAGACACGACATTCCTGACATGCCATTCCAAGACATGACATTCCTGACATTCCATTAAAAGACACGACATTCCTGACATTCCATTAAAAGACATGACATTCCTGACATTCCAATAAAAGATATGACATTCCATTAAAAGACATGACATTCCTGAGATTCCAATAAAAGACATGACATTCCTGACATTCCAATAAAAGACATGACATTCCATTAAAAGACATGACATTCCTGACATTCCAATAAAAGACATGACATTCTTGACATTCCATTAAAAGACATGACATTCCTGACATTCCAATAAAAGACATGACATTCCTGACATTCCATTAAAAGACATGACATTCCTGACATTCCATTAAAAGACATGACATTCCAATAAAAATCATGACATTCCATTAAAAGACATGACATTCCTGACATTCCAATAAAAGACATGACATTCCTGACATTCCATTCCAAGACATGACATTTCATTAAAAGACATGACATTCCTGACATTCCATTAAAAGTCATGACATTCCTGACATTCCATTCCAAGACAAGACATTCCTGACATTCCATTAAAAGACATGACATTCCTATAAAAGACATGACATTCCTGACATTCCAATAAAAGACATGACATTCCTGACATTCCAATAAAAGACATGACATTCCTGACATTCCAATAAAAGACATGACATTCCTGACATTCCATTAAAAGACATGACATTCCAATAAAAGACATGACATTCCTGACATTCCAATAAAAGACATGACATTCCATTAAAAGACATGACATTCCTGACATTCCAATAAAAGACATGACATTCCTGACATTCCATTCCAAGACATGATATTTCATTAAAAGACATGACATTCCTGACATTCCATTAAAAGACATGACATTCCTGACATTCCATTCCAAGACATGACATTCCAGACATTCCATTAAAAGACATGATATTCCTGACATTCCATTAAAAGACATGACATTCCTGACATTCCATTAAAAGACACGACATTCCTGACATTCCATTAAAAGACATGACATTCCTGACATTCCAATAAAAGACATGACATTCCAATAAAAGACATGACATTCCTGACATTCCATTAAAAGACATGACATTCCTGACATTCCATTAAAAGACATGCCATTCCTGACATTCCAATAAAAGACATGACATTCCTGACATTCCATTAAAAGACATGACATTCCAATAAAAGACATGACATTCCTGACATTCCAATAAAAGACATGACATTCCTGACATTCCATTAAAAGACATTCCATTCCAAGACATGACATTTCATTAAAAGACATGACATTCCTGACATTCCATTAAAAGACATGACATTCCTGACATTCCATTCCAAGACATGACATTCCTGACATTCCATTAAAAGACATGACATTCCATTCCAAGACATGACATTCCTGACATTCCATTAAAAGACATGACATTCCTGACATTCCAATAAAAGACACGACATTCCTGACATTCTCTTTACAAGACATGACATTCCTGACATTCCATTAAAAGACATGACATTCCTGACATTCCAATAAAAGACATGACATTCCATTAAAAGACATGACATTCCATTAAAAGACATGACATTCCATTAAAAGACATGACATTCCTGACATTCCAATAAAAGACATGACATTCCTGACATTCCATTAAAAGACATGACATTCCTGACATTCCATTCCAAGACATGACATTCCATTAAAAGACATGACATTCCTGACATTCCAATAAAAGACATGACATTCCTGACATTCCAATAAAAGACATGACATTCCATTCCAAGACATGACATTCCTGACATTCCATTAAAAGACATGACATTCCTGACATTCCAATAAAAGACATGACATTCCTGACATTCCATTAAAAGACATGACATTCCAATAAAAATCATGACATTCCATTAAAAGACATGACATTCCTGACATTCCAATAAAAGACATGAGATTCCTGACATTCCAATAAAAGACATGACATTCCTGACATTCCATTAACAGACATGACATTCCTGACATTCCATTAAAAGACATGACATTCCTGACATTCCATTAAAAGACATGACATTCCTGACATTCCAATAAAAGACATGACATTCCATTAAAAGACATGACATTCCTGACATTCCATTAAAAGACATGACATTCCTGACATTCCAATAAAAGACATGACATTCCTGACATTCCATTAAAAGACAAGATATTGCTGACATTCCAATAAAAGACATGACATTCCTGACATTCCATTAAAAGACATGACATTCCTGACATTCCATTAAAAAACATGACATTCCTATAAAAGACATGACATTCCTGACATTCCAATAAAAGACATGACATTCCTGACATTCCAATAAAAGACATGACATGACATTCCTGACATTCCAATAAAAGACATGACATTCCTGACATTCCATTAAAATACATGACATTCCATTAAAAGACATGACATTCCTGACATTCCAATAAAAGACATGACATTCCTGACATTCCATTAAAAGACAAGATATTGCTGACATTCCAATAAAAGACATGACATTCCTGACATTCCATTAAAAAACATGACATTCCTATAAAAGACATGACATTCCTGACATTCCAATAAAAGACATGACATTCCTGACATTCCAATAAAAGACATGACATGACATTCCTGACATTCCAATAAAAGACATGACATTCCTGACATTCCATTAAAAGACATGACATTCCAATAAAAGACATGACATTCCTGACATTCCAATAAAAGACATGACATTCCTGACATTCCAATAAAAGACATGACATTCCTGACATTCCAAGACATGACATTTCATTAAAAGACATGACATTCCTGACATTCCATTAAAAGACATGACATTCCTGACATTCCATTAAAAGACATGACATTCCTGACATTCAATTAAAAGACATGACATTCCTGACATTCCATTAAAAGACATGACATTCCATTAAAAGACATGACATTCCATTAAAAGACATGACATTCCTGACATTCCATTAAAAGACACAACATTCCTGACATTCCATTAAAAGACATGACATTCCTGACATTCCAATAAAAGACATGACATTCCTGACATTCCAATAAAAGACATGACATTCCATTAAAAGACATGACATTCCTGAGATTCCAATAAAAGACATGACATTCCTGACATTCCAATAAAAGACATGACATTCCATTAAAAGACATGACATTCTTGACATTCCAATAAAAGACATGACATTCCTGACATTCCATTAAAAGACAAGACATTGCTGACATTCCAATAAAAGACATGACATTCCTGACATTCCATTAAAAGACATGACATTCCTGACATTCCAATAAAAGACATGACATTCCATTAAAAGACATGACATTCCAATAAAAGACATGACATTCCTGACATTCCAATAAAAGACATGCCATTCCTGACATTCCAATAAAAGACATGACATTCCTGACATTCCATTAAAAGACATGACATTCCAATAAAAGACATGACATTCCTGACATTCCAATAAAAGACATGACATTCCTGACATTCCATTAAAAGACATGACATTCCTGACATTCCAATAAAAGACATGACATTCCTGACATTCCATTAAAAGACATGACATTCCATTCCAAGACATGACATTCCTGACATTCCATTAAAAGACATGACATTCCTGACATTCCAATAAAAGACACGACATTCCTGACATTCCATTCCAAGACATGACATTCCTGACATTCCATTAAAAGACATGACATTCCATTAAAAGACATGACATTCCTGACATTCCAATAAAAGACATGACATTCCTGACATTCCAATAAAAGACATGACATTCCTGACATTCCATTAAAAGGCATGACATTCCATTCCAAGACATGACATTCCTGACATTCCATTAAAAGACATGACATTCCTGACATTCCAATAAAAGACATGACATTCCTGACATTCCATTCCAAGACATGACATTTCATTAAAAGACATGACATTCCTGACATTCCATTAAAAGACATGACATTCCTGACATTCCATTAAAAGACATGACATTCCTGACATTCAATTAAAAGACATGACATTCCTGACATTCCATTAAAAGACATGACATTCCTGACATTCCATTAAAAGACATGACATTCCATTAAAAGACATGACATTCCTGACATTCCATTAAAAGACACGACATTCCTGACATTCCATTAAAAGACATGACATTCCTGACATTCCAATAAAAGACAAGACATTCCATTAAAAGACATGACATTCCTGAGATTCCAATAAAAGACATGACATTCCTGACATTCCATTAAAAGACATGACATTCCTGAGATTCCAATAAAAGACATGACATTCCTGACATTCCAATAAAAGACATGACATTCCATTAAAAGACATTACATTCCTGACATTCCAATAAAAGACATGACATTCCTGACATTCCATTAAAAGACAAGACATTGCTGACATTCCAATAAAAGACATGACATTCCTGACATTCCATTAAAAGACATGACATTCCTGACATTCCATTAAAAGACATGACATTCCTGACATTCCAATAAAAGACATGACATTCCTGACATTCCATTCCAAGACATGACATTTCATTAAAAGACATGACATTCCTGACATTCCATTAAAAGACATGATATTCCTGACATTCCATTAAAAGACATGACATTCCTGACATTCCATTAAAAGACATGACATTCCTGACATTCCAATAAAAGACATGACATTCCATTAAAAGACATGACATTCCTGACATTCCATTAAAAGACATGACATTCCATTAAAAGACATGACATTCCTGACATTCCATTAAAAGACACGACATTCCTGACATTCCATGAAAAGACATGACATTCCTGACATTCCACTAAAAGACATGACATTCCATTAAAAGACATGACATTCCTGAGATTCCAATAAAAGACATGACATTCCTGACATTCCAATAAAAGACATGACATTCCATTAAAAGACATGACATTCCTGACATTCCAATAAAAGACATGACATTCCTGACATTCCATTAAAAGACATGACATTGCTGACATTCCATTAAAAGACATGACATTCCTGACATTCTAATAAAAGACATGACATTCCATTAAAAGACATGACATTCCTGACATTCCAATAAAAGACATGACATTCCTGACATTCCATTAAAAGACAAGACATTTCTGACATTCCAATAAAAGACATGTCATTCCTGACATTCCAATAAAAGACATGACATTCCTGACATTCCATTAAAAGACATGACATTCCAATAAAAGACATGACATTCCTGACATTCCAATAAAAGACATGACATTCCATTAAAAGACATGACATTCCTGACATTCCAATAAAAGACATGACATTCCTGACATTCCATTCCAAGACATGATATTTCATTAAAAGACATGACATTCCTGACATTCCATTAAAAGACATGACATTCCTGACATTCCATTCCAAGACATGACATTCCTGACATTCCATTAAAAGACATGACATTCCTGACATTCCATTAAAAGACATGACATTCCTGACATTCCATTAAAAGACACGACATTCCTGACATTCCATTAAAAGACATGACATTCCTGACATTCCAATAAAAGACATGACATTCCATTAAAAGACATGACATTCCTGACATTCCAATAAAAGACATGACATTCCATTAAAAGACATGACATTCCTGAGATTCCAATAAAAGACATGACATTCCTGACATTCCAATAAAAGACATGACATTCCTGACATTCCAATAAAAGACATGACATTCCATTAAAAGACATGACATTCCTGACATTCCAATAAAAGACATGACATTCCATTAAAAGACATGACATTCCTGAGATTCCAATAAAAGACATGACATTCCTGACATTCCAATAAAAGACATGACATTCCATTAAAAGACATGACATTCCTGTCATTCCAATAAAAGACATGACATTCTTGACATTCCATTAAAAGACATGAAATTCCTGACATTCCAATAAAAGACATGACATTCCTGACATTCCATTAACAGACATGACATTCCTGACATTCCATTAAAAGACATGACATTCCTGACATTCCATTAAAAGACATGACATTCCTGACATTCCAATAAAAGACATGACATTCCATTAAAAGACATGACATTCCTGACATTTCATTAAAAGACATGACATTCCTGACATTCCAATAAAAGACATGACATTCCATTAAAAGACATGACATTCCTGAGATTCCAATAAAAGACATGACATTCCTGACATTCCATTAAAAGACATGACATTCCTGACATTCCAATAAAAGACATGACATTCCTGACATTCCATTAAAAGATAAGACATTGCTGACATTCCAATAAAAGACATGACATTCCTGACATTCCATTAAAAGACATGACATTCCTGACATTCCATTAAAAGACACGACATTCCTGACATTCCATGAAAAGACATGACATTCCTGACATTCCAATAAAAGACATGACATTCCATTAAAAGACATGACATTCCTGAGATTCCAATAAAAGACATGACATTCCTGACATTCCAATAAAAGACATGACATTCCATTAAAAGACATGACATTCCTGACATTCCAATAAAAGACATGACATTCCTGACATTCCATTAAAAGACAAGCCATTGCTGACATTCCAATAAAAGACATGACATTCCTGACATTTCATTAAAAGACATGACATTCCTGACATTCCAATAAAAGACATGACATTCCATTAAAAGACATGACATTCCTGACATTCCAATAAAAGACATGACATTCCTGACATTCCATTAAAAGACAAGACATTGCTGACATTCCAATAAAAGACATGACATTCCTGACATTCCAATAAAAGACATGACATTCCATTAAAAGACATGACATTCCTGACATTCCATTAAAAGACATGACATTCCTGACATTCCATTAAAAGACATGACATTCTTGACATTCCATTCCAAGACATGACATTCCTGACATTCCATTAAAAGACATGACATTCCTGACATTCCATTAAAAGACATGACATTCCTGACATTCCATTAAACGACACGACATTCCTGACATTCCATTAAAAGACATGACATTCCTGACATTCCAATAAAAGACATGACATTCCATTAAAAGACATGACATTCCTGAGATTCCAATAAAAGACATGACATTCCTGACATTCCATTAAAAGACATGACATTCCTGACATTCCAATAAAAGACATGACATTCCTGACATTCCATTAAAAGACATGACATTCCTGACATTCCATTAAAAGACATGACATTCCAATAGAAATCATGACATTCCATTAAAAGACATGACATTCCTGACATTCCATGAAAAGACATGACATTCCTGACATTCCAATAAAAGACATGACATTCCATTAAAAGACATGACATTCCTGAGATTCCAATAAAAGACATGACATTCCTGACATTCCAATAAAAGACATGACATTCCATTAAAAGACATGACATTCCTGACATTCCATTAAAAGACATGACATTCCTGACATTCCATTAAAAGACATGACATTCTTGACATTCCATTCCAAGACATGACATTCCTGACATTCCATTAAAAGACATGACATTCCTGACATTCCATTAAAAGACATGACATTCCTGACATTCCAATAAAAGACATGACATTCCTGACATTCCATTAAAAGACAAGCCATTGCTGACATTCCAATAAAAGACATGACATTCCTGACATTTCATTAAAAGACATGACATTCCTGACATTCCAATAAAAGACATGACATTCCATTAAAAGACATGACATTCCTGACATTCCAATAAAAGACATGACATTCCTGACATTCCATTAAAAGACAAGACATTGCTGACATTCCAATAAAAGACATGACATTCCTGACATTCCAATAAAAGACATGACATTCCATTAAAAGACATGACATTCCTGACATTCCATTAAAAGACATGACATTCCTGACATTCCATTAAAAGACATGACATTCTTGACATTCCATTCCAAGACATGACATTCCTGACATTCCATTAAAAGACATGACATTCCTGACATTCCATTAAAAGACATGACATTCCTGACATTCCATTAAAAGACACGACATTCCTGACATTCCATTAAAAGACATGACATTCCTGACATTCCAATAAAAGACATGACATTCCATTAAAAGACATGACATTCCTGACATTCCAATAAAAGACATGACATTCCTGACATTCCAATAAAAGACATGACATTCCATTAAAAGACATGACATTCCTGTCATTCCAATAAAAGACATGACATTCTTGACATTCCATTAAAAGACATGACATTCCTGACATTCTAATAAAAGACATGACATTCCTGACATTCCATTAAAAGACATGACATTCCTGACATTCCTGACATTCCAATAAAAGACATGACATTCCATTAAAAGACATGACATTCCTGACATTCCAATAAAAGACATGACATTCCTGACATTCCATTCCAAGACATGATATTTCATTAAAAGACATGACATTCCTGACATTCCATTAAAAGACATGACATTCCTGACATTCCATTCCAAGACATGACATTCCTGACATTCCATTAAAAGACATGACATTCCTGACATTCCATTAAAAGACATGACATTCCTGACATTCCATTAAAAGACATGACATTCCTGACATTCCAATAAAAGACATGACATTCCATTAAAAGACATGACATTCCTGAGATTCCAATAAAAGACATGACATTCCTGACATTCCAATAAAAGACATGACATTCCATTAAAAGACATGACATTCCTGACATTCCAATAAAAGACATGACATTCCTGACATTCCATTAAAAGACATGACATTCCTGACATTCCATTAAAAGACATGCCATTCCTGACATTCCAATAAAAGACATGACATTCCTGACATTCCATTAAAAGACATGACATTCCAATAAAAGACATGACATTCCTGACATTCCAATAAAAGACATGACATTCCTGACATTCCATTAAAAGACATGACATTCCTGACATTCCAATCCAAGACATGACATTCCTGACATTCCAATAAAAGACATGACATTCCATTAAAAGACATGACATTCCTGACATTCCAATAAAAGACATGACATTCCTGACATTCCATTAAAAGACATGACATTCCTGACATTCCATTAAAAGACATGCCATTCCTGACATTCCAATAAAAGACATGACATTCCTGACATTCCATTAAAAGACATGACATTCCAATAAAAGACATGACATTCCTGACATTTCATTAAAAGACATGACATTCCTGACATTCCATTAAAAGACATGACATTCCTGACATTCCATTCCAAGACATGACATTCCTGACATTCCATTAAAAGACATGACATTCCATTCCAAGACATGACATTCCTGACATTCCATTAAAAGACATGACATTCCTGACATTCCAATAAAAGACACGACATTCCTGACATTCCATTCCAAGACATGACATTCCTGACATTCCATTAAAAGACATGACATTCCTGACATTCCATTAAAAGACATGACATTCCTGACATTCCAATAAAAGACATGACATTCCATTAAAAGACATGACATTCCTGACATTCCATTAAAAGACATGACATTCCATTAAAAGACATGACATTCCTGACATTCCAATAAAAGACATGACATTCCTGACATTCCAATAAAAGACATGACATTCCTGACATTCCATTAAAAGACATGACATTCCTGACATTCCATTAAAAGACATGACATTCCTGACATTTCAATAAAAGACATGACATTCCTGTCATTCCAATAAAAGACATGACATTCCAATAAAAGACATGACATTCCTGACATTCCATTAAAAGACATGACATTCCTGACATTCCAATAAAAGACATGACATTCCATTAAAAGACATGACATTCCTGACATTCCATTAAAAGACATGACATTCCTGACATTCCAATAAAAGACATGACATTCCATTAAAAGACATGACATCCCTGACATTCCAATAAAAGACATGACATTCCTGACATTCCATTAAAAGACATGACATTCCATTAAAAGACATGACATTCCTGACATTCCAATAAAAGACATGACATTCCTGACATTTCATTCCAAGACATGACATTCCATTAAAAGACATGACATTCCTGACATTCCAATAAAAGACATGACATTCCTGACATTCCAATAAAAGACATGACATTCCATTAAAAGACATTACATTCCTGACATTCCATTAAAAGACATGACATTCCTGACATTCCAATAAAAGACATGACATTCCTGACATTCCATTAAAAGACAAGACATTGCTGACATTCTAATAAAAGACATGACATTCCTGACATTCCAATAAAAGACATGACATTCCTGACATTCCAATAAAAGACATGACATTCCTGACATTCCAGTAAACGACATGACATTCCATTAAAAGACATGACATTCCTGACATTCCATTAAAAGACATGACATTCCTGACATTCCAATAAAAGACATGACATTCCATTAAAAGACATGACATTCCTGAGATTCCAATAAAAGACATGACATTCCTGACATTCCATTCCAAGACATGACATTCCTGACATTCCATTAAAAGACACGACATTCCTGACATTCCATGAAAAGACATGACATTCCTGACATTCCACTAAAAGACATGACATTCCATTAAAAGACATGACATTCCTGAGATTCCAATAAAAGACATGACATTCCTGACATTCCAATAAAAGACATGACATTCCATTAAAAGACATGACATTCCTGACATTCCAATAAAAGACATGACATTCCTGACATTCCATTAAAAGACAAGACATTGCTGACATTCCAATAAAAGACATGACATTCCTGACATTCCATTAAAAGACATGACATTCCTGACATTCCAATAAAAGACATGACATTCCTGACATTCCATTAAAAGACAAGACATTGCTGACATTCCAATAAAAGACATGTCATTCCTGACATTCCAATAAAAGACATGATATTCCTGACATTCCATTAAAAGACATGACATTCCAATAAAAGACATGACATTCCTGACATTCCAATAAAAGACATGACATTCCATTAAAAGACATGACATTCCTGACATTCCAATAAAAGACATGACATTCCTGACATTCTATTCCAAGACATGATATTTCATTAAAAGACATGACATTCCTGACATTCCATTAAAAGACATGACATTCCTGACATTCCATTCCAAGACATGACATTCCTGACATTCCATTAAAAGACATGACATTCTTGACATTCCATTAAAAGACATGACATTCCTGACATTCCATTAAAAGACACGACATTCCTGACATTCCATTAAAAGACATGACATTCCTGACATTCCAATAAAAGACATGACATTCCATTAAAAGACATGACATTCCTGAGATTCCAATAAAAGACATGACATTCCTGACATTCCAATAAAAGACATGACATTCCATTAAAAGACATGACATTCCTGTCATTCCAATAAAAGACATGACATTCTTGACATTCCATTAAAAGACATGACATTCCTGACATTCCAATAAAAGACATGACATTCCTGACATTCCATTAAAAGACATGACATTCCTGACATTCCATTAAAAGACATGACATTCCAATAAAAATCATGACATTCCATTAAAAGACATGACATTCCTGACATTCCAATAAAAGACAAGACATTCCTGACATTCCATTAAAAGACAAGACATTGCTGACATTCCAATAAAAGACATGCCATTCCTGACATTCCAATAAAAGACATGATATTCCTGACATTCCATTAAAAGACATGACATTCCAATAAAAGACATGACATTCCTGACATTCCAATAAAAGACATGACATTCCATTAAAAGACATGACATTCCTGACATTCCAATAAAAGACATGACATTCCTGACATTCCATTCCAAGACATGATATTTCAATAAAAGACATGACATTCCTGACATTCCAATAAAAGACATGACATTCCATTAAAAGACATGACATTCCTGTCATTCCAATAAAAGACATGACATTCTTGACATTCCATTAAAAGACATGACATTCCTGACATTCCAATAAAAGACATGACATTCCTGACATTCCATTAAAAGACATGACATTCCTGACATTCCATTAAAAGACATGACATTCCAATAAAAATCATGACATTCCATTAAAAGACATGACATTCCTGACATTCCAATAAAAGACAAGACATTCCTGACATTCCATTAAAAGACAAGACATTGCTGACATTCCAATAAAAGACATGCCATTCCTGACATTCCAATAAAAGACATGATATTCCTGACATTCCATTAAAAGACATGACATTCCAATAAAAGACATGACATTCTTGACATTCCAATAAAAGACATGACATTCCATTAAAAGACATGACATTCCTGACATTCCAATAAAAGACATGACATTCCTGACATTCCATTCCAAGACATGATATTTCATTAAAAGACATGACATTCCTGACATTCCATTAAAAGACATGACATTCCTGACATTCCATTAAAAGACATGACATTCCTGACATTCCATTAAAAGACACGACATTCCTGACATTCCATTAAAAGACATGACATTCCTGACATTCCAATAAAATACATGACATTCCATTAAAAGACATGACATTCCTGACATTCCAATAAAAGACATGACATTCCTGACATTCCAATAAAAGACATGACATTCCATTAAAAGACATGACATTCCTGTTATTCCAATAAAAGACATGACATTCTTGACATTCCATTAAAAGACATGACATTCCTGACATTCTAATAAAAGACATGACATTCCTGACATTCCATTAAAAGACATGACATTCCTGACATTCCATTAAAAGACATGACATTCCAATAAAAATCATGACATTCCATTAAAAGACATGACATTCCTGACATTCCAATAAAAGACATGAAATTCCTGACATTCCAATAAAAGACATGACATTCCTGACATTCCATTAACAGACATGACATTCCTGACATTCCATTAAAAGACATGACATTCCTGACATTCCAATAAAAGACATGACATTCCTGACATTCCATTCCAAGACATGATATTTCATTAAAAGACATGACATTCCTGACATTCCATTAAAAGACATGACATTCCTGACATTCCATTCCAAGACATGACATTCCTGACATTCCATTAAAAGACATGACATTCCTGACATTCCATTAAAAGACATGACATTCCTGACATTCCATTAAAAGACACGTCATTCCTGACATTCCATTAAAAGACATGACATTCCATTAAAAGACATGCCATTCCTGACATTCCAATAAAAGACATGACATTCCATTAAAAGACATGACATTCCTGAGATTCCAATAAAAGACATGACATTCCTGACATTCCAATAAAAGACATGACATTCCATTAAAAGACATGACATTCCTGACATTCCAATAAAAGACATGACATTCCTGACATTCCAATAAAAGACATGACATGACAATCCTGACATTCCAATAAAAGACATGACATTCCTGACATTCCATTAAAATACATGACATTCCATTAAAAGACATGACATTCCTGACATTCCAATAAAAGACATGACATTCCTGACATTCCATTAAAAGACAAGATATTGCTGACATTCCAATAAAAGACATGACATTCCTGACATTCCATTAAAAAACATGACATTCCTATAAAAGACATGACATTCCTGACATTCCAATAAAAGACATGACATTCCTGACATTCCAATAAAAGACATGACATTCCTGACATTCCATTAAAAGACATGACATTCCAATAAAAGACATGACATTCCTGACATTCCAATAAAAGACATGACATTCCTGACATTCCAATAAAAGACATGACATTCCTGACATTCCAAGACATGACATTTCATTAAAAGACATGACATTCCTGACATTCCATTAAAAGACATGACATTCCTGACATTCCATTAAAAGACATGACATTCCTGACATTCAATTAAAAGACATGACATTCCTGACATTCCATTAAAAGACATGACATTCCATTAAAAGACATGACATTCCATTAAAAGACATGATATTCCTGACATTCCATTAAAAGACACAACATTCCTGACATTCCATTAAAAGACATGACATTCCTGACATTCCAATAAAAGACATGACATTCCATTAAAAGACATGACATTCCTGAGATTCCAATAAAAGACATGACATTCCATTAAAAGACATGACATTCCTGAGATTCCAATAAAAGACATGACATTCCTGACATTCCAATAAAAGACATGACATTCCATTAAAAGACATGACATTCCTGACATTCCAATAAAAGACATGACATTCCTGACATTCCATTAAAAGACAAGACATTGCTGACATTCCAATAAAAGACATGACATTCCTGACATTCCATTAAAAGACATGACATTCCTGACATTCCAATAAAAGACATGACATTCCATTAAAAGACATGACATTCCAATAAAAGACATGACATTCCTGACATTCCAATAAAAGACATGCCATTCCTGACATTCCAATAAAAGACATGACATTCCTGACATTCCATTAAAAGACATGACATTCCAATAAAAGACATGACATTCCTGACATTCCAATAAAAGACATGACATTCCTGACATTCCATTAAAAGACATGACATTCCTGACATTCCAATAAAAGACATGACATTCCTGACATTCCATTAAAAGACATGACATTCCATTCCAAGACATGACATTCCTGACATTCCATTAAAAGACATGACATTCCTGACATTCCAATAAAAGACACGACATTCCTGACATTCCATTCCAAGACATGACATTCCTGACATTCCATTAAAAGACATGACATTCCATTAAAAGACATGACATTCCTGACATTCCAATAAAAGACATGACATTCCTGACATTCCAATAAAAGACATGACATTCCTGACATTCCATTAAAAGACATGACATTCCATTCCAAGACATGACATTCCTGACATTCCATTAAAAGACATGACATTCCTGACATTCCAATAAAAGACATGACATTCCTGTCATTCCATTCCAAGACATGACATTTCATTAAAAGACATGACATTCCTGACATTCCATTAAAAGACATGACATTCCTGACATTCCATTAAAAGACATGACATTCCTGACATTCAATTAAAAGACATGACATTCTTGACATTCCATTAAAAGACATGACATTCCTGACATTCCATTAAAAGACATGACATTCCATTAAAAGACATGACATTCCTGACATTCCATTAAAAGACACGACATTCCTGACATTCCAATAAAAGACAAGACATTCCATTAAAAGACATGACATTCCTGAGATTCCAATAAAAGACATGACATTCCTGACATTCCATTAAAAGACATGACATTCCTGAGATTCCAATAAAAGACATGACATTCCTGACATTCCAATAAAAGACATGACATTCCATTAAAAGACATTACATTCCTGACATTCCAATAAAAGACATGACATTCCTGACATTCCATTAAAAGACAAGACATTGCTGACATTCCAATAAAAGACATGACATTCCTGACATTCCATTAAAAGACATGACATTCCTGACATTCCATTAAAAGACATGACATTCCTGACATTCCAATAAAAGACATGACATTCCTGACATTCCATTCCAAGACATGACATTTCATTAAAAGACATGACATTCCTGACATTCCATTAAAAGACATGACATTCCTGACATTCCATTAAAAGACATGACATTCCTGACATTCCATTAAAAGACATGACATTCCTGACATTCCAATAAAAGACATGACATTCCATTAAAAGACATGACATTCCTGACATTCCATTAAAAGACATGACATTCCATTAAAAGACATGACATTCCTGACATTCCATTAAAAGACACGACATTCCTGACATTCCATGAAAACACATGACATTCCTGACATTCCACTAAAAGACATGACATTCCATTAAAAGACATGACATTCCTGAGATTCCAATAAAAGACATGACATTCCTGACATTCCAATAAAAGACATGACATTCCATTAAAAGACATGACATTCCTGACATTCCAATAAAAGACCTGACATTCCATTAAAAGACAAGACATTGCTGACATTCCAATAAAAGACATGACATTCCTGACATTCCATTAAAAGACATGACATTCCTGACATTCTAATAAAAGACATGACATTCCATTAAAAGACATGACATTCCTGACATTCCAATAAAAGACATGACATTCCTGACATTCCATTAAAAGACAAGACATTTCTGACATTCCAATAAAAGACATGTCATTCCTGACATTCCAATAAAAGACATGACATTCCTGACATTCCATTAAAAGACATGACATTCCAATAAAAGACATGACATTCCTGACATTCCAATAAAAGACATGACATTCCATTAAAAGACATGACATTCCTGACATTCCAATAAAAGACATGACATTCCTGACATTCCATTCCAAGACATGATATTTCATTAAAAGACATGACATTCCTGACATTCCATTAAAAGACATGACATTCCTGACATTCCATTCCATAACATGACATTCCTGACATTCCATTAAAAGACATGACATTCCTGACATTCCATTAAAAGACATGACATTCCTGACATTCCATTAAAAGACACGACATTCCTGACATTCCATTAAAAGACATGACATTCCTGACATTCCAATAAAAGACATGACATTCCATTAAAAGACATGACATTCCTGACATTCCAATAAAAGACATGACATTCCATTAAAAGACATGACATTCCTGAGATTCCAATAAAAGACATGACATTCCTGACATTCCAATAAAAGACATGACATTCCTGACATTCCAATAAAAGACATGACATTCCATTAAAAGACATGACATTCCTGACATTCCAATAAAAGACATGACATTCCATTAAAAGACATGACATTCCTGAGATTCCAATAAAAGACATGACATTCCTGACATTCCAATAAAAGACATGACATTCCATTAAAAGACATGACATTCCTGTCATTCCAATAAAAGACATGACATTCTTGACATTCCATTAAAAGACATGACATTCCTGACATTCCATTAAAAGACATGACATTCCAATAAAAATCATGACATTCCATTAAAAGACATGACATTCCTGACATTCCAATAAAAGACATGAAATTCCTGACATTCCAATAAAAGACATGACATTCCTGACATTCCATTAACAGACATGACATTCCTGACATTCCATTAAAAGACATGACATTCCTGACATTCCATTAAAAGACATGACATTCCTGACATTCCAATAAAAGACATGACATTCCATTAAAAGACATGACATTCCTGACATTTCATTAAAAGACATGACATTCCTGACATTCCAATAAAAGACATGACATTCCATTAAAAGACATGACATTCCTGAGATTCCAATAAAAGACATGACATTCCTGACATTCTATTAAAAGACATGACATTCCTGACATTCCAATAAAAGACATGACATTCCTGACATTCCATTAAAAGATAAGACATTGCTGACATTCCAATAAAAGACATGACATTCCTGACATTCCATTAAAAGACATGACATTCCTGACATTCCATTAAAAGACATGACATTCCTGACATTCCATTAAAAGACACGACATTCCTGACATTCCATGAAAAGACATGACATTCCTGACATTCCAATAAAAGACATGACATTCCATTAAAAGACATGACATTCCTGAGATTCCAATAAAAGACATGACATTCCTGACATTCCAATAAAAGACATGACATTCCATTAAAAGACATGACATTCCTGACATTCCAATAAAAGACATGACATTCCTGACATTCCATTAAAAGACAAGCCATTGCTGACATTCCAATAAAAGACATGACATTCCTGACATTTCATTAAAAGACATGACATTCCTGACATTCCAATAAAAGACATGACATTCCATTAAAAGACATGACATTCCTGACATTCCAATAAAAGACATGACATTCCTGACATTCCATTAAAAGACAAGACATTGCTGACATTCCAATAAAAGACATGCCATTCCTGACATTCCAATAAAAGACATGATATTCCTGACATTCCATTAAAAGACATGACATTCCAATAAAAGACATGACATTCCTGACATTCCAATAAAAGACATGACATTCCATTAAAAGACATGACATTCCTGACATTCCATTAAAAGACATGACATTCCTGACATTCCATTAAAAGACATGACATTCTTGACATTCCATTCCAAGACATGACATTCCTGACATTCCATTAAAAGACATGACATTCCTGACATTCCATTAAAAGACATGACATTCCTGACATTCCATTAAAAGACACGACATTCCTGACATTCCATTAAAAGACATGACATTCCTGACATTCCAATAAAAGACATGACATTCCATTAAAAGACATGACATTCCTGACATTCCAATAAAAGACATGACATTCCTGACATTCCATTAAAAGACATGACATTCCAATAAAAGACATGACATTCCTGACATTCCAATAAAAGACATGACATTCCTGACATTCCATTAAAAGACATGACATGACATTCCATTCCAAGACATGACATTCCTGACATTCCATTAAAAGACATGACATTCCTGACATTCCAATAAAAGACATGACATTCCTGACATTCCATTCCAAGACATGACATTTCATTAAAAGACATGACATTCCTGACATTCCATTAAAAGACATGCCATTCCTGACATTCCAATAAAAGACATGACATTCCTGACATTCCATTCCAAGACATGACATTTCATTAAAAGACATGACATTCCTGACATTCCATTAAAAGACATGACATTCCTGACATTCCATTAAAAGACATGACATTCCTGACATTCCAATAAAAGACATGACATTCCATTAAAAGACATGACATTCCTGACATTCTATTAAAAGACATGACATTCCATTAAAAGACATGACATTCCTGACATTCCATTAAAAGACATGACATTCCTGACATCCCATGAAAAGACATGACATTCCTGACATTCCAATAAAAGACATGACATTCCATTAAAAGATATGACATTCCTGAGATTCCAATAAAAGACATGACATTCCAATAAAAGACATGACATTCCATTAAAAGACATGACATTCCTGACATTCCAATAAAAGACATGACATTCCTGACATTCCATTAAAAGACATGACATTCCTGACATTCCATTAAAAGACATGCCATTCCTGACATTCCAATAAAAGACATGACATTCCTGACATTCCATTAAAAGACATGACATTCCAATAAAAGACATGACATTCCTGACATTCCAATAAAAGACATGACATTCCTGACATTCCATTAAAAGACATGACATTCCTGACATTCCAATCCAAGACATGACATTCCTGACATTCCATTCCAAGACATGACATTTCATTAAAAGACATGACATTCCTGACATTCCATTAAAAGACATGACATTCCTGACATTCCATTCCAAGACATGACATTCCTGACATTCCATTAAAAGACATGACATTCCATTCCAAGACATGACATTCCTGACATTCCATTAAAAGACATGACATTCCTGACATTCCAATAAAAGACACGACATTCCTGACATGCCATTCCAAGACATGACATTCCTGACATTCCATTAAAAGACACGACATTCCTGACATTCCAATAAAAGACACGACATTCCTGACATGCCATTCCAAGACATGACATTCCTGACATTCCATTAAAAGACACGACATTCCTGACATTCCATTAAAAGACATGACATTCCTGACATTCCAATAAAAGATATGACATTCCATTAAAAGACATGACATTCCTGAGATTCCAATAAAAGACATGACATTCCTGACATTCCAATAAAAGACATGACATTCCATTAAAAGACATGACATTCCTGACATTCCAAAAAAAGACATGACATTCTTGACATTCCATTAAAAGACATGACATTCCTGACATTCCAATAAAAGACATGACATTCCTGACATTCCATTAAAAGACATGACATTCCTGACATTCCATTAAAAGACATGACATTCCAATAAAAATCATGACATTCCATTAAAAGACATGACATTCCTGACATTCCAATAAAAGACATGACATTCCTGACATTCCATTCCAAGACATGACATTTCATTAAAAGACATGACATTCCTGACATTCCATTAAAAGTCATGACATTCCTGACATTCCATTCCAAGACAAGACATTCCTGACATTCCATTAAAAGACATGACATTCCTATAAAAGACATGACATTCCTGACATTCCAATAAAAGACATGACATTCCTGACATTCCAATAAAAGACATGACATTCCTGACATTCCAGTAAACGACATGACATTCCATTAAAAGACATGACATTCCTGACATTCCATTAAAAGACATGACATTCCTGACATTCCATTCCAAGACATGACATTCCAGACATTCCATTAAAAGACATGACATTCCTGACATTCCATTAAAAGACATGACATTCCTGACATTCCATTAAAAGACACGACATTCCTGACATTCCATTAAAAGACATGACATTCCTGACATTCCAATAAAAGACATGACATTCCATTAAAAGACATGACATTCCTGAGATTCCAATAAAAGACATGACATTCCTGACATTCCATTAAAAGACATGCCATTCCTGACATTCCAATAAAAGACATGACATTCCTGACATTCCATTAAAAGACATGACATTCCTGATATTCCATTAAAAGACATGACATTCCTGACATTCCAATAAAAGACATGACATTCCTGACATTCCATTAAAAGACATGACATTCCTGACATTCCATTAAAAGACATGCCATTCCTGACATTCCAATAAAAGACATGACATTCCTGACATTCCATTAAAAGACATGACATTCCAATAAAAGACATGACATTCCTGACATTCCAATAAAAGACATGACATTCCTGACATTCCATTAAAAGACATTCCATTCCAAGACATGACATTTCATTAAAAGACATGACATTCCTGACATTCCATTAAAAGACATGACATTCCTGACATTCCATTCCAAGACATGACATTCCTGACATTCCATTAAAAGACATGCCATTCCATTCCAAGACATGACATTCCTGACATTCCATTAAAAGACATGACATTCCTGACATTCCAATAAAAGACACGACATTCCTGATATTCTCTTTACAAGACATGACATTCCTGACATTCCATTAAAAGACATGACATTCCTGACATTCCATTAAAAGACATGACATTCCTGACATTCCAATAAAAGACATGACATTCCATTAAAAGACATGACATTCCATTAAAAGACATGACATTCCATTAAAAGACATGACATTCCTGACATTCCAATAAAAGACATGACATTCCTGACATTCCAATAAAAGACATGACATTCCTGACATTCCATTCCAAGACATGACATTTCATTAAAAGACATGACATTCCTGACATTCCATTAAAAGTCATGACATTCCTGACATTCCATTCCAAGACAAGACATTCCTGACATTCCATTAGAAGACATGACATTCCTATAAAAGACATGACATTCCTGACATTCCAATAAAAGACATGACATTCCTGACATTCCAATAAAAGACATGACATTCCTGACATTCCAGTAAACGACATGACATTCCATTAAAAGACATGACATTCCTGACATTCCATTAAAAGACATGACATTCCTGACATTCCATTCCAAGACATGACATTCCAGACATTCCATTAAAAGACATGATATTCCTGACATTCCATTAAAAGACATGACATTCCTGACATTCCATTAAAAGACACGACATTCCTGACATTCCATTAAAAGACATGACATTCCTGACATTCCAATAAAAGACATGACATTCCATTAAAAGACATGACATTCCTGAGATTCCAATAAAAGACATGACATTCCTGACATTCCATTAAAAGACATGCCATTCCTGACATTCCAATAAAAGACATGACATTCCTGACATTCCATTAAAAGACATGACATTCCTGATATTCCATTAAAAGACATGACATTCCTGACATTCCAATAAAAGACATGACATTCCTGACATTCCATTAAAAGACATGACATTCCTGACATTCCATTAAAAGACATGCCATTCCTGACATTCCAATAAAAGACATGACATTCCTGACATTCCATTAAAAGACATGACATTCCAATAAAAGACATGACATTCCTGACATTCCAATAAAAGACATGACATTCCTGACATTCCATTAAAAGACATTCCATTCCAAGACATGACATTTCATTAAAAGACATGACATTCCTGACATTCCATTAAAAGACATGACATTCCTGACATTCCATTCCAAGACATGACATTCCTGACATTCCATTAAAAGACATGACATTCCATTCCAAGACATGACATTCCTGACATTCCATTAAAAGACATGACATTCCTGACATTCCAATAAAAGACACGACATTCCTGACATTCTCTTTACAAGACATGACATTCCTGACATTCCATTAAAAGACATGACATTCCTGACATTCCATTAAAAGACATGACATTCCTGACATTCCAATAAAAGACATGACATTCCATTAAAAGACATGACATTCCATTAAAAGACATGACATTCCATTAAAAGACATGACATTCCTGACATTCCAATAAAAGACATGACATTCCTGACATTCCATTAAAAGACATGACATTCCTGACATTCCATTCCAAGACATGACATTCCATTAAAAGACATGACATTCCTGACATTCCAATAAAAGACATGACATTCCTGACATTCCAATAAAAGACATGACATTCCATTCCAAGACATGACATTCCTGACATTCCATTAAAAGACATGACATTCCTGACATTCCAATAAAAGACATGACATTCCTGACATTCCATTAAAAGACATGACATTCCAATAAAAATCATGACATTCCATTAAAAGACATGACATTCCTGACATTCCAATAAAAGACATGAGATTCCTGACATTCCAATAAAAGACATGACATTCCTGACATTCCATTAACAGACATGACATTCCTGACATTCCATTAAAAGACATGACATTCCTGACATTCCATTAAAAGACACGACATTCCTGACATTCCATGAAAAGACATGACATTCCTGACATTCCATGAAAAGACATGACATTCCATTAAAAGACATGACATTCCTGAGATTCCAATAAAAGACATGACATTCCTGACATTCCAATAAAAGACATGACATTCCATTAAAAGACATGACATTCCTGACATTCCAATAAAAGACATGACATTCCTGACATTCCATTAAAAGACAAGCCATTGCTGACATTCCAATAAAAGACATGACATTCCTGACATTTCATTAAAAGACATGACATTCCTGACATTCCAATAAAAGACATGACATTCCATTAAAAGACATGACATTCCTGACATTCCAATAAAAGACATGACATTCCTGACATTCCATTAAAAGACATGACATTCCAATAAAAGACATGACATTCCTGACATTCCAATAAAAGACATGACATTCCATTAAAAGACATGACATTCCTGACATTCCATTAAAAGACATGACATTCCTGACATTCCATTAAAAGACATGACATTCTTGACATTCCATTCCAAGACATGACATTCCTGACATTCCATTAAAAGACATGACATTCCTGACATTCCATTAAAAGACATGACATTCCTGACATTCCATTAAAAGACACGACATTCCTGACATTCCATTAAAAGACATGACATTCCTGACATTCCAATAAAAGACATGACATTCCATTAAAAGACATGACATTCCTGACATTCCATTAAAAGACAAGACATTGCTGACATTCCAATAAAAGACATGCCATTCCTGACATTCCAATAAAAGACATGATATTCCTGACATTCCATTAAAAGACATGACATTCCAATAAAAGACATGACATTCCTGACATTCCAATAAAAGACATGACATTCCATTAAAAGACATGACATTCCTGACATTCCATTAAAAGACATGACATTCCTGACATTCCATTAAAAGACATGACATTCTTGACATTCCATTCCAAGACATGACATTCCTGACATTCCATTAAAAGACATGACATTCCTGACATTCCATTAAAAGACATGACATTCCTGACATTCCATTAAAAGACACGACATTCCTGACATTCCATTAAAAGACATGACATTCCTGACATTCCAATAAAAGACATGACATTCCATTAAAAGACATGACATTCCTGAGATTCCAATAAAAGACATGACATTCCTGACATTCCAATAAAAGACATGACATTCCATTCCAAGACATGACATTTCATTAAAAGACATGACATTCCTGACATTCCATTAAAAGAAATGACATTCCTGACATTCCATTAAAAGACATGACATTCCTGACATTCCATTAAAAGACATGACATTCCTGACATTCCAATAAAAGACATGACATTCCATTAAAAGACATGACATTCCTGACATTCTATTAAAAGACATGACATTCCATTAAAAGACATGACATTCCTGACATTCCATTAAAAGACATGACATTCCTGACATCCCATGAAAAGACATGACATTCCTGACATTCCAATAAAAGACATGACATTCCATTAAAAGATATGACATTCCTGAGATTCCAATAAAAGACATGACATTCCAATAAAAGATATGACATTCCATTAAAAGACATGACATTCCTGACATTCCAATAAAAGACATGACATTCCTGACATTCCATTAAAAGACATGACATTCCTGACATTCCATTAAAAGACATGCCATTCCTGACATTCCAATAAAAGACATGACATTCCTGACATTCCATTAAAAGACATGACATTCCAATAAAAGACATGACATTCCTGACATTCCAATAAAAGACATGACATTCCTGACATTCCATTAAAAGACATGACATTCCTGACATTCCAATCCAAGACATGACATTCCTGACATTCCATTCCAAGACATGACATTTCATTAAAAGACATGACATTCCTGACATTCCATTAAAAGACATGACATTCCTGACATTCCATTCCAAGACATGACATTCCTGACATTCCATTAAAAGACATGACATTCCATTCCAAGACATGACATTCCTGACATTCCATTAAAAGACATGACATTCCTGACATTCCAATAAAAGACACGACATTCCTGACATGCCATTCCAAGACATGACATTCCTGACATTCCATTAAAAGACACGACATTCCTGACATTCCATTAAAAGACATGACATTCCTGACATTCCAATAAAAGATATGACAATCCATTAAAAGACATGACATTCCTGAGATTCCAATAAAAGACATGACATTCCTGACATTCCAATAAAAGACATGACATTCCATTAAAAGACATGACATTCCTGACATTCCAATAAAAGACATGACATTCTTGACATTCCATTAAAAGACATGACATTCCTGACATTCCAATAAAAGACATGACATTCCTGACATTCCATTAAAAGACATGACATTCCTGACATTCCATTAAAAGACATGACATTCCAATAAAAATCATGACATTCCATTAAAAGACATGACATTCCTGACATTCCATTCCAAGACATGACATTCCAATAAAAGACATGACATTCCTGACATTCCATTAAAAGTCATGACATTCCTGACATTCCATTCCAAGACAAGACATTCCTGACATTCCATTAAAAGACATGACATTCCTATAAAAGACATGACATTCCTGACATTCCAATAAAAGACATGACATTCCTGACATTCCAATAAAAGACATGACATTCCTGACATTCCAGTAAACGACATGACATTCCATTAAAAGACATGACATTCCTGACATTCCATTAAAAGACATGACATTCCTGACATTCCATTCCAAGACATGACATTCCAGACATTCCATTAAAAGACATGATATTCCTGACATTCCATTAAAAGACATGACATTCCTGACATTCCATTAAAAGACACGACATTCCTGACATTCCATTAAAAGACATGACATTCCTGACATTCTAATAAAAGACATGACATTCCATTAAAAGACATGACATTCCTGAGATTCCAATAAAAGACATGACATTCCTGACATTCCATTAAAAGACATGCCATTCCTGACATTCTAATAAAAGACATGACATTCCTGACATTCCATTAAAAGACATGACATTCCTGATATTCCATTAAAAGACATGACATTCCTGACATTCCAATAAAAGACATGACATTCCTGACATTCCATTAAAAGACATGACATTCCTGACATTCCATTAAAAGACATGCCATTCCTGACATTCCAATAAAAGACATGACATTCCTGACATTCCATTAAAAGACATGACATTCCAATAAAAGACATGACATTCCTGACATTCCATTAAAAGACATTCCATTCCAAGACATGACATTTCATTAAAAGACATGACATTCCTGACATTCCATTAAAAGACATGACATTCCTGACATTCCATTCCAAGACATGACATTCCTGACATTCCATTAAAAGACATGACATTCCATTCCAAGACATGACATTCCTGACATTCCATTAAAAGACATGACATTCCTGACATTCCAATAAAAGACACGACATTCCTGACATTCTCTTTACAAGACATGACATTCCTGACATTCCATTAAAAGACATGACATTCCTGACATTCCATTAAAAGACATGACATTCCTGACATTCCAATAAAAGACATGACATTCCATTAAAAGACATGACATTCCATTAAAAGACATGACATTCCATTAAAAGACATGACATTCCTGACATTCCAATAAAAGACATGACATTCCTGACATTCCATTAAAAGACATGACATTCCTGACATTCCATTCCAAGACATGACATTCCATTAAAAGACATGACATTCCTGACATTCCAATAAAAGACATGACATTCCTGACATTCCAATAAAAGACATGACATTCCATTCCAAGACATGACATTCCTGACATTCCATTAAAAGACATGACATTCCTGACATTCCAATAAAAGACATGACATTCCTGACATTCCATTAAAAGACATGACATTCCAATAAAAATCATGACATTCCATTAAAAGACATGACATTCCTGACATTCCAATAAAAGACATGAGATTCCTGACATTCCAATAAAAGACATGACATTCCTGACATTCCATTAACAGACATGACATTCCTGACATTCCATTAAAAGACATGACATTCCTGACATTCCATTAAAAGACATGACATTCCTGACATTCCAATAAAAGACATGACATTCCATTAAAAGACATGACATTCCTGACATTCCATTAAAAGACATGACATTCCTGACATTCCAATAAAAGACATGACATTCCTGACATTCCATTAAAAGACAAGATATTGCTGACATTCCAATAAAAGACATGACATTCCTGACATTCCATTAAAAGACATGACATTCCTGACATTCCATTAAAAAACATGACATTCCTATAAAAGACATGACATTCCTGACATTCCAATAAAAGACATGACATTCCTGACATTCCAATAAAAGACATGACATGACATTTCTGACATTCCAATAAAAGACATGACATTCCTGATATTCCATTAAAATACATGACATTCCATTAAAAGACATGACATTCCTGACATTCCAATAAAAGACATGACATTCCTGACATTCCATTAAAAGACAAGATATTGCTGACATTCCAATAAAAGACATGACATTCCTGACATTCCATTAAAAAACATGACATTCCTATAAAAGACATGACATTCCTGACATTCCAATAAAAGACATGACATTCCTGACATTCCAATAAAAGACATGACATGACATTCCTGACATTCCAATAAAAGACATGACATTCCTGACATTCCATTAAAAGACATGACATTCCAATAAAAGACATGACATTCCTGACATTCCAATAAAAGACATGACATTCCTGACATTCCAATAAAAGACATGACATTCCTGACATTCCAAGACATGACATTTCATTAAAAGACATGACATTCCTGACATTCCATTAAAAGACATGACATTCCTGACATTCCATTAAAAGACATGACATTCCTGACATTCAATTAAAAGACATGACATTCCTGACATTCCATTAAAAGACATGACATTCCATTAAAAGACATGACATTCCTGACATTCCATTAAAAGACACAACATTCCTGACATTCCATTAAAAGACATGACATTCCTGACATTCCAATAAAAGACATGACATTCCATTAAAAGACATGACATTCCTGAGATTCCAATAAAAGACATGACATTCCTGACATTCCAATAAAAGACATGACATTCCATTAAAAGACATGACATTCCTGAGATTCCAATAAAAGACATGACATTCCTGACATTCCAATAAAAGACATGACATTCCATTAAAAGACATGACATTCCTGACATTCCAATAAAAGACATGACATTCCTGACATTCCATTAAAAGACAAGACATTGCTGACATTCCAATAAAAGACATGACATTCCTGACATTCCATTAAAAGACATGACATTCCTGACATTCCAATAAAAGACATGACATTCCATTAAAAGACATGACATTCCAATAAAAGACATGACATTCCTGACATTCCAATAAAAGACATGCCATTCCTGACATTCCAATAAAAGACATGACATTCCTGACATTCCATTAAAAGACATGACATTCCAATAAAAGACATGACATTCCTGACATTCCAATAAAAGACATGACATTCCTGACATTCCATTAAAAGACATGACATTCCTGACATTCCAATAAAAGACATGACATTCCTGACATTCCATTAAAAGACATGACATTCCATTCCAAGACATGACATTCCTGACATTCCATTAAAAGACATGACATTCCTGACATTCCAATAAAAGACACGACATTCCTGACATTCCATTCCAAGACATGACATTCCTGACATTCCATTAAAAGACATGACATTCCATTAAAAGACATGACATTCCTGACATTCCAATAAAAGACATGACATTCCTGACATTCCAATAAAAGACATGACATTCCTGACATTCCATTAAAAGGCATGACATTCCATTCCAAGACATGACATTCCTGACATTCCATTAAAAGACATGACTTTCCTGACATTCCAATAAAAGACATGACATTCCTGACATTCCATTCCAAGACATGACATTTCATTAAAAGACATGACATTCCTGACATTCCATTAAAAGACATGACATTCCTGACATTCCATTAAAAGACATGACATTCCTGACATTCAATTAAAAGACATGACATTCCTGACATTCCATTAAAAGACATGACATTCCTGACATTCCATTAAAAGACATGACATTCCATTAAAAGACATGACATTCCTGACATTCCATTAAAAGACACGACATTCCTGACATTCCATTAAAAGACATGACATTCCTGACATTCCAATAAAAGACAAGACATTCCATTAAAAGACATGACATTCCTGAGATTCCAATAAAAGACATGACATTCCTGACATTCCATTAAAAGACATGACATTCCTGAGATTCCAATAAAAGACATGACATTCCTGACATTCCAATAAAAGACATGACATTCCATTAAAAGACATTACATTCCTGACATTCCAATAAAAGACATGACATTCCTGACATTCCATTAAAAGACAAGACATTGCTGACATTCCAATAAAAGACATGACATTCCTGACATTCCATTAAAAGACATGACATTCCTGACATTCCATTAAAAGACATGACATTCCTGACATTCCAATAAAAGACATGACATTCCTGACATTCCATTCCAAGACATGACATTTCATTAAAAGACATGACATTCCTGACATTCCATTAAAAGACATGATATTCCTGACATTCCATTAAAAGACATGACATTCCTGACATTCCATTAAAAGACATGACATTCCTGACATTCCAATAAAAGACATGACATTCCATTAAAAGACATGACATTCCTGACATTCCATTAAAAGACATGACATTCCATTAAAAGACATGACATTCCTGACATTCCATTAAAAGACACGACATTCCTGACATTCCATGAAAAGACATGACATTCCTGACATTCCACTAAAAGACATGACATTCCATTAAAAGACATGACATTCCTGAGATTCCAATAAAAGACATGACATTCCTGACATTCCAATAAAAGACATGACATTCCATTAAAAGACATGACATTCCTGACATTCCAATAAAAGACATGACATTCCTGACATTCCATTAAAAGACAAGACATTGCTGACATTCCAATAAAAGACATGACATTCCTGACATTCCATTAAAAGACATGACATTCCTGACATTCTAATAAAAGACATGACATTCCATTAAAAGACATGACATTCCTGACATTCCAATAAAAGACATGACATTCCTGACATTCCATTAAAAGACAAGACATTTCTGACATTCCAATAAAAGACATGTCATTCCTGACATTCCAATAAAAGACATGACATTCCTGACATTCCATTAAAAGACATGACATTCCAATAAAAGACATGACATTCCTGACATTCCAATAAAAGACATGACATTCCATTAAAAGACATGACATTCCTGACATTCCAATAAAAGACATGACATTCCTGACATTCCATTCCAAGACATGATATTTCATTAAAAGACATGACATTCCTGACATTCCATTAAAAGACATGACATTCCTGACATTCCATTCCAAGACATGACACTCCTGACATTCCATTAAAAGACATGACATTCCTGACATTCCATTAAAAGACATGACATTCCTGACATTCCATTAAAAGACACGACATTCCTGACATTCCATTAAAAGACATGACATTCCTGACATTCCAATAAAAGACATGACATTCCATTAAAAGACATGACATTCCTGACATTCCAATAAAAGACATGACATTCCATTAAAAGACATGACATTCCTGACATTCCAATAAAAGACATGACATTCCTGACATTCCAATAAAAGACATGACATTCCTGACATTCCAATAAAAGACATGACATTCCATTAAAAGACATGACATTCCTGACATTCCAATAAAAGACATGACATTCCATTAAAAGACATGACATTCCTGAGATTCCAATAAAAGACATGACATTCCTGACATTCCAATAAAAGACATGACATTCCATTAAAAGACATGACATTCCTGTCATTCCAATAAAAGACATGACATTCTTGACATTCCATTAAAAGACATGACATTCCTGACATTCCAATAAAAGACATGACATTCCTGACATTCCATTAAAAGACATGACATTCCAATAAAAATCATGACATTCCATTAAAAGACATGACATTCCTGACATTCCAATAAAAGACATGAAATTCCTGACATTCCAATAAAAGACATGACATTCCTGACATTCCATTAACAGACATGACATTCCTGACATTCCATTAAAAGACATGACATTCCTGACATTCCATTAAAAGACATGACATTCCTGACATTCCAATAAAAGACATGACATTCCATTAAAAGACATGACATTCCTGACATTTCATTAAAAGACATGACATTCCTGACATTCCAATAAAAGACATGACATTCCATTAAAAGACATGACATTCCTGAGATTCCAATAAAAGACATGACATTCCTGACATTCCATTAAAAGACATGACATTCCTGACATTCCAATAAAAGACATGACATTCCTGACATTCCATTAAAAGATAAGACATTGCTGACATTCCAATAAAAGACATGACATTCCTGACATTCCATTAAAAGACATGACATTCCTGACATTCCATTAAAAGACATGACATTCCTGACATTCCATTAAAAGACACGACATTCCTGACATTCCATGAAAAGACATGACATTCCTGACATTCCAATAAAAGACAAGACATTGCTGACATTCCAATAAAAGACATGCCATTCCTGACATTCCAATAAAAGACATGACATTCCTGACATTCCATTAAAAGACATTCCATTCCAAGACATGACATTTCATTAAAAGACATGACATTCCTGACATTCCATTAAAAGACATGACATTCCTGACATTCCATTCCAAGACATGACATTCCTGACATTCCATTAAAAGACATGACATTCCATTCCAAGACATGACATTCCTGACATTCCATTAAAAGACATGACATTCCTGACATTCCAATAAAAGACACGACATTCCTGACATTCTCTTTACAAGACATGACATTCCTGACATTCCATTAAAAGACATGACATTCCTGACATTCCATTAAAAGACATGACATTCCTGACATTCCAATAAAAGACATGACATTCCATTAAAAGACATGACATTCCATTAAAAGACATGACATTCCATTAAAAGACATGACATTCCTGACATTCCAATAAAAGACATGACATTCCTGACATTCCATTAAAAGACATGACATTCCTGACATTCCATTCCAAGACATGACATTCCATTAAAAGACATTCCATTCCAAGACATGACATTTCATTAAAAGACATGACATTCCTGACATTCCATTAAAAGACATGACATTCCTGACATTCCATTCCAAGACATGACATTCCTGACATTCCATTAAAAGACATGACATTCCATTCCAAGACATGACATTCCTGACATTCCATTAAAAGACATGACATTCCTGACATTCCAATAAAAGACACGACATTCCTGACATTCTCTTTACAAGACATGACATTCCTGACATTCCATTAAAAGACATGACATTCCTGACATTCCATTAAAAGACATGACATTCCTGACATTCCAATAAAAGACATGACATTCCATTAAAAGACATGACATTCCATTAAAAGACATGACATTCCATTAAAAGACATGACATTCCTGACATTCCAATAAAAGACATGACATTCCTGACATTCCATTAAAAGACATGACATTCCTGACATTCCATTCCAAGACATGACATTCCATTAAAAGACATGACATTCCTGACATTCCAATAAAAGACATGACATTCCTGACATTCCAATAAAAGACATGACATTCCATTCCAAGACATGACATTCCTGACATTCCATTAAAAGACATGACATTCCTGACATTCCAATAAAAGACATGACATTCCTGACATTCCATTAAAAGACATGACATTCCAATAAAAATCATGACATTCCATTAAAAGACATGACATTCCTGACATTCCAATAAAAGACATGAGATTCCTGACATTCCAATAAAAGACATGACATTCCTGACATTCCATTAACAGACATGACATTCCTGACATTCCATTAAAAGACATGACATTCCTGACATTCCATTAAAAGACACGACATTCCTGACATTCCATGAAAAGACATGACATTCCTGACATTCCATGAAAAGACATGACATTCCATTAAAAGACATGACATTCCTGAGATTCCAATAAAAGACATGACATTCCTGACATTCCAATAAAAGACATGACATTCCATTAAAAGACATGACATTCCTGACATTCCAATAAAAGACATGACATTCCTGACATTCCATTAAAAGACAAGCCATTGCTGACATTCCAATAAAAGACATGACATTCCTGACATTTCATTAAAAGACATGACATTCCTGACATTCCAATAAAAGACATGACATTCCATTAAAAGACATGACATTCCTGACATTCCAATAAAAGACATGACATTCCTGACATTCCATTAAAAGACATGACATTCCAATAAAAGACATGACATTCCTGACATTCCAATAAAAGACATGACATTCCATTAAAAGACATGACATTCCTGACATTCCATTAAAAGACATGACATTCCTGACATTCCATTAAAAGACATGACATTCTTGACATTCCATTCCAAGACATGACATTCCTGACATTCCATTAAAAGACATGACATTCCTGACATTCCATTAAAAGACATGACATTCCTGACATTCCATTAAAAGACACGACATTCCTGACATTCCATTAAAAGACATGACATTCCTGACATTCCAATAAAAGACATGACATTCCATTAAAAGACATGACATTCCTGACATTCCATTAAAAGACAAGACATTGCTGACATTCCAATAAAAGACATGCCATTCCTGACATTCCAATAAAAGACATGATATTCCTGACATTCCATTAAAAGACATGACATTCCAATAAAAGACATGACATTCCTGACATTCCAATAAAAGACATGACATTCCATTAAAAGACATGACATTCCTGACATTCCATTAAAAGACATGACATTCCTGACATTCCATTAAAAGACATGACATTCTTGACATTCCATTCCAAGACATGACATTCCTGACATTCCATTAAAAGACATGACATTCCTGACATTCCATTAAAAGACATGACATTCCTGACATTCCATTAAAAGACACGACATTCCTGACATTCCATTAAAAGACATGACATTCCTGACATTCCAATAAAAGACATGACATTCCATTAAAAGACATGACATTCCTGAGATTCCAATAAAAGACATGACATTCCTGACATTCCAATAAAAGACATGACATTCCATTCCAAGACATGACATTTCATTAAAAGACATGACATTCCTGACATTCCATTAAAAGAAATGACATTCCTGACATTCCATTAAAAGACATGACATTCCTGACATTCCATTAAAAGACATGACATTCCTGACATTCCAATAAAAGACATGACATTCCATTAAAAGACATGACATTCCTGACATTCTATTAAAAGACATGACATTCCATTAAAAGACATGACATTCCTGACATTCCATTAAAAGACATGACATTCCTGACATCCCATGAAAAGACATGACATTCCTGACATTCCAATAAAAGACATGACATTCCATTAAAAGATATGACATTCCTGAGATTCCAATAAAAGACATGACATTCCAATAAAAGATATGACATTCCATTAAAAGACATGACATTCCTGACATTCCAATAAAAGACATGACATTCCTGACATTCCATTAAAAGACATGACATTCCTGACATTCCATTAAAAGACATGCCATTCCTGACATTCCAATAAAAGACATGACATTCCTGACATTCCATTAAAAGACATGACATTCCAATAAAAGACATGACATTCCTGACATTCCAATAAAAGACATGACATTCCTGACATTCCATTAAAAGACATGACATTCCTGACATTCCAATCCAAGACATGACATTCCTGACATTCCATTCCAAGACATGACATTTCATTAAAAGACATGACATTCCTGACATTCCATTAAAAGACATGACATTCCTGACATTCCATTCCAAGACATGACATTCCTGACATTCCATTAAAAGACATGACATTCCATTCCAAGACATGACATTCCTGACATTCCATTAAAAGACATGACATTCCTGACATTCCAATAAAAGACACGACATTCCTGACATGCCATTCCAAGACATGACATTCCTGACATTCCATTAAAAGACACGACATTCCTGACATTCCATTAAAAGACATGACATTCCTGACATTCCAATAAAAGATATGACAATCCATTAAAAGACATGACATTCCTGAGATTCCAATAAAAGACATGACATTCCTGACATTCCAATAAAAGACATGACATTCCATTAAAAGACATGACATTCCTGACATTCCAATAAAAGACATGACATTCTTGACATTCCATTAAAAGACATGACATTCCTGACATTCCAATAAAAGACATGACATTCCTGACATTCCATTAAAAGACATGACATTCCTGACATTCCATTAAAAGACATGACATTCCAATAAAAATCATGACATTCCATTAAAAGACATGACATTCCTGACATTCCATTCCAAGACATGACATTCCAATAAAAGACATGACATTCCTGACATTCCATTAAAAGTCATGACATTCCTGACATTCCATTCCAAGACAAGACATTCCTGACATTCCATTAAAAGACATGACATTCCTATAAAAGACATGACATTCCTGACATTCCAATAAAAGACATGACATTCCTGACATTCCAATAAAAGACATGACATTCCTGACATTCCAGTAAACGACATGACATTCCATTAAAAGACATGACATTCCTGACATTCCATTAAAAGACATGACATTCCTGACATTCCATTCCAAGACATGACATTCCAGACATTCCATTAAAAGACATGATATTCCTGACATTCCATTAAAAGACATGACATTCCTGACATTCCATTAAAAGACACGACATTCCTGACATTCCATTAAAAGACATGACATTCCTGACATTCTAATAAAAGACATGACATTCCATTAAAAGACATGACATTCCTGAGATTCCAATAAAAGACATGACATTCCTGACATTCCATTAAAAGACATGCCATTCCTGACATTCTAATAAAAGACATGACATTCCTGACATTCCATTAAAAGACATGACATTCCTGATATTCCATTAAAAGACATGACATTCCTGACATTCCAATAAAAGACATGACATTCCTGACATTCCATTAAAAGACATGACATTCCTGACATTCCATTAAAAGACATGCCATTCCTGACATTCCAATAAAAGACATGACATTCCTGACATTCCATTAAAAGACATGACATTCCAATAAAAGACATGACATTCCTGACATTCCATTAAAAGACATTCCATTCCAAGACATGACATTTCATTAAAAGACATGACATTCCTGACATTCCATTAAAAGACATGACATTCCTGACATTCCATTCCAAGACATGACATTCCTGACATTCCATTAAAAGACATGACATTCCATTCCAAGACATGACATTCCTGACATTCCATTAAAAGACATGACATTCCTGACATTCCAATAAAAGACACGACATTCCTGACATTCTCTTTACAAGACATGACATTCCTGACATTCCATTAAAAGACATGACATTCCTGACATTCCAATAAAAGACATGACATTCCATTAAAAGACATGACATTCCATTAAAAGACATGACATTCCATTAAAAGACATGACATTCCTGACATTCCAATAAAAGACATGACATTCCTGACATTCCATTAAAAGACATGACATTCCTGACATTCCATTCCAAGACATGACATTCCATTAAAAGACATGACATTCCTGACATTCCAATAAAAGACATGACATTCCTGACATTCCAATAAAAGACATGACATTCCATTCCAAGACATGACATTCCTGACATTCCATTAAAAGACATGACATTCCTGACATTCCAATAAAAGACATGACATTCCTGACATTCCATTAAAAGACATGACATTCCAATAAAAATCATGACATTCCATTAAAAGACATGACATTCCTGACATTCCAATAAAAGACATGAGATTCCTGACATTCCAATAAAAGACATGACATTCCTGACATTCCATTAACAGACATGACATTCCTGACATTCCATTAAAAGACATGACATTCCTGACATTCCATTAAAAGACATGACATTCCTGACATTCCAATAAAAGACATGACATTCCATTAAAAGACATGACATTCCTGACATTCCATTAAAAGACATGACATTCCTGACATTCCAATAAAAGACATGACATTCCTGACATTCCATTAAAAGACAAGATATTGCTGACATTCCAATAAAAGACATGACATTCCTGACATTCCATTAAAAGACATGACATTCCTGACATTCCATTAAAAAACATGACATTCCTATAAAAGACATGACATTCCTGACATTCCAATAAAAGACATGACATTCCTGACATTCCAATAAAAGACATGACATGACATTTCTGACATTCCAATAAAAGACATGACATTCCTGATATTCCATTAAAATACATGACATTCCATTAAAAGACATGACATTCCTGACATTCCAATAAAAGACATGACATTCCTGACATTCCATTAAAAGACAAGATATTGCTGACATTCCAATAAAAGACATGACATTCCTGACATTCCATTAAAAAACATGACATTCCTATAAAAGACATGACATTCCTGACATTCCAATAAAAGACATGACATTCCTGACATTCCAATAAAAGACATGACATGACATTCCTGACATTCCAATAAAAGACATGACATTCCTGACATTCCATTAAAAGACATGACATTCCAATAAAAGACATGACATTCCTGACATTCCAATAAAAGACATGACATTCCTGACATTCCAATAAAAGACATGACATTCCTGACATTCCAAGACATGACATTTCATTAAAAGACATGACATTCCTGACATTCCATTAAAAGACATGACATTCCTGACATTCCATTAAAAGACATGACATTCCTGACATTCAATTAAAAGACATGACATTCCTGACATTCCATTAAAAGACATGACATTCCATTAAAAGACATGACATTCCTGACATTCCATTAAAAGACACAACATTCCTGACATTCCATTAAAAGACATGACATTCCTGACATTCCAATAAAAGACATGACATTCCATTAAAAGACATGACATTCCTGAGATTCCAATAAAAGACATGACATTCCTGACATTCCAATAAAAGACATGACATTCCATTAAAAGACATGACATTCCTGAGATTCCAATAAAAGACATGACATTCCTGACATTCCAATAAAAGACATGACATTCCATTAAAAGACATGACATTCCTGACATTCCAATAAAAGACATGACATTCCTGACATTCCATTAAAAGACAAGACATTGCTGACATTCCAATAAAAGACATGACATTCCTGACATTCCATTAAAAGACATGACATTCCTGACATTCCAATAAAAGACATGACATTCCATTAAAAGACATGACATTCCAATAAAAGACATGACATTCCTGACATTCCAATAAAAGACATGCCATTCCTGACATTCCAATAAAAGACATGACATTCCTGACATTCCATTAAAAGACATGACATTCCAATAAAAGACATGACATTCCTGACATTCCAATAAAAGACATGACATTCCTGACATTCCATTAAAAGACATGACATTCCTGACATTCCAATAAAAGACATGACATTCCTGACATTCCATTAAAAGACATGACATTCCATTCCAAGACATGACATTCCTGACATTCCATTAAAAGACATGACATTCCTGACATTCCAATAAAAGACACGACATTCCTGACATTCCATTCCAAGACATGACATTCCTGACATTCCATTAAAAGACATGACATTCCATTAAAAGACATGACATTCCTGACATTCCAATAAAAGACATGACATTCCTGACATTCCAATAAAAGACATGACATTCCTGACATTCCATTAAAAGGCATGACATTCCATTCCAAGACATGACATTCCTGACATTCCATTAAAAGACATGACTTTCCTGACATTCCAATAAAAGACATGACATTCCTGACATTCCATTCCAAGACATGACATTTCATTAAAAGACATGACATTCCTGACATTCCATTAAAAGACATGACATTCCTGACATTCCATTAAAAGACATGACATTCCTGACATTCAATTAAAAGACATGACATTCCTGACATTCCATTAAAAGACATGACATTCCTGACATTCCATTAAAAGACATGACATTCCATTAAAAGACATGACATTCCTGACATTCCATTAAAAGACACGACATTCCTGACATTCCATTAAAAGACATGACATTCCTGACATTCCAATAAAAGACAAGACATTCCATTAAAAGACATGACATTCCTGAGATTCCAATAAAAGACATGACATTCCTGACATTCCATTAAAAGACATGACATTCCTGAGATTCCAATAAAAGACATGACATTCCTGACATTCCAATAAAAGACATGACATTCCATTAAAAGACATTACATTCCTGACATTCCAATAAAAGACATGACATTCCTGACATTCCATTAAAAGACAAGACATTGCTGACATTCCAATAAAAGACATGACATTCCTGACATTCCATTAAAAGACATGACATTCCTGACATTCCATTAAAAGACATGACATTCCTGACATTCCAATAAAAGACATGACATTCCTGACATTCCATTCCAAGACATGACATTTCATTAAAAGACATGACATTCCTGACATTCCATTAAAAGACATGATATTCCTGACATTCCATTAAAAGACATGACATTCCTGACATTCCATTAAAAGACATGACATTCCTGACATTCCAATAAAAGACATGACATTCCATTAAAAGACATGACATTCCTGACATTCCATTAAAAGACATGACATTCCATTAAAAGACATGACATTCCTGACATTCCATTAAAAGACACGACATTCCTGACATTCCATGAAAAGACATGACATTCCTGACATTCCACTAAAAGACATGACATTCCATTAAAAGACATGACATTCCTGAGATTCCAATAAAAGACATGACATTCCTGACATTCCAATAAAAGACATGACATTCCATTAAAAGACATGACATTCCTGACATTCCAATAAAAGACATGACATTCCTGACATTCCATTAAAAGACAAGACATTGCTGACATTCCAATAAAAGACATGACATTCCTGACATTCCATTAAAAGACATGACATTCCTGACATTCTAATAAAAGACATGACATTCCATTAAAAGACATGACATTCCTGACATTCCAATAAAAGACATGACATTCCTGACATTCCATTAAAAGACAAGACATTTCTGACATTCCAATAAAAGACATGTCATTCCTGACATTCCAATAAAAGACATGACATTCCTGACATTCCATTAAAAGACATGACATTCCAATAAAAGACATGACATTCCTGACATTCCAATAAAAGACATGACATTCCATTAAAAGACATGACATTCCTGACATTCCAATAAAAGACATGACATTCCTGACATTCCATTCCAAGACATGATATTTCATTAAAAGACATGACATTCCTGACATTCCATTAAAAGACATGACATTCCTGACATTCCATTCCAAGACATGACACTCCTGACATTCCATTAAAAGACATGACATTCCTGACATTCCATTAAAAGACATGACATTCCTGACATTCCATTAAAAGACACGACATTCCTGACATTCCATTAAAAGACATGACATTCCTGACATTCCAATAAAAGACATGACATTCCATTAAAAGACATGACATTCCTGACATTCCAATAAAAGACATGACATTCCATTAAAAGACATGACATTCCTGACATTCCAATAAAAGACATGACATTCCTGACATTCCAATAAAAGACATGACATTCCTGACATTCCAATAAAAGACATGACATTCCATTAAAAGACATGACATTCCTGACATTCCAATAAAAGACATGACATTCCATTAAAAGACATGACATTCCTGAGATTCCAATAAAAGACATGACATTCCTGACATTCCAATAAAAGACATGACATTCCATTAAAAGACATGACATTCCTGTCATTCCAATAAAAGACATGACATTCTTGACATTCCATTAAAAGACATGACATTCCTGACATTCCAATAAAAGACATGACATTCCTGACATTCCATTAAAAGACATGACATTCCAATAAAAATCATGACATTCCATTAAAAGACATGACATTCCTGACATTCCAATAAAAGACATGAAATTCCTGACATTCCAATAAAAGACATGACATTCCTGACATTCCATTAACAGACATGACATTCCTGACATTCCATTAAAAGACATGACATTCCTGACATTCCATTAAAAGACATGACATTCCTGACATTCCAATAAAAGACATGACATTCCATTAAAAGACATGACATTCCTGACATTTCATTAAAAGACATGACATTCCTGACATTCCAATAAAAGACATGACATTCCATTAAAAGACATGACATTCCTGAGATTCCAATAAAAGACATGACATTCCTGACATTCCATTAAAAGACATGACATTCCTGACATTCCAATAAAAGACATGACATTCCTGACATTCCATTAAAAGATAAGACATTGCTGACATTCCAATAAAAGACATGACATTCCTGACATTCCATTAAAAGACATGACATTCCTGACATTCCATTAAAAGACATGACATTCCTGACATTCCATTAAAAGACACGACATTCCTGACATTCCATGAAAAGACATGACATTCCTGACATTCCAATAAAAGACAAGACATTGCTGACATTCCAATAAAAGACATGCCATTCCTGACATTCCAATAAAAGACATGACATTCCTGACATTCCATTAAAAGACATTCCATTCCAAGACATGACATTTCATTAAAAGACATGACATTCCTGACATTCCATTAAAAGACATGACATTCCTGACATTCCATTCCAAGACATGACATTCCTGACATTCCATTAAAAGACATGACATTCCATTCCAAGACATGACATTCCTGACATTCCATTAAAAGACATGACATTCCTGACATTCCAATAAAAGACACGACATTCCTGACATTCTCTTTACAAGACATGACATTCCTGACATTCCATTAAAAGACATGACATTCCTGACATTCCATTAAAAGACATGACATTCCTGACATTCCAATAAAAGACATGACATTCCATTAAAAGACATGACATTCCATTAAAAGACATGACATTCCATTAAAAGACATGACATTCCTGACATTCCAATAAAAGACATGACATTCCTGACATTCCATTAAAAGACATGACATTCCTGACATTCCATTCCAAGACATGACATTCCATTAAAAGACATGACATTCCTGACATTCCAATAAAAGACATGACATTCCTGACATTCCAATAAAAGACATGACATTCCATTCCAAGACATGACATTCCTGACATTCCATTAAAAGACATGACATTCCTGACATTCCAATAAAAGACATGACATTCCTGACATTCCATTAAAAGACATGACATTCCAATAAAAATCATGACATTCCATTAAAAGACATGACATTCCTGACATTCCAATAAAAGACATGAGATTCCTGACATTCCAATAAAAGACATGACATTCCTGACATTCCATTAACAGACATGACATTCCTGACATTCCATTAAAAGACATGACATTCCTGACATTCCATTAAAAGACATGACATTCCTGACATTCCAATAAAAGACATGACATTCCATTAAAAGACATGACATTCCTGACATTCCATTAAAAGACATGACATTCCTGACATTCCAATAAAAGACATGACATTCCTGACATTCCATTAAAAGACTAGATATTGCTGACATTCCAATAAAAGACATGACATTCCTGACATTCCATTAAAAGACATGACATTCCTGACATTCCATTAAAAAACATGACATTCCTATAAAAGACATGACATTCCTGACATTCCAATAAAAGACATGACATTCCTGACATTCCAATAAAAGACATGACATGACATTCCTGACATTCCAATAAAAGACATGACATTCCTGACATTCCATTAAAATACATGACATTCCATTAAAAGACATGACATTCCTGACATTCCAATAAAAGACATGACATTCCTGACATTCCATTAAAAGACAAGATATTGCTGACATTCCAATAAAAGACATGACATTCCTGACATTCCATTAAAAAACATGACATTCCTATAAAAGACATGACATTCCTGACATTCCAATAAAAGACATGACATTCCTGACATTCCAATAAAAGACATGACATGACATTCCTGACATTCCAATAAAAGACATGACATTCCTGACATTCCATTAAAAGACATGACATTCCAATAAAAGACATGACATTCCTGACATTCCAATAAAAGACATGACATTCCTGACATTCCAATAAAAGACATGACATTCCTGACATTCCAAGACATGACATTTCATTAAAAGACATGACATTCCTGACATTCCATTAAAAGACATGACATTCCTGACATTCCATTAAAAGACATGACATTCCTGACATTCAATTAAAAGACATGACATTCCTGACATTCCATTAAAAGACATGACATTCCATTAAAAGACATGACATTCCATTAAAAGACATGACATTCCTGACATTCCATTAAAAGACACAACATTCCTGACATTCCATTAAAAGACATGACATTCCTGATATTCCAATAAAAGACATGACATTCCATTAAAAGACATGACATTCCTGAGATTCCAATAAAAGACATGACATTCCTGACATTCCAATAAAAGACATGACATTCCATTAAAAGACATGACATTCCTGAGATTCCAATAAAAGACATGACATTCCTGACATTCCAATAAAAGACATGACATTCCATTAAAAGACATGACATTCCTGACATTCCAATAAAAGACATGACATTCCTGACATTCCATTAAAAGACAAGACATTGCTGACATTCCAATAAAAGACATGACATTCCTGACATTCCATTAAAAGACATGACATTCCTGACATTCCAATAAAAGACATGACATTCCATTAAAAGACATGACATTCCAATAAAAGACATGACATTCCTGACATTCCAATAAAAGACATGCCATTCCTGACATTCCAATAAAAGACATGACATTCCTGACATTCCATTAAAAGACATGACATTCCAATAAAAGACATGACATTCCTGACATTCCAATAAAAGACATGACATTCCTGACATTCCATTAAAAGACATGACATTCCTGACATTCCAATAAAAGACATGACATTCCTGACATTCCATTAAAAGACATGACATTCCATTCCAAGACATGACATTCCTGACATTCCATTAAAAGACATGACATTCCTGACATTCCAATAAAAGACACGACATTCCTGACATTCCATTCCAAGACATGACATTCCTGACATTCCATTAAAAGACATGACATTCCATTAAAAGACATGACATTCCTGACATTCCAATAAAAGACATGACATTCCTGACATTCCAATAAAAGACATGACATTCCTGACATTCCATTAAAAGGCATGACATTCCATTCCAAGACATGACATTCCTGACATTCCATTAAAAGACATGACATTCCTGACATTCCAATAAAAGACATGACATTCCTGACATTCCATTCCAAGACATGACATTTCATTAAAAGACATGACATTCCTGACATTCCATTAAAAGACATGACATTCCTGACATTCCATTAAAAGACATGACATTCCTGACATTCAATTAAAAGACATGACATTCCTGACATTCCATTAAAAGACATGACATTCCTGACATTCCATTAAAAGACATGACATTCCATTAAAAGACATGACATTCCTGACATTCCATTAAAAGACACGACATTCCTGACATTCCATTAAAAGACATGACATTCCTGACATTCCAATAAAAGACAAGACATTCCATTAAAAGACATGACATTCCTGAGATTCCAATAAAAGACATGACATTCCTGACATTCCATTAAAAGACATGACATTCCTGAGATTCCAATAAAAGACATGACATTCCTGACATTCCAATAAAAGACATGACATTCCATTAAAAGACATTACATTCCTGACATTCCAATAAAAGACATGACATTCCTGACATTCCATTAAAAGACAAGACATTGCTGACATTCCAATAAAAGACATGACATTCCTGACATTCCATTAAAAGACATGACATTCCTGACATTCCATTAAAAGACATGACATTCCTGACATTCCAATAAAAGACATGACATTCCTGACATTCCATTCCAAGACATGACATTTCATTAAAAGACATGACATTCCTGACATTCCATTAAAAGACATGATATTCCTGACATTCCATTAAAAGACATGACATTCCTGACATTCCATTAAAAGACATGACATTCCTGACATTCCAATAAAAGACATGACATTCCATTAAAAGACATGACATTCCTGACATTCCATTAAAAGACATGACATTCCATTAAAAGACATGACATTCCTGACATTCCATTAAAAGACACGACATTCCTGACATTCCATGAAAAGACATGACATTCCTGACATTCCACTAAAAGACATGACATTCCATTAAAAGACATGACATTCCTGAGATTCCAATAAAAGACATGACATTCCTGACATTCCAATAAAAGACATGACATTCCATTAAAAGACATGACATTCCTGACATTCCAATAAAAGACATGACATTCCTGACATTCCATTAAAAGACAAGACATTGCTGACATTCCAATAAAAGACATGACATTCCTGACATTCCATTAAAAGACATGACATTCCTGACATTCTAATAAAAGACATGACATTCCATTAAAAGACATGACATTCCTGACATTCCAATAAAAGACATGACATTCCTGACATTCCATTAAAAGACAAGACATTTCTGACATTCCAATAAAAGACATGTCATTCCTGACATTCCAATAAAAGACATGACATTCCTGACATTCCATTAAAAGACATGACATTCCAATAAAAGACATGACATTCCTGACATTCCAATAAAAGACATGACATTCCATTAAAAGACATGACATTCCTGACATTCCAATAAAAGACATGACATTCCTGACATTCCATTCCAAGACATGATATTTCATTAAAAGACATGACATTCCTGACATTCCATTAAAAGACATGACATTCCTGACATTCCATTCTAAGACATGACATTCCTGACATTCCATTAAAAGACATGACATTCCTGACATTCCATTAAAAGACATGACATTCCTGACATTCCATTAAAAGACACGACATTCCTGACATTCCATTAAAAGACATGACATTCCTGACATTCCAATAAAAGACATGACATTCCATTAAAAGACATGACATTCCTGACATTCCAATAAAAGACATGACATTCCATTAAAAGACATGACATTCCTGACATTCCAATAAAAGACATGACATTCCTGACATTCCAATAAAAGACATGACATTCCTGACATTCCAATAAAAGACATGACATTCCATTAAAAGACATGACATTCCTGACATTCCAATAAAAGACATGACATTCCATTAAAAGACATGACATTCCTGAGATTCCAATAAAAGACATGACATTCCTGACATTCCAATAAAAGACATGACATTCCATTAAAAGACATGACATTCCTGTCATTCCAATAAAAGACATGACATTCTTGACATTCCATTAAAAGACATGACATTCCTGACATTCCAATAAAAGACATGACATTCCTGACATTCCATTAAAAGACATGACATTCCAATAAAAATCATGACATTCCATTAAAAGACATGACATTCCTGACATTCCAATAAAAGACATGAAATTCCTGACATTCCAATAAAAGACATGACATTCCTGACATTCCATTAACAGACATGACATTCCTGACATTCCATTAAAAGACATGACATTCCTGACATTCCAATAAAAGACATGACATTCCATTAAAAGACATGACATTCCTGACATTTCATTAAAAGACATGACATTCCTGACATTCCAATAAAAGACATGACATTCCATTAAAAGACATGACATTCCTGAGATTCCAATAAAAGACATGACATTCCTGACATTCCATTAAAAGACATGACATTCCTGACATTCCAATAAAAGACATGACATTCCTGACATTCCATTAAAAGATAAGACATTGCTGACATTCCAATAAAAGACATGACATTCCTGACATTCCATTAAAAGACATGACATTCCTGACATTCCATTAAAAGACATGACATTCCTGACATTCCATTAAAAGACACGACATTCCTGACATTCCATGAAAAGACATGACATTCCTGACATTCCAATAAAAGACATGACATTCCATTAAAAGACATGACATTCCTGAGATTCCAATAAAAGACATGACATTCCTGACATTCCAATAAAAGACATGACATTCCATTAAAAGACATGACATTCCTGACATTCCAATAAAAGACATGACATTCCTGACATTCCATTAAAAGACAAGCCATTGCTGACATTCCAATAAAAGACATGACATTCCTGACATTTCACTAAAAGACATGACATTCCTGACATTCCAATAAAAGACATGACATTCCATTAAAAGACATGACATTCCTGACATTCCAATAAAAGACATGACATTCCTGACATTCCATTAAAAGACAAGACATTGCTGACATTCCAATAAAAGACATGACATTCCTGACATTCCAATAAAAGACATGACATTCCATTAAAAGACATGACATTCCTGACATTCCATTAAAAGACATGACATTCCTGACATTCCATTAAAAGACATGACATTCTTGACATTCCATTCCAAGACATGACATTCCTGACATTCCATTAAAAGACATGACATTCCTGACATTCCATTAAAAGACATGACATTCCTGACATTCCATTAAAAGACACGACATTCCTGACATTCCATTAAAAGACATGACATTCCTGACATTCCAATAAAAGACATGACATTCCATTAAAAGACATGACATTCCTGAGATTCCAATAAAAGACATGACATTCCTGACATTCCATTAAAAGACATGACATTCCTGACATTCCAATAAAAGACATGACATTCCTGACATTCCATTAAAAGACATGACATTCCTGACATTCCATTAAAAGACATGACATTCCAATAAAAATCATGACATTCCATTAAAAGACATGACATTCCTGACATTCCATGAAAAGACATGACATTCCTGACATTCCAATAAAAGACATGACATTCCATTAAAAGACATGACATTCCTGAGATTCCAATAAAAGACATGACATTCCTGACATTCCAATAAAAGACATGACATTCCATTAAAAGACATGACATTCCTGACATTCCAATAAAAGACATGACATTCCTGACATTCCATTAAAAGACAAGCCATTGCTGACATTCCAATAAAAGACATGACATTCCTGACATTTCATTAAAAGACATGACATTCCTGACATTCCAATAAAAGACATGACATTCCATTAAAAGACATGACATTCCTGACATTCCAATAAAAGACATGACATTCCTGACATTCCATTAAAAGACATGACATTCCTGACATTCCAATAAAAGACATGACATTCCATTAAAAGACATGACATTCCTGTCATTCCAATAAAAGACATGACATTCTTGACATTCCATTAAAAGACATGACATTCCTGACATTCTAATAAAAGACATGACATTCCTGACATTCCATTAAAAGACATGACATTCCTGACATTCCATTAAAAGACATGACATTCCAATAAAAATCATGACATTCCATTAAAAGACATGACATTCCTGACATTCCAATAAAAGACATGAAATTCCTGACATTCCAATAAAAGACATGAAATTCCTGACATTCCAATAAAAGACATGACATTCCTGACATTCCATAAACAGACATGACATTCCTGACATTCCATTAAAAGACATGACATTCCTGACATTCCAATAAAAGACATGACATTCCATTAAAAGACATGACATTCCTGACATTCCAATAAAAGACATGACATTCCTGACATTCTATTCCAAGACATGATATTTCATTAAAAGACATGACATTCCTGACATTCCATTAAAAGACATGACATTCCTGACATTCCATTCCAAGACATGACATTCCTGACATTCCATTAAAAGACATGACATTCCTGACATTCCATTAAAAGACATGACATTCCTGACATTCCATTAAAAGACACGTCATTCCTGACATTCCATTAAAAGACATGACATTCCTGACATTCCAATAAAAGACATGACATTCCATTAAAAGACATGACATTCCTGAGATTCCAATAAAAGACATGACATTCCTGACATTCCAATAAAAGACATGACATTCCATTAAAAGATATGACATTCCTGACATTCCAATAAAAGACATGACATTCCTGACATTCCATTAAAAGACATGACATTCCTGACATTCCATTAAAAGACATGCCATTCCTGACATTCCAATAAAAGACATGACATTCCTGACATTCCATTAAAAGACATGACATTCCAATAAAAGACATGACATTCCTGACATTCCAATAAAAGACATGACATTCCTGACATTCCATTAAAAGACATGACATTCCTGACATTCCAATCCAAGACATGACATTCCTGACATTCCAATAAAAGACATGACATTCCATTAAAAGACATGACATTCCTGACATTCCAATGAAAGACATGACATTCCTGACATTCCATTAAAAGACATGACATTCCTGACATTCCATTAAAAGACATGACATTCCTGACATTCCATTAAAAGACATGACATTCCTGACATTCCATTAAAAGACATGACATTCCTGACATTCCAATAAAAGACATGACATTCCATTAAAAGACATGACATTCCTGACATTCCATTAAAAGACATGACATTCCATTAAAAGACATGACATTCCTGACATTCCATTAAAAGACACGACATTCCTGACATTCCATGAAAACACATGACATTCCTGACATTCCACTAAAAGACATGACATTCCATTAAAAGACATGACATTCCTGAGATTCCAATAAAAGACATGACATTCCTGACATTCCAATAAAAGACATGACATTCCATTAAAAGACATGACATTCCTGACATTCCAATAAAAGACCTGACATTCCATTAAAAGACAAGACATTGCTGACATTCCAATAAAAGACATGACATTCCTGACATTCCATTAAAAGACATGACATTCCTGACATTCTAATAAAAGACATGACATTCCATTAAAAGACATGACATTCCTGACATTCCAATAAAAGACATGACATTCCTGACATTCCATTAAAAGACAAGACATTTCTGACATTCCAATAAAAGACATGTCATTCCTGACATTCCAATAAAAGACATGACATTCCTGACATTCCATTAAAAGACATGACATTCCAATAAAAGACATGACATTCCTGACATTCCAATAAAAGACATGACATTCCATTAAAAGACATGACATTCCTGACATTCCAATAAAAGACATGACATTCCTGACATTCCATTCCAAGACATGATATTTCATTAAAAGACATGACATTCCTGACATTCCATTAAAAGACATGACATTCCTGACATTCCATTCCAAGACATGACATTCCTGACATTCCATTAAAAGACATGACATTCCTGACATTCCATTAAAAGACATGACATTCCTGACATTCCATTAAAAGACACGACATTCCTGACATTCCATTAAAAGACATGACATTCCTGACATTCCAATAAAAGACATGACATTCCATTAAAAGACATGACATTCCTGACATTCCAATAAAAGACATGACATTCCATTAAAAGACATGACATTCCTGAGATTCCAATAAAAGACATGACATTCCTGACATTCCAATAAAAGACATGACATTCCTGACATTCCAATAAAAGACATGACATTCCATTAAAAGACATGACATTCCTGACATTCCAATAAAAGACATGACATTCCATTAAAAGACATGACATTCCTGAGATTCCAATAAAAGACATGACATTCCTGACATTCCAATAAAAGACATGACATTCCATTAAAAGACATGACATTCCTGTCATTCCAATAAAAGACATGACATTCTTGACATTCCATTAAAAGACATGACATTCCTGACATTCCAATAAAAGACATGACATTCCTGACATTCCATTAAAAGACATGACATTCCAATAAAAATCATGACATTCCATTAAAAGACATGACATTCCTGACATTCCAATAAAAGACATGAAATTCCTGACATTCCAATAAAAGACATGACATTCCTGACATTCCATTAACAGACATGACATTCCTGACATTCCATTAAAAGACATGACATTCCTGACATTCCATTAAAAGACATGACATTCCTGACATTCCAATAAAAGACATGACATTCCATTAAAAGACATGACATTCCTGACATTTCATTAAAAGACATGACATTCCTGACATTCCAATAAAAGACATGACATTCCATTAAAAGACATGACATTCCTGAGATTCCAATAAAAGACATGACATTCCTGACATTCTATTAAAAGACATGACATTCCTGACATTCCAATAAAAGACATGACATTCCTGACATTCCATTAAAAGATAAGACATTGCTGACATTCCAATAAAAGACATGACATTCCTGACATTCCATTAAAAGACATGACATTCCTGACATTCCATTAAAAGACATGACATTCCTGACATTCCATTAAAAGACACGACATTCCTGACATTCCATGAAAAGACATGACATTCCTGACATTCCAATAAAAGACATGACATTCCATTAAAAGACATGACATTCCTGAGATTCCAATAAAAGACATGACATTCCTGACATTCCAATAAAAGACATGACATTCCATTAAAAGACATGACATTCCTGACATTCCAATAAAAGACATGACATTCCTGACATTCCATTAAAAGACAAGCCATTGCTGACATTCCAATAAAAGACATGACATTCCTGACATTTCATTAAAAGACATGACATTCCTGACATTCCAATAAAAGACATGACATTCCATTAAAAGACATGACATTCCTGACATTCCAATAAAAGACATGACATTCCTGACATTCCATTAAAAGACAAGACATTGCTGACATTCCAATAAAAGACATGCCATTCCTGACATTCCAATAAAAGACATGATATTCCTGACATTCCATTAAAAGACATGACATTCCAATAAAAGACATGACATTCCTGACATTCCAATAAAAGACATGACATTCCATTAAAAGACATGACATTCCTGACATTCCATTAAAAGACATGACATTCCTGACATTCCATTAAAAGACATGACATTCCATTAAAAGACATGACATTCCTGACATTCCATTAAAAGACATGACATTCCAATAAAAGACATGACATTCCTGACATTCCAATAAAAGACATGACATTCCTGACATTCCATTAAAAGACATGACATGACATTCCATTCCAAGACATGACATTCCTGACATTCCATTAAAAGACATGACATTCCTGACATTCCAATAAAAGACATGACATTCCTGACATTCCATTCCAAGACATGACATTTCATTAAAAGACATGACATTCCTGACATTCCATTAAAAGACATGACATTCCTGACATTCCATTAAAAGACATGACATTCCTGACATTCCAATAAAAGACATGACATTCCATTAAAAGACATGACATTCCTGACATTCTATTAAAAGACATGACATTCCATTAAAAGACATGACATTCCTGACATTCCATTAAAAGACATGACATTCCTGACATCCCATGAAAAGACATGACATTCCTGACATTCCAATAAAAGACATGACATTCCATTAAAAGATATGACATTCCTGAGATTCCAATAAAAGACATGACATTCCAATAAAAGACATGACATTCCATTAAAAGACATGACATTCCTGACATTCCAATAAAAGACATGACATTCCTGACATTCCATTAAAAGACATGACATTCCTGACATTCCATTAAAAGACATGCCATTCCTGACATTCCAATAAAAGACATGACATTCCTGACATTCCATTAAAAGACATGACATTCCAATAAAAGACATGACATTCCTGACATTCCAATAAAAGACATGACATTCCTGACATTCCATTAAAAGACATGACATTCCTGACATTCCAATCCAAGACATGACATTCCTGACATTTCATTCCAAGACATGACATTTCATTAAAAGACATGACATTCCTGACATTCCATTAAAAGACATGACATTCCTGACATTCCATTCCAAGACATGACATTCCTGACATTCCATTAAAAGACATGACATTCCATTCCAAGACATGACATTCCTGACATTCCATTAAAAGACATGACATTCCTGACATTCCAATAAAAGACACGACATTCCTGACATGCCATTCCAAGACATGACATTCCTGACATTCCATTAAAAGACACGACATTCCTGACATTCCATTAAAAGACATGACATTCCTGACATTCCAATAAAAGATATGACATTCCATTAAAAGACATGACATTCCTGAGATTCCAATAAAAGACATGACATTCCTGACATTCCAATAAAAGACATGACATTCCATTAAAAGACATGACATTCCTGACATTCCAATAAAAGACATGACATTCTTGACATTCCATTAAAAGACATGACATTCCTGACATTCCAATAAAAGACATGACATTCCTGACATTCCATTAAAAGACATGACATTCCTGACATTCCATTAAAAGACATGACATTCCAATAAAAATCATGACATTCCATTAAAAGACATGACATTCCTGACATTCCAATAAAAGACAAGACATTCCTGACATTCCATTCCAAGACATGACATTTCATTAAAAGACATGACATTCCTGACATTCCATTAAAAGTCATGACATTCCTGACATTCCATTCCAAGACAAGACATTCCTGACATTCCATTAAAAGACATGACATTCCTATAAAAGACATGACATTCCTGACATTCCAATAAAAGACATGACATTCCTGACATTCCAATAAAAGACATGACATTCCTGACATTCCAGTAAACGACATGACATTCCATTAAAAGACATGACATTCCTGACATTCCATTAAAAGACATGACATTCCTGACATTCCATTCCAAGACATGACATTCCAGACATTCCATTAAAAGACATGACATTCCTGACATTCCATTAAAAGACATGACATTCCTGACATTCCATTAAAAGACACGACATTCCTGACATTCCATTAAAAGACATGACATTCCTGACATTCCAATAAAAGACATGACATTCCATTAAAAGACATGACATTCCTGAGATTCCAATAAAAGACATGACATTCCTGACATTCCATTAAAAGACATGACATTCCTGACATTCCATTAAAAGACATGCCATTCCTGACATTCCAATAAAAGACATGACATTCCTGACATTCCATTAAAAGACATGACATTCCTGATATTCCATTAAAAGACATGACATTCCTGACATTCCATTAAAAGACATGACATTCCTGACATTCCATTAAAAGACATGCCATTCCTGACATTCCAATAAAAGACATGACATTCCTGACATTCCATTAAAAGACATGACATTCCAATAAAAGACATGACATTCCTGACATTCCAATAAAAGACATGACATTCCTGACATTCCATTAAAAGACATTCCATTCCAAGACATGACATTTCATTAAAAGACATGACATTCCTGACATTCCATTAAAAGACATGACATTCCTGACATTCCATTCCAAGACATGACATTCCTGACATTCCATTAAAAGACATGACATTCCATTCCAAGACATGACATTCCTGACATTCCATTAAAAGACATGACATTCCTGACATTCCAATAAAAGACACGACATTCCTGACATTCTCTTTACAAGACATGACATTCCTGACATTCCATTAAAAGACATGACATTCCTGACATTCCATTAAAAGACATGACATTCCTGACATTCCAATAAAAGACATGACATTCCATTAAAAGACATGACATTCCATTAGAAGACATGACATTCCATTAAAAGACATGACATTCCTGACATTCCAATAAAAGACATGACATTCCTGACATTCCAATAAAAGACATGACATTCCTGACATTCCAGTAAACGACATGACATTCCATTAAAAGACATGACATTCCTGACATTCCATTAAAAGACATGACATTCCTGACATTCCATTCCAAGACATGACATTCCAGACATTCCATTAAAAGACATGATATTCCTGACATTCCATTAAAAGACATGACATTCCTGACATTCCATTAAAAGACACGACATTCCTGACATTCCATTAAAAGACATGACATTCCTGACATTCCAATAAAAGACATGACATTCCATTAAAAGACATGACATTCATGACATTCCATTAAAAGACATGCCATTCCTGACATTCCAATAAAAGACATGACATTCCTGACATTCCATTAAAAGACATGACATTCCAATAAAAGACATGACATTCCAATAAAAGACATGACATTCCATTAAAAGACATGACATTCCATTAAAAGACATGACATTCCATTAAAAGACATGACATTCCTGACATTCCAATAAAAGACATGACATTCCTGACATTCCATTAAAAGACATGACATTCCTGACATTCCATTCCAAGACATGACATTCCATTAAAAGACATGACATTCCTGACATTCCAATAAAAGACATGACATTCCTGACATTCCAATAAAAGACATGACATTCCATTCCAAGACATGACATTCCTGACATTCCATTAAAAGACATGACATTCCTGACATTCCAATAAAAGACATGACATTCCTGACATTCCATTAAAAGACATGACATTCCAATAAAAATCATGACATTCCATTAAAAGACATGACATTCCTGACATTCCAATAAAAGACATGAGATTCCTGACATTCCAATAAAAGACATGACATTCCTGACATTCCATTAACAGACATGACATTCCTGACATTCCATTAAAAGACATGACATTCCTGACATTCCATTAAAAGACATGACATTCCTGACATTCCAATAAAAGACATGACATTCCATTAAAAGACATGACATTCCTGACATTCCATTAAAAGACATGACATTCCTGACATTCCAATAAAAGACATGACATTCCTGACATTCCATTAAAAGACAAGATATTGCTGACATTCCAATAAAAGACATGACATTCCTGACATTCCATTAAAAGACATGACATTCCTGACATTCCATTAAAAAACATGACATTCCTATAAAAGACATGACATTCCTGACATTCCAATAAAAGACATGACATTCCTGACATTCCAATAAAAGACATGACATGACATTCCTGACATTCCAATAAAAGACATGACATTCCTGACATTCCATTAAAATACATGACATTCCATTAAAAGACATGACATTCCTGACATTCCAATAAAAGACATGACATTCCTGACATTCCATTAAAAGACAAGATATTGCTGACATTCCAATAAAAGACATGACATTCCTGACATTCCATTAAAAAACATGACATTCCTATAAAAGACATGACATTCCTGACATTCCAATAAAAGACATGACATTCCTGACATTCCAATAAAAGACATGACATGACATTCCTGACATTCCAATAAAAGACATGACATTCCTGACATTCCATTAAAAGACATGACATTCCAATAAAAGACATGACATTCCTGACATTCCAATAAAAGACATGACATTCCTGACATTCCAATAAAAGACATGACATTCCTGACATTCCAAGACATGACATTTCATTAAAAGACATGACATTCCTGACATTCCATTAAAAGACATGACATTCCTGACATTCCATTAAAAGACATGACATTCCTGACATTCAATTAAAAGACATGACATTCCTGACATTCCATTAAAAGACATGACATTCCATTAAAAGACATGACATTCCATTAAAAGACATGACATTCCTGACATTCCATTAAAAGACACAACATTCCTGACATTCCATTAAAAGACATGACATTCCTGACATTCCAATAAAAGACATGACATTCCATTAAAAGACATGACATTCCTGAGATTCCAATAAAAGACATGACATTCCTGACATTCCAATAAAAGACATGACATTCCATTAAAAGACATGACATTCCTGAGATTCCAATAAAAGACATGACATTCCTGACATTCCAATAAAAGACATGACATTCCATTAAAAGACATGACATTCCTGACATTCCAATAAAAGACATGACATTCCTGACATTCCATTAAAAGACAAGACATTGCTGACATTCCAATAAAAGACATGACATTCCTGACATTCCATTAAAAGACATGACATTCCTGACATTCCAATAAAAGACATGACATTCCATTAAAAGACATGACATTCCAATAAAAGACATGACATTCCTGACATTCCAATAAAAGACATGCCATTCCTGACATTCCAATAAAAGACATGACATTCCTGACATTCCATTAAAAGACATGACATTCCAATAAAAGACATGACATTCCTGACATTCCAATAAAAGACATGACATTCCTGACATTCCATTAAAAGACATGACATTCCTGACATTCCAATAAAAGACATGACATTCCTGACATTCCATTAAAAGACATGACATTCCATTCCAAGACATGACATTCCTGACATTCCATTAAAAGACATGACATTCCTGACATTCCAATAAAAGACACGACATTCCTGACATTCCATTCCAAGACATGACATTCCTGACATTCCATTAAAAGACATGACATTCCATTAAAAGACATGACATTCCTGACATTCCAATAAAAGACATGACATTCCTGACATTCCAATAAAAGACATGACATTCCTGACATTCCATTAAAAGGCATGACATTCCATTCCAAGACATGACATTCCTGACATTCCATTAAAAGACATGACATTCCTGACATTCCAATAAAAGACATGACATTCCTGACATTCCATTCCAAGACATGACATTTCATTAAAAGACATGACATTCCTGACATTCCATTAAAAGACATGACATTCCTGACATTCCATTAAAAGACATGACATTCCTGACATTCAATTAAAAGACATGACATTCCTGACATTCCATTAAAAGACATGACATTCCTGACATTCCATTAAAAGACATGACATTCCATTAAAAGACATGACATTCCTGACATTCCATTAAAAGACACGACATTCCTGACATTCCATTAAAAGACATGACATTCCTGACATTCCAATAAAAGACAAGACATTCCATTAAAAGACATGACATTCCTGAGATTCCAATAAAAGACATGACATTCCTGACATTCCATTAAAAGACATGACATTCCTGAGATTCCAATAAAAGACATGACATTCCTGACATTCCAATAAAAGACATGACATTCCATTAAAAGACATTACATTCCTGACATTCCAATAAAAGACATGACATTCCTGACATTCCATTAAAAGACAAGACATTGCTGACATTCCAATAAAAGACATGACATTCCTGACATTCCATTAAAAGACATGACATTCCTGACATTCCATTAAAAGACATGACATTCCTGACATTCCAATAAAAGACATGACATTCCTGACATTCCATTCCAAGACATGACATTTCATTAAAAGACATGACATTCCTGACATTCCATTAAAAGACATGACATTCCTGACATTCCATTAAAAGACATGACATTCCTGACATTCCATTAAAAGACATGACATTCCTGACATTCCAATAAAAGACATGACATTCCATTAAAAGACATGACATTCCTGACATTCCATTAAAAGACATGACATTCCATTAAAAGACATGACATTCCTGACATTCCATTAAAAGACACGACATTCCTGACATTCCATGAAAAGACATGACATTCCTGACATTCCACTAAAAGACATGACATTCCATTAAAAGACATGACATTCCTGAGATTCCAATAAAAGACATGACATTCCTGACATTCCAATAAAAGACATGACATTCCATTAAAAGACATGACATTCCTGACATTCCAATAAAAGACATGACATTCCTGACATTCCATTAAAAGACAAGACATTGCTGACATTCCAATAAAAGACATGACATTCCTGACATTCCATTAAAAGACATGACATTCCTGACATTCTAATAAAAGACATGACATTCCATTAAAAGACATGACATTCCTGACATTCCAATAAAAGACATGACATTCCTGACATTCCATTAAAAGACAAGACATTTCTGACATTCCAATAAAAGACATGTCATTCCTGACATTCCAATAAAAGACATGACATTCCTGACATTCCATTAAAAGACATGACATTCCAATAAAAGACATGACATTCCTGACATTCCAATAAAAGACATGACATTCCATTAAAAGACATGACATTCCTGACATTCCAATAAAAGACATGACATTCCTGACATTCCATTCCAAGACATGATATTTCATTAAAAGACATGACATTCCTGACATTCCATTAAAAGACATGACATTCCTGACATTCCATTCCAAGACATGACATTCCTGACATTCCATTAAAAGACATGACATTCCTGACATTCCATTAAAAGACATGACATTCCTGACATTCCATTAAAAGACACGACATTCCTGACATTCCATTAAAAGACATGACATTCCTGACATTCCAATAAAAGACATGACATTCCATTAAAAGACATGACATTCCTGACATTCCAATAAAAGACATGACATTCCATTAAAAGACATGACATTCCTGAGATTCCAATAAAAGACATGACATTCCTGACATTCCAATAAAAGACATGACATTCCTGACATTCCAATAAAAGACATGACATTCCATTAAAAGACATGACATTCCTGACATTCCAATAAAAGACATGACATTCCATTAAAAGACATGACATTCCTGAGATTCCAATAAAAGACATGACATTCCTGACATTCCAATAAAAGACATGACATTCCATTAAAAGACATGACATTCCTGTCATTCCAATAAAAGACATGACATTCTTGACATTCCATTAAAAGACATGACATTCCTGACATTCCAATAAAAGACATGACATTCCTGACATTCCATTAAAAGACATGACATTCCAATAAAAATCATGACATTCCATTAAAAGACATGACATTCCTGACATTCCAATAAAAGACATGAAATTCCTGACATTCCAATAAAAGACATGACATTCCTGACATTCCATTAACAGACATGACATTCCTGACATTCCATTAAAAGACATGACATTCCTGACATTCCATTAAAAGACATGACATTCCTGACATTCCAATAAAAGACATGACATTCCATTAAAAGACATGACATTCCTGACATTTCATTAAAAGACATGACATTCCTGACATTCCAATAAAAGACATGACATTCCATTAAAAGACATGACATTCCTGAGATTCCAATAAAAGACATGACATTCCTGACATTCCATTAAAAGACATGACATTCCTGACATTCCAATAAAAGACATGACATTCCTGACATTCCATTAAAAGATAAGACATTGCTGACATTCCAATAAAAGACATGACATTCCTGACATTCCATTAAAAGACATGACATTCCTGACATTCCATTAAAAGACATGACATTCCTGACATTCCATTAAAAGACACGACATTCCTGACATTCCATGAAAAGACATGACATTCCTGACATTCCAATAAAAGACATGACATTCCATTAAAAGACATGACATTCCTGAGATTCCAATAAAAGACATGACATTCCTGACATTCCAATAAAAGACATGACATTCTATTAAAAGACATGACATTCCTGACATTCCAATAAAAGACATGACATTCCTGACATTCCATTAAAAGACAAGCCATTGCTGACATTCCAATAAAAGACATGACATTCCTGACATTTCATTAAAAGACATGACATTCCTGACATTCCAATAAAAGACATGACATTCCATTAAAAGACATGACATTCCTGACATTCCAATAAAAGACATGACATTCCTGACATTCCATTAAAAGACAAGACATTGCTGACATTCCAATAAAAGACATGACATTCCTGACATTCCAATAAAAGACATGACATTCCATTAAAAGACATGACATTCCTGACATTCCATTAAAAGACATGACATTCCTGACATTCCATTAAAAGACATGACATTCTTGACATTCCATTCCAAGACATGACATTCCTGACATTCCATTAAAAGACATGACATTCCTGACATTCCATTAAAAGACATGACATTCCTGACATTCCATTAAAAGACACGACATTCCTGACATTCCATTAAAAGACATGACATTCCTGACATTCCAATAAAAGACATGACATTCCATTAAAAGACATGACATTCCTGAGATTCCAATAAAAGACATGACATTCCTGACATTCCATTAAAAGACATGACATTCCTGACATTCCAATAAAAGACATGACATTCCTGACATTCCATTAAAAGACATGTTATTCCTGACATTCCATTAAAAGACATGACATTCCAATAAAAATCATGACATTCCATTAAAAGACATGACATTCCTGACATTCCATGAAAAGACATGACATTCCTGACATTCCAATAAAAGACATGACATTCCATTAAAAGACATGACATTCCTGAGATTCCAATAAAAGACATGACATTCCTGACATTCCAATAAAAGACATGACATTCCATTAAAAGACATGACATTCCTGACATTCCAATAAAAGACATGACATTCCTGACATTCCATTAAAAGACAAGCCATTGCTGACATTCCAATAAAAGACATGACATTCCTGACATTTCATTAAAAGACATGACATTCCTGACATTCCAATAAAAGACATGACATTCCATTAAAAGACATGACATTCCTGACATTCCAATAAAAGACATGACATTCCTGACATTCCATTAAAAGACAAGACATTGCTGACATTCCAATAAAAGACATGACATTCCTGACATTCCAATAAAAGACATGACATTCCATTAAAAGACATGACATTCCTGACATTCCATTAAAAGACATGACATTCCATTAAAAGACATGACATTCTTGACATTCCATTCCAAGACATGACATTCCTGACATTCCATTAAAAGACATGACATTCCTGACATTCCATTAAAAGACATGACATTCCTGACATTCCATTAAAAGACACGACATTCCTGACATTCCATTAAAAGACATGACATTCCTGACATTCCAATAAAAGACATGACATTCCATTAAAAGACATGACATTCCTGAGATTCCAATAAAAGACATGACATTCCTGACATTCCAATAAAAGACATGACATTCCATTAAAAGACATGACATTCCTGTCATTCCAATAAAAGACATGACATTCTTGACATTCCATTAAAAGACATGACATTCCTGACATTCTAATAAAAGACATGACATTCCTGACATTCCATTAAAAGACATGACATTCCTGACATTCCATTAAAAGACATGACATTCCAATAAAAATCATGACATTCCATTAAAAGACATGACATTCCTGACATTCCAATAAAAGACATGAAATTCCTGACATTCCAATAAAAGACATGAAATTCCTGACATTCCAATAAAAGACATGACATTCCTGACATTCCATAAACAGACATGACATTCCTGACATTCCATTAAAAGACATGACATTCCTGACATTCCAATAAAAGACATGACATTCCATTAAAAGACATGACATTCCTGACATTCCAATAAAAGACATGACATTCCTGACATTCCATTCCAAGACATGATATTTCATTAAAAGACATGACATTCCTGACATTCCATTAAAAGACATGACATTCCTGACATTCCATTCCAAGACATGACATTCCTGACATTCCATTAAAAGACATGACATTCCTGACATTCCATTAAAAGACATGACATTCCTGACATTCCATTAAAAGACACGTCATTCCTGACATTCCATTAAAAGACATGACATTCCTGACATTCCAATAAAAGACATGACATTCCATTAAAAGACATGACATTCCTGAGATTCCAATAAAAGACATGACATTCCTGACATTCCAATAAAAGACATGACATTCCATTAAAAGACATGACATTCCTGACATTCCAATAAAAGACATGACATTCCTGACATTCCATTAAAAGACATGACATTCCTGACATTCCATTAAAAGACATGCCATTCCTGACATTCCAATAAAAGACATGACATTCCTGACATTCCATTAAAAGACATGACATTCCAATAAAAGACATGACATTCCTGACATTCCAATAAAAGACATGACATTCCTGACATTCCATTAAAAGACATGACATTCCTGACATTCCAATCCAAGACATGACATTCCTGACATTCCAATAAAAGACATGACATTCCATTAAAAGACATGACATTCCTGACATTCCAATAAAAGACATGACATTCCTGACATTCCATTAAAAGACATGACATTCCTGACATTCCATTAAAAGACATGCCATTCCTGACATTCCAATAAAAGACATGACATTCCTGACATTCCATTAAAAGACATGACATTCCAATAAAAGACATGACATTCCTGACATTTCATTAAAAGACATGACATTCCTGACATTCCATTAAAAGACATGACATTCCTGACATTCCATTCCAAGACATGACATTCCTGACATTCCATTAAAAGACATGACATTCCATTCCAAGACATGACATTCCTGACATTCCATTAAAAGACATGACATTCCTGACATTCCAATAAAAGACACGACATTCCTGACATTCCATTCCAAGACATGACATTCCTGACATTCCATTAAAAGACATGACATTCCTGATATTCCATTAAAAGACATGACATTCCTGACATTCCAATAAAAGACATGACATTCCATTAAAAGACATGACATTCCTGACATTCCATTAAAAGACATGACATTCCATTAAAAGACATGACATTCCTGACATTCCAATAAAAGACATGACATTCCTGACATTCCAATAAAAGACATGACATTCCTGACATTCCATTAAAAGACATGACATTCCTGACATTCCATTAAAAGACATGACATTCCTGACATTTCAATAAAAGACATGACATTCCTGTCATTCCAATAAAAGACATGACATTCCAATAAAAGACATGACATTCCTGACATTCCATTAAAAGACATGACATTCCTGACATTCCAATAAAAGACATGACATTCCATTAAAAGACATGACATTCCTGACATTCCATTAAAAGACATGACATTCCTGACATTCCAATAAAAGACATGACATTCCATTAAAAGACATGACATCCCTGACATTCCAATAAAAGACATGACATTCCTGACATTCCATTAAAAGACATGACATTCCATTAAAAGACATGACATTCCTGACATTCCAATAAAAGACATGACATTCCTGACATTCCATTCCAAGACATGACATTCCATTAAAAGACATGACATTCCTGACATTCCAATAAAAGACATGACATTCCTGACATTCCAATAAAAGACATGACATTCCATTAAAAGACATTACATTCCTGACATTCCATTAAAAGACATGACATTCCTGACATTCCAATAAAAGACATGACATTCCTGACATTCCATTAAAAGACATGACATTCCTGACATTCCATTAAAAGACATGACATTCCTGACATTTCAATAAAAGACATGACATTCCTGTCATTCCAATAAAAGACATGACATTCCAATAAAAGACATGACATTCCTGACATTCCATTAAAAGACATGACATTCCTGACATTCCAATAAAAGACATGACATTCCATTAAAAGACATGACATTCCTGACATTCCATTAAAAGACATGACATTCCTGACATTCCAATAAAAGACATGACATTCCATTAAAAGACATGACATCCCTGACATTCCAATAAAAGACATGACATTCCTGACATTCCATTAAAAGACATGACATTCCATTAAAAGACATGACATTCCTGACATTCCAATAAAAGACATGACATTCCTGACATTCCATTCCAAGACATGACATTCCATTAAAAGACATGACATTCCTGACATTCCAATAAAAGACATGACATTCCTGACATTCCAATAAAAGACATGACATTCCATTAAAAGACATTACATTCCTGACATTCCATTAAAAGACATGACATTCCTGACATTCCAATAAAAGACATGACATTCCTGACATTCCATTAAAAGACAAGACATTGCTGACATTCCAATAAAAGACATGACATTCCTGACATTCCATTAAAAGACATGACATTCCTGACATTCCATTAAAAAACATGACATTCCTATAAAAGACATGACATTCCTGACATTCCAATAAAAGACATGACATTCCTGACATTCCAATAAAAGACATGACATGACATTCCTGACATTCCAATAAAAGACATGACATTCCTGACATTCCAGTAAACGACATGACATTCCATTAAAAGACATGACATTCCTGACATTCCATTAAAAGACATGACATTCCTGACATTCCAATAAAAGACATGACATTCCATTAAAAGACATGACATTCCTGAGATTCCAATAAAAGACATGACATTCCTGACATTCCATTCCAAGACATGACATTCCTGACATTCCATTAAAAGACACGACATTCCTGACATTCCATGAAAAGACATGACATTCCTGACATTCCACTAAAAGACATGACATTCCATTAAAAGACATGACATTCCTGAGATTCCAATAAAAGACATGACATTCCTGACATTCCAATATAAGACATGACATTCCATTAAAAGACATGACATTCCTGACATTCCAATAAAAGACATGACATTCCTGACATTCCATTAAAAGACAAGACATTGCTGACATTCCAATAAAAGACATGACATTCCTGACATTCCATTAAAAGACATGACATTCCTGACATTCCAATAAAAGACATGACATTCCATTAAAAGACATGACATTCCTGACATTCCAATAAAAGACATGACATTCCTGACATTCCATTAAAAGACAAGACATTGCTGACATTCCAATAAAAGAAATGTCATTCCTGACATTCCAATAAAAGACATGATATTCCTGACATTCCATTAAAAGACATGACATTCCAATAAAAGACATGACATTCTTGACATTCCAATAAAAGACATGACATTCCATTAAAAGACATGACATTCCTGACATTCCAATAAAAGACATGACATTCCTGACATTCTATTCCAAGACATGATATTTCATTAAAAGACATGACATTCCTGACATTCCATTAAAAGACATGACATTCCTGACATTCCATTCCAAGACATGACATTCCTGACATTCCATTAAAAGACATGACATTCTTGACATTCCATTAAAAGACATGACATTCCTGACATTCCATTAAAAGACACGACATTCCTGACATTCCATTAAAAGACATGACATTCCTGACATTCCAATAAAAGACATGAACTTCCATTAAAAGACATGACATTCCTGAGATTCCAATAAAAGACATGACATTCCTGACATTCCAATAAAAGACATGACATTCCATTAAAAGACATGACATTCCTGTCATTCCAATAAAAGACATGACATTATTGACATTCCATTAAAAGACATGACATTCCTGACATTCCAATAAAAGACATGACATTCCTGACATTCCATTAAAAGACATGACATTCCTGACATTCCATTAAAAGACATGACATTCCAATAAAAATCATGACATTCCATTAAAAGACATGACATTCCTGACATTCCAATAAAAGACAAGACATTCCTGACATTCCATTAAAAGACAAGACATTGCTGACATTCCAATAAAAGACATGCCATTCCTGACATTCCAATAAAAGACATGATATTCCTGACATTCCATTAAAAGACATGACATTCCAATAAAAGACATGACATTCCTGACATTCCAATAAAAGACATGACATTCCATTAAAAGACATGACATTCCTGACATTCCAATAAAAGACATGACATTCCTGACATTCCATTCCAAGACATGATATTTCAATAAAAGACATGACATTCCTGACATTCCAATAAAAGACATGACATTCCATTAAAAGACATGACATTCCTGTCATTCCAATAAAAGACATGACATTCTTGACATTCCATTAAAAGACATGACATTCCTGACATTCCAATAAAAGACATGACATTCCTGACATTCCATTAAAAGACATGACATTCCTGACATTCCATTAAAAGACATGACATTCCAATAAAAATCATGACATTCCATTAAAAGACATGACATTCCTGACATTCCAATAAAAGACAAGACATTCCTGACATTCCATTAAAAGACAAGACATTGCTGACATTCCAATAAAAGACATGCCATTCCTGACATTCCAATAAAAGACATGATATTCCTGACATTCCATTAAAAGACATGACATTCCAATAAAAGACATGACATTCTTGACATTCCAATAAAAGACATGACATTCCATTAAAAGACATGACATTCCTGACATTCCAATAAAAGACATGACATTCCTGACATTCCATTCCAAGACATGATATTTCATTAAAAGACATGACATTCCTGACATTCCATTAAAAGACATGACATTCCTGACATTCCATTAAAAGACATGACATTCCTGACATTCCATTAAAAGACATGACATTCCTGACATTCCATTAAAAGACACGACATTCCTGACATTCCATTAAAAGACATGACATTCCTGACATTCCAATAAAATACATGACATTCCATTAAAAGACATGACATTCCTGACATTCCAATAAAAGACATGACATTCCTGACATTCCAATAAAAGACATGACATTCCATTAAAAGACATGACATTCCTGTCATTCCAATAAAAGACATGACATTCTTGACATTCCATTAAAAGACATGACATTCCTGACATTCTAATAAAAGACATGACATTCCTGACATTCCATTAAAAGACATGACATTCCTGACATTCCATTAAAAGACATGACATTCCAATAAAAATCATGACATTCCATTAAAAGACATGACATTCCTGACATTCCAATAAAAGACATGAAATTCCTGACATTCCAATAAAAGACATGACATTCCTGACATTCCATTAACAGACATGACATTCCTGACATTCCATTAAAAGACATGACATTCCTGACATTCCAATAAAAGACATGACATTCCTGACATTCCATTCCAAGACATGATATTTCATTAAAAGACATGACATTCCTGACATTCCATTAAAAGACATGACATTCCTGACATTCCATTCCAAGACATGACATTCCTGACATTCCATTAAAAGACATGACATTCCTGACATTCCATTAAAAGACATGACATTCCTGACATTCCATTAAAAGACACGTCATTCCTGACATTCCATTAAAAGACATGACATTCCTGACATTCCAATAAAAGACATGACATTCCATTAAAAGACATGACATTCCTGAGATTCCAATAAAAGACATGACATTCCTGACATTCCAATAAAAGACATGACATTCCATTAAAAGACATGACATTCCTGACATTCCAATAAAAGACATGACATTCCTGACATTCCATTAAAAGACATGCCATTCCTGACATTCCAATAAAAGACATGACATTCCTGACATTCCATTAAAAGACACGACATTCCTGACATTCCATTAAAAGACATGACATTCCTGACATTCCAATAAAAGACATGACATTCCATTAAAAGACATGACATTCCTGAGATTCCAATAAAAGACATGACATTCCTGACATTCCAATAAAAGACATGACATTCCATTAAAAGACATGACATTCCTGTCATTCCAATAAAAGACATGACATTCTTGACATTCCATTAAAAGACATGACATTCCTGACATTCTAATAAAAGACATCACATTCCTGACATTCCATTAAAAGACATGACATTCCTGACATTCCATTAAAAGACATGACATTCCAATAAAAATCATGACATTCCATTAAAAGACATGACATTCCTGACATTCCAATAAAAGACATGAAATTCCTGACATTCCAATAAAAGACATGAAATTCCTGACATTCCAATAAAAGACATGACATTCCTGACATTCCATAAACAGACATGACATTCCTGACATTCCATTAAAAGACATGACATTCCTGACATTCCAATAAAAGACATGACATTCCATTAAAAGACATGACATTCCTGACATTCCAATAAAAGACATGACATTCCTGACATTCCATTCCAAGACATGATATTTCATTAAAAGACATGACATTCCTGACATTCCATTAAAAGACATGACATTCCTGACATTCCATTCCAAGACATGACATTCCTGACATTCCATTAAAAGACATGACATTCCTGACATTCCATTAAAAGACATGACATTCCTGACATTCCATTAAAAGACACGTCATTCCTGACATTCCATTAAAAGACATGACATTCCTGACATTCCAATAAAAGACATGACATTCCATTAAAAGACATGACATTCCTGAGATTCCAATAAAAGACATGACATTCCTGACATTCCAATAAAAGACATGACATTCCATTAAAAGACATGACATTCCTGACATTCCAATAAAAGACATGACATTCCTGACATTCCATTAAAAGACATGACATTCCTGACATTCCATTAAAAGACATGCCATTCCTGACATTCCAATAAAAGACATGACATTCCTGACATTCCATTAAAAGACATGACATTCCAATAAAAGACATGACATTCCTGACATTCCAATAAAAGACATGACATTCCTGACATTCCATTAAAAGACATGACATTCCTGACATTCCAATCCAAGACATGACATTCCTGACATTCCAATAAAAGACATGACATTCCATTAAAAGACATGACATTCCTGACATTCCAATAAAAGACATGACATTCCTGACATTCCATTAAAAGACATGACATTCCTGACATTCCATTAAAAGACATGCCATTCCTGACATTCCAATAAAAGACATGACATTCCTGACATTCCATTAAAAGACATGACATTCCAATAAAAGACATGACATTCCTGACATTTCATTAAAAGACATGACATTCCTGACATTCCATTAAAAGACATGACATTCCTGACATTCCATTCCAAGACATGACATTCCTGACATTCCATTAAAAGACATGACATTCCATTCCAAGACATGACATTCCTGACATTCCATTAAAAGACATGACATTCCTGACATTCCAATAAAAGACACGACATTCCTGACATTCCATTCCAAGACATGACATTCCTGACATTCCATTAAAAGACATGACATTCCTGACATTCCATTAAAAGACATGACATTCCTGACATTCCAATAAAAGACATGACATTCCATTAAAAGACATGACATTCCTGACATTCCATTAAAAGACATGACATTCCATTAAAAGACATGACATTCCTGACATTCCAATAAAAGACATGACATTCCTGACATTCCAATAAAAGACATGACATTCCTGACATTCCATTAAAAGACATGACATTCCTGACATTCCATTAAAAGACATGACATTCCTGACATTTCAATAAAAGACATGACATTCCTGTCATTCCAATAAAAGACATGACATTCCAATAAAAGACATGACATTCCTGACATTCCATTAAAAGACATGACATTCCTGACATTCCAATAAAAGACATGACATTCCATTAAAAGACATGACATTCCTGACATTCCATTAAAAGACATGACATTCCTGACATTCCAATAAAAGACATGACATTCCATTAAAAGACATGACATCCCTGACATTCCAATAAAAGACATGACATTCCTGACATTCCATTAAAAGACATGACATTCCATTAAAAGACATGACATTCCTGACATTCCAATAAAAGACATGACATTCCTGACATTCCATTCCAAGACATGACATTCCATTAAAAGACATGACATTCCTGACATTCCAATAAAAGACATGACATTCCTGACATTCCAATAAAAGACATGACATTCCATTAAAAGACATTACATTCCTGACATTCCATTAAAAGACATGACATTCCTGACATTCCAATAAAAGACATGACATTCCTGACATTCCATTAAAAGACATGACATTCCTGACATTCCATTAAAAGACATGACATTCCTGACATTTCAATAAAAGACATGACATTCCTGTCATTCCAATAAAAGACATGACATTCCAATAAAAGACATGACATTCCTGACATTCCATTAAAAGACATGACATTCCTGACATTCCAATAAAAGACATGACATTCCATTAAAAGACATGACATTCCTGACATTCCATTAAAAGACATGACATTCCTGACATTCCAATAAAAGACATGACATTCCATTAAAAGACATGACATCCCTGACATTCCAATAAAAGACATGACATTCCTGACATTCCATTAAAAGACATGACATTCCATTAAAAGACATGACATTCCTGACATTCCAATAAAAGACATGACATTCCTGACATTCCATTCCAAGACATGACATTCCATTAAAAGACATGACATTCCTGACATTCCAATAAAAGACATGACATTCCTGACATTCCAATAAAAGACATGACATTCCATTAAAAGACATTACATTCCTGACATTCCATTAAAAGACATGACATTCCTGACATTCCAATAAAAGACATGACATTCCTGACATTCCATTAAAAGACAAGACATTGCTGACATTCCAATAAAAGACATGACATTCCTGACATTCCATTAAAAGACATGACATTCCTGACATTCCATTAAAAAACATGACATTCCTATAAAAGACATGACATTCCTGACATTCCAATAAAAGACATGACATTCCTGACATTCCAATAAAAGACATGACATGACATTCCTGACATTCCAATAAAAGACATGACATTCCTGACATTCCAGTAAACGACATGACATTCCATTAAAAGACATGACATTCCTGACATTCCATTAAAAGACATGACATTCCTGACATTCCAATAAAAGACATGACATTCCATTAAAAGACATGACATTCCTGAGATTCCAATAAAAGACATGACATTCCTGACATTCCATTCCAAGACATGACATTCCTGACATTCCATTAAAAGACACGACATTCCTGACATTCCATGAAAAGACATGACATTCCTGACATTCCACTAAAAGACATGACATTCCATTAAAAGACATGACATTCCTGAGATTCCAATAAAAGACATGACATTCCTGACATTCCAATATAAGACATGACATTCCATTAAAAGACATGACATTCCTGACATTCCAATAAAAGACATGACATTCCTGACATTCCATTAAAAGACAAGACATTGCTGACATTCCAATAAAAGACATGACATTCCTGACATTCCATTAAAAGACATGACATTCCTGACATTCCAATAAAAGACATGACATTCCATTAAAAGACATGACATTCCTGACATTCCAATAAAAGACATGACATTCCTGACATTCCATTAAAAGACAAGACATTGCTGACATTCCAATAAAAGACATGTCATTCCTGACATTCCAATAAAAGACATGATATTCCTGACATTCCATTAAAAGACATGACATTCCAATAAAAGACATGACATTCCTGACATTCCAATAAAAGACATGACATTCCATTAAAAGACATGACATTCCTGACATTCCAATAAAAGACATGACATTCCTGACATTCTATTCCAAGACATGATATTTCATTAAAAGACATGACATTCCTGACATTCCATTAAAAGACATGACATTCCTGACATTCCATTCCAAGACATGACATTCCATTAAAAGACATGACATTCTTGACATTCCATTAAAAGACATGACATTCCTGACATTCCATTAAAAGACACGACATTCCTGACATTCCATTAAAAGACATGACATTCCTGACATTCCAATAAAAGACATGAACTTCCATTAAAAGACATGACATTCCTGAGATTCCAATAAAAGACATGACATTCCTGACATTCCAATAAAAGACATGACATTCCATTAAAAGACATGACATTCCTGTCATTCCAATAAAAGACATGACATTCTTGACATTCCATTAAAAGACATGACATTCCTGACATTCCAATAAAAGACATGACATTCCTGACATTCCATTAAAAGACATGACATTCCTGACATTCCATTAAAAGACATGACATTCCAATAAAAATCATGACATTCCATTAAAAGACATGACATTCCTGACATTCCAATAAAAGACAAGACATTCCTGACATTCCATTAAAAGACAAGACATTGCTGACATTCCAATAAAAGACATGCCATTCCTGACATTCCAATAAAAGACATGATATTCCTGACATTCCATTAAAAGACATGACATTCCAATAAAAGACATGACATTCCTGACATTCCAATAAAAGACATGACATTCCATTAAAAGACATGACATTCCTGACATTCCAATAAAAGACATGACATTCCTGACATTCCATTCCAAGACATGATATTTCAATAAAAGACATGACATTCCTGACATTCCAATAAAAGACATGACATTCCATTAAAAGACATGACATTCCTGTCATTCCAATAAAAGATATGACATTCTTGACATTCCATTAAAAGACATGACATTCCTGACATTCCAATAAAAGACATGACATTCCTGACATTCCATTAAAAGACATGACATTCCTGACATTCCATTAAAAGACATGACATTCCAATAAAAATCATGACATTCCATTAAAAGACATGACATTCCTGACATTCCAATAAAAGACAAGACATTCCTGACATTCCATTAAAAGACAAGACATTGCTGACATTCCAATAAAAGACATGCCATTCCTGACATTCCAATAAAAGACATGATATTCCTGACATTCCATTAAAAGACATGACATTCCAATAAAAGACATGACATTCTTGACATTCCAATAAAAGACATGACATTCCATTAAAAGACATGACATTCCTGACATTCCAATAAAAGACATGACATTCCTGACATTCCATTCCAAGACATGATATTTCATTAAAAGACATGACATTCCTGACATTCCATTAAAAGACATGACATTCCTGACATTCCATTAAAAGACATGACATTCCTGACATTCCATTAAAAGACATGACATTCCTGACATTCCATTAAAAGACACGACATTCCTGACATTCCATTAAAAGACATGACATTCCTGACATTCCAATAAAATACATGACATTCCATTAAAAGACATGACATTCCTGACATTCCAATAAAAGACATGACATTCCTGACATTCCAATAAAAGACATGACATTCCATTAAAAGACATGACATTCCTGTCATTCCAATAAAAGACATGACATTCTTGACATTCCATTAAAAGACATGACATTCCTGACATTCTAATAAAAGACATGACATTCCTGACATTCCATTAAAAGACATGACATTCCTGACATTCCATTAAAAGACATGACATTCCAATAAAAATCATGACATTCCATTAAAAGACATGACATTCCTGACATTCCAATAAAAGACATGAAATTCCTGACATTCCAATAAAAGACATGACATTCCTGACATTCCATTAACAGACATGACATTCCTGACATTCCATTAAAAGACATGACATTCCTGACATTCCAATAAAAGACATGACATTCCTGACATTCCATTCCAAGACATGATATTTCATTAAAAGACATGACATTCCTGACATTCCATTAAAAGACATGACATTCCTGACATTCCATTCCAAGACATGACATTCCTGACATTCCATTAAAAGACATGACATTCCTGACATTCCATTAAAAGACATGACATTCCTGACATTCCATTAAAAGACACGTCATTCCTGACATTCCATTAAAAGACATGACATTCCTGACATTCCAATAAAAGACATGACATTCCATTAAAAGACATGACATTCCTGAGATTCCAATAAAAGACATGACATTCCTGACATTCCAATAAAAGACATGGCATTCCATTAAAAGACATGACATTCCTGACATTCCAATAAAAGACATGACATTCCTGACATTCCATTAAAAGACATGCCATTCCTGACATTCCAATAAAAGACATGACATTCCTGACATTCCATTAAAAGACATGACATTCCAATAAAAGACATGACATTCCTGACATTCCAATAAAAGACATGACATTCCTGACATTCCATTAAAAGACATGACATTCCTGACATTCCAATCCAAGACATGACATTCCTGACATTCCATTCCAAGACATGACATTTCATTAAAAGACATGACATTCCTGATATTCCATTAAAAGACATGACATTCCTGACATTCCATTCCAAGACATGACATTCCTGACATTCCATTAAAAGACATGACATTCCATTCCAAGACATGACATTCCTGACATTCCATTAAAAGACATGACATTCCTGACATTCCAATAAAAGACACGACATTCCTGACATTCCATTCCAAGACATGACATTCCTGACATTCCATTAAAAGACATGACATTCCTGACATTCCATTAAAAGACATGACATTCCTGACATTCCAATAAAAGACATGACATTCCATTAAAAGACATGACATTCCTGACATTCCATTAAAAGACATGACATTCCATTAAAAGACATGACATTCCTGACATTCCAATAAAAGACATGACATTCCTGACATTCCAATAAAAGACATGACATTCCTGACATTCCATTAAAAGACATGACATTCCTAACATTCCATTCCAAGACATGACATTCCATTAAAAGACATGACATTCCTGACATTCCAATAAAAGACATGACATTCCTGACATTCCAATAAAAGACATGACATTCCATTCCAAGAATTGACATTCCTGACATTCCATTAAAAGACATGACATTCCTGACATTCCAATAAAAGACATGACATTCCTGACATTCCATTAAAAGACATGACATTCCAATAAAAATCATGACATTCCATTAAAAGACATGACATTCCTGACATTCCAATAAAAGACATGAGATTCCTGACATTCCAATAAAAGACATGACATTCCTGACATTCCATTAACAGACATGACATTCCTGACATTCCATTAAAAGACATGACATTCCTGACATTCCATTAAAAGACATGACATTCCTGACATTCCAATAAAAGACATGACATTCCATTAAAAGACATGACATTCCTGACATTCCATTAAAAGACATGACATTCCTGACATTCCAATAAAAGACATGACATTCCATTAAAAGACATGACATTCCTGAGATTCCAATAAAAGACATGACATTCCTGACATTCCATTAAAATACATGATATTCCATTAAAAGACATGACATTCCTGACATTCCAATAAAAGACATAACATTCCTGACATTCCATTAAAAGACAAGACATTGCTGACATTCCAATAAAAGACATGACATTCCTGACATTCCATTAAAAGACATGACATTCCTGACATTCCATTAAAAAACATGACATTCCTATAAAAGACATGACATTCCTGACATTCCAATAAAAGACATGACATTCCTGACATTCCAATAAAAGACATGACATGACATTCCTGACATTCCAATAAAAGACATGACATTCTTGACATTCCAGTAAACGACATGACATTCCATTAAAAGACATGACATTCCTGACATTCCATTAAAAGACATGACATTCCTGACATTCCAATAAAAGACATGACATTCCATTAAAAGACATGACATTCCTGACATTCCATTAAAAGACATGACATTCCATTAAAAGACACGACATTCCTGACATTCCGTTAAAAGACATGACATTCCTGACATTCCAATAAAAGACATGACATTCCATTAAAAGACATGACATTCCTGACATTCCAATAAAAGACATGACATTCCTGACATTCCATTAAAAGACAAGACATTGCTGACATTCCAATAAAAGACATGACATTCCTGACATTCCATTAAAAGACATGACATTCCTGACATTTCAATAAAAGACATGACATTCCTGTCATTCCATTAAAAGACATGACATTCCTGACATTCCAATAAAAGACATGACATTCCTGACATTCCATTAAAAGACATGACATTCCTGACATTCCATTAAAAGACATGACATTCCATTCCAAGACATGACATTCCTGACATTCCATTAAAAGACATGACATTCCTGACATTCCAATAAAAGACATGACATTCCTGACATTCCATTCCAAGACATGACATTCCTGACATTCCATTAAAAGACATGGCATTCCTGACATTCCATTAAAAGACATGACATTCCTGACATTCCAATAAAAGACATGCCATTCCAATAAAAGACATGACATTCCTGACATTCCATTAAAAGACATGACATTCCTGATATTCCATTAAAAGACATGACATTCCAATAAAAGACATGACATTCCTGACATTCCATTAAAAGACATGATATTCCATTCCAAGACATGACATTCCTGACATTCCATTAAAAGACATGACATTCCTGACATTCCAATAAAAGACATGACATTCCTGACATTCCATTAAAAGACATGACATTCCTGACATTCCATTAAAAGACATGACATTCCATTCCAAGACATGACATTCCTGACATTCCATTAAAAGACATGACATTCCTGACATTCCAATAAAAGACATGACATTCCTGACATTCCATTCCAAGACATGACATTCCTGACATTCCATTAAAAGACATGGCATTCCTGACATTCCATTAAAAGACATGACATTCCTGACATTCCAATAAAAGACATGCCATTCCAATAAAAGACATGACATTCCTGACATTCCATTAAAAGACATGACATTCCTGATATTCCATTAAAAGACATGACATTCCTGACATTCCATTAAAAGACATGACATTCCTGACATTCCAATAAAAGACATGACATTCCTGACATTCCATTAAAAGACATGACATTCCATTCCAAGACATGACATTCCTGACATTCCATTAAAAGACATGACATTCCTGACATTCCAATAAAAGAAACGACATTCCTGACATTCCATTCCAAGACATGACATTCCTGACATTCCAATAAAAGACATGACATTCCATTAAAAGACATGACATTCCTGACATTCCAATAAAAGACATGACATTCCTGACATTCCAATAAAAGACATGACATTCCTGACATTCCATTAAAAGACATGACATTCCATTCCAAGACATGACATTCCTGACATTCCATTAAAAGACATGACATTCCTGACATTCCAATAAAAGACATGACATTCCTGACATTCCATTCCAAGACATGACATTTCATTAAAAGACATGACATTCCTGACATTACATTAAAAGACATGACATTCCTGACATTCCGTTAAAAGACATGACATTCCTGACATTCAATTAAAAGACATGACATTATTGACATTCCATTAAAAGACATGACATTCCTGACATTCCAATAAAAGACATGACATTCCATTAAAAGACATGACATTCCTGACATTCCATTAAAAGACATGACATTCCATTAAAAGACATGACATTCCTGACATTCCATTAAAAGACACGACATTCCTGACATTCCATTAAAAGACATGACATTCCTGACATTCCAATAAAAGACATGACATTCCATTAAAAGACATGACATTCCTGAGATTCCAATAAAAGACATGACATTCCTGACATTCCATTAAAAGACATGACATTCCTGAGATTCCAATAAAAGACATGACATTCCTGACATTCCAATAAAAGACATGACATTCCATTAAAAGACATTACATTCCTGATATTCCAATGAAAGACATGACATTCCTGACATTCCATTAAAAGACAAGACATTGCTGACATTCCAATAAAAGACATGACATTCCTGACATTCCATTAAAAGACATGACATTCCTGACATTCCATTAAAAGACATGACATTCCTGACATTCCATTCCAAGACATGACATTTCATTAAAAGACATGACATTCCTGACATTCCATTAAAAGACATGACATTCCTGACATTCCATTAAAAGACATGACATTCCTGACATTCCATGAAAAGACATGACATTCCTGACATTCCAATAAAAGACATGACATTCCATTAAAAGACATGACATTCCTGAGATTCCAATAAAAGACATGACATTCCTGACATTCCAATAAAAGACATGACATTCCATTAAAAGACATGACATTCCTGACATTCCAATAAAAGACATGACATTCCTGACATTCCATGACAAGACATTGCTGACATTTCAATAAAAGACATGACATTCCTGACATTCCATTAAAAGACATGACATTCCTGACATTCCAATAAAAGACATGACATTCCATTAAAAGACATGACATTCCTGACATTCCAATAAAAGACATGACATTCCTGACGTTCCATTAAAAGACAAAACATTGCTGACATTCCAATAAAAGACATGCCATTCCTGACATTCCAATAAAAGACATGACATTCCTGACATTCCATTAAAAGACATGACATTCCAATAAAAGACATGACATTCCTGACATTCCAATAAAAGACATGACATTCCTGACATTCCATTCCAAGACATGATATTTCATTAAAAGACATGACATTCCTGACATTCCATTAAAAGACATGACATTCCTGACATTCCATTCCAAGACATGACATTCCTGACATTCCATTAAAAGACATGACATTCCTGACATTCCATTAAAAGACACAACATTCCTGACATTCCATTAAAAGACATGACATTCCTGACATTCCATTAAAAGACATGACATTCCTGACATTCCATTAAAAGACATGACATTCCAATAAAAATCATGACATTCCATTAAAAGACATGACATTCCTGACATTCCAATAAAAGACATGAAATTCCTGACATTCCAATAAAAGACATGACATTCCTGACATTCCATTAACAGACATGACATTCCTGACATTCCATTAAAAGACATGACATTCTTGACATTCCAATAAAAGACATGACATTCCATTAAAAGACATTACATTCCTGACATTCCATTAAAAGACATGACATTCCTGACATTCCAATAAAAGACATGACATTCCATTAAAAGACATGACATTCCTGAGATTCCAATAAAAGACATGACATTCCTGACATTCCATTAAAAGACATGACATTCCATTAAAAGACATGACATTCCTGACATTCCAATAAAAGACATGACATTCCTGACATTCCATTAAAAGATAAGACATTGCTGACATTCCAATAAAAGACATGACATTCCTGACATTCCATTAAAAGACATGACATTCCTGACATTCCATTAAAAGACATGACATTCCTGACATTCCAATAAAAGACATGACATTCCATTAAAAGACATGACATTCCTGACATTCCAATAAAAGACATGACATTCCTGACATTCCATTAAAAGACAAGACATTGCTGACATTCCAATAAAAGACATGACATTCCTGACATTCCATTAAAAGACATGACATTCCAATAAAAGACATGACATTCCTGACATTCCATTAAAAGACATGACATTCCATTAAAAGACATGCCATTCCTAACATTCCAATAAAAGACATGACATTCCTGACATTCCATTAAAAGACATGACATTCCAATAAAAGACATGACATTCCTGACATTCCAATAAAAGACATGACATTCCTGACATTCCATTAAAAGACATGACATTCCTGACATTCCATTAAAAGACATGACATTCCTGACATTCCATTAAAAGACATGACATTCCTGACATTCCAATAAAAGACATGACATTCCATTAAAAGACATGACATTCCTGACATTCCATTAAAAGACATGACATTCCTGACATTCCATTAAAAGACATGACATTCCAATAAAAGACATGACATTCCTGACATTCCATTAAAAGACATGACATTCCTGACATTCCATTCCAAGACATGACATTCCTGACATTCCATTAAAAGACATGACATTCCTGACATTCCATTAAAAGACATGACATTCCTGACATTCCATTAAAAGACATGACATTTCTGACATTCCATTAAAAGACACGACATTCCTGACATTCCATTAAAAGACATGACATTCCTGACATTCCAATAAAAGACATGACATTCCATTAAAAGACATGACATTCCTGACATTTCATTAAAAGACATGACATTCCTGACATTCCAATAAAAGACATGACATTCCATTAAAAGACATGACATTCCTGACATTCCAATAAAAGACATGACATTCCTGACATTCCATTAAAAGACATGACATTCCTGACATTCCAATAAAAGACATGACATTCCTGACATTCCATTAAAAGATAAGACATTGCTGACATTCCAATAAAAGACATGGCATTCCTGACATTCCATTAAAAGACATGACATTCCTGGCATTCCATTAAAAGACATGACATTCCTGACATTCCATTAAAAGACACGACATTCCTGACATTCCATGAAAAGACATGACATTCCTGACATTCCAATAAAAGACATGACATTCCATTAAAAGACATGACATTCCTGAGATTCCAATAAAAGACATGACATTCCTGACATTCCAATAAAAGACATGACATTCCATTAAAAGACATGACATTCCTGACATTCCAATAAAAGACATGACATTCCTGACATTCCATTAAAAGACAAGCCATTGCTGACATTCCAATAAAAGACATGACATTCCTGACATTTCATTAAAAGACATGACATTCCTGACATTCCAAATAAAAGACATGACATTCCATTAAAAGACATGACATTCCTGACATTCCAATAAAAGACATGACATTCCTGACATTCCATTAAAAGACAAGACATTGCTGACATTCCAATAAAAGACATGCCATTCCTGACATTCCAATAAAAGACATGATATTCCTGACATTCCATTAAAAGACATGACATTCCAATAAAAGACATGACATTCCTGACATTCCAATAAAAGACATGACATTCCATTAAAAGACATGACATTCCTGACATTCCAATAAAAGACATGACATTCCTGACATTCCATTAAAAGACATGACATTCCTGACATTCCATTCCAAGACATGACATTCCTGACATTCCATTAAAAGACATGACATTCCTGACATTCCATTAAAAGACATGACATTCCTGACATTCCATTAAAAGACACGACATTCCTGACATTCCATTAAAAGACATGACATTCCTGACATTCCAATAAAAGACATGACATTCCATTAAAAGACATGACATTCCTGACATTCCAATAAAAGACATGACATTCCTGACATTCCAATAAAAGACATGACATTCCATTAAAAGACATGACATTCCTGTCATTCCAATAAAAGACATGACATTCTTGACATTCCATTAAAAGACATGACATTCCTGACATTCTAATAAAAGACATGACATTCCTGACATTCCATTAAAAGACATGACATTCCTGACATTCCATTAAAAGACATGACATTCCAATAAAAATCATGACATTCCATTAAAAGACATGACATTCCTGACATTCCAATAAAAGACATGAAATTTCTGACATTCCAATAAAAGACATGACATTCCTGACATTCCATTAACAGACATGACATTCCTGACATTCCATTAAAAGACATGACATTCCTGACATTCCAATAAAAGACATGACATTCCATTAAAAGACATGACATTCCTGACATTCCAATAAAAGACATGACATTCCTGACATTCCATTCCAAGACATGATATTTCATTAAAAGACATGACATTCCTGACATTCCATTAAAAGACATGACATTCCTGACATTCCATTCCAAGACATGACATTCCTGACATTCCATTAAAAGACATGACATTCCTGACATTCCATTAAAAGACATGACATTCCTGACATTCCATTAAAAGACACGTCATTCCTGACATTCCATTAAAAGACATGACATTCCTGAAATTCCAATAAAAGACATGACATTCCATTAAAAGACATGACATTCCTGAGATTCCAATAAAAGACATGACATTCCTGACATTCCAATAAAAGACATGACATTCCATTAAAAGACATGACATTCCTGACATTCCAATAAAAGACATGACATTCCTGACATTCCATTAAAAGACATGACATTCCTGACATTCCATTAAAAGACATGCCATTCCTGACATTCCAATAAAAGACATGACATTCCTGACATTCCATTAAAAGACATGACATTCCAATAAAAGACATGACATTCCTGACATTCCAATAAAAGACATGACATTCCTGACATTCCATTAAAAGACATGACATTCCTGACATTCTAATCCAAGACATGACATTCCTGACATTCCATTCCAAGACATGACATTTCATTAAAAGACATGACATTCCTAACATTCCATTAAAAGACATGACATTCCTGACATTCCATTCCAAGACATGACATTCCTGACATTCCATTAAAAGACATGACATTCCTGACATTCCAATAAAAGACACGACATTCCTGACATTCCATTCCAAGACATGACATTCCTGACATTCCATTAAAAGACATGACATTCCTGACATTCCATTAAAAGACATGACATTCCTGACATTCCAATAAAAGACATGACATTCCATTAAAAGACATGACATTCCTGACATTCCATTAAAAGACATGACATTCCATTAAAAGACATGACATTCCTGACATTCCAATAAAAGACATGACATTCCTGACATTCCAATAAAAGACATGACATTCCTGACATTCCATTAAAAGACATGACATTCCTGACATTCCAATAAAAGACATGACATTCCTGACATTCCAATAAAAGACATGACATTCCATTCCAAGACATGACATTCCTGACATTCCATTAAAAGACATGACATTCCTGACATTCCAATAAAAGACATGACATTCCTGACATTCCATTAAAAGACATGACATTCCAATAAAAATCATGACATTCCATTAAAAGACATGACATTCCTGACATTCCAATAAAAGACATGAGATTCCTGACATTCCAATAAAAGACATGACATTCCTGACATTCCATTAACAGACATGACATTCCTGACATTCCATTAAAAGACATGACATTCCTGACATTCCATTAAAAGACATGACATTCCTGACATTCCAATAAAAGACATGACATTCCATTAAAAGACATGACATTCCTGACATTCCATTAAAAGACATGACATTCCTGACATTCCAAAAAAAGACATGACATTCCATTAAAAGACATGACATTCCTGAGATTCCAATAAAAGACATGACATTCCTGACATTCCATTAAAATACATGATATTCCATTAAAAGACATGACATTCCTGAGATTCCAATAAAAGACATGACATTCCTGACATTCCATTGAAAGACATGACATTCCTGACATTTCAATAAAAGACATGACATTCCTGTCATTCCATTAAAAGACATGACATTCCTGACATTCCAATAAAAGACATGACATTCCTGACATTTCATTAAAAGACATGACATTCCAATAAAAGACATGACATTCCTGACATTCCATTAAAAGACATGACATTCCTGACATTCCAATAAAAGACATGACATTCCTGACATTCCATTAAAAGACATGACATTCCATTCCAAGACATGACATTCCTGACATTCCATTAAAAGACATGACATTCCTGACATTCCAATAAAAGACACGACATTCCTGACATTCCATTCCAAGACATGACATTCCTGACATTCCATTAAAAGACATGACATTCCTGACATTCCATTAAAAGACATGACATTCCTGACATTCCATTAAAAGACATGACATTCCTGGCATTCCAATAAAAGACATGACATTCCTGACATTCCATTCCAAGACATGACATTTCATTAAAAGACATGACATTCCTGACATTCCATTAAAAGACATGACATTCCTGACATTCCATTAAAAGACATGACATTCCTGACATTCCAATCCAAGACATGACATTCCTGACATTCCATTCCAAGACATGACATTTCATTAAAAGACATGACATTCCTGACATTCCATTAAAAGACATGACATTCCTGACATTCCATTCCAAGACATGACATTCCTGACATTCCATTAAAAGACATGACATTCCATTCCAAGACATGACATTCCTGACATTCCATTAAAAGACATGACATTCCTGACATTCCAATAAAAGACACGACATTCCTGACATTCCATTCCAAGACATGACATTCCTGACATTCCATTAAAAGACACGAAATTCCTGACATTCCATTAAAAGACATGACATTCCTGACATTCCAATAAAAGATATGACATTCCATTAAAAGACATGACATTCCTGAGATTCCAATAAAAGACATGACATTCCTGACATTCCAATAAAAGACATGACATTCCTCTAAAAGACATGACATTCCTGACATTCCAATAAAAGACATGACATTCTTGACATTCCATTAAAAGACATGACATTCCTGACATTCCAATAAAAGACATGACATTCCTGACATTCCATTAAAAGACATGACATTCCTGACATTCCATTAAAAGACATGACATTCCAATAAAAATCATGACATTCCATTAAAAGACATGACATTCCTGACATTCCAATAAAAGACATGACATTCCTGACATTCCATTCCAAGACATGACATTTCATTTAAAGACATGACATTCCTGACATTCCATTAAAAGTCATGACATTCCTGACATTCCATTCCAAGACATGACATTCCTGACATTCCATTAAAAGACATGACATTCCTGACATTCCATTAAAAGACATGACATTCCTGACATTCCATTAAAAGACACGACATTCCTGACATACCATTAAAAGACATGACATTCTTGACATTCCAATAAAAGACATGACATTCCATTAAAAGACATGACATTCCTGACATTCCAATAAAAGACATGACATTCCTGACATTCCAATAAAAGACATGACATTCCATTAAAAGACATGACATTCCTGACATTCCAATAAAAGACATGACATTCTTGACATTAAATTAAAAGACAAGACATTGCTGACATTCCAATAAAAGACATGACAATCCTGACATTCCATTAAAAGACATGACATTCCTGACATTTCAATAAAAGACATGACATTCCTGTCATTCCATTAAAAGACATGACATTCCTGACATTCCATTAAAAGACATGACATTCCAATAAAAGACATGACATTCCTGACATTCCATTAAAAGACATGACATTCCAATAAAAGACATGACATTCCTGACATTCCATTAAAAGACATGACATTCCTGATATTCAATTAAAAGACATGACATTCCTGACATTCCATTAAAAGACATGACATTCCTGACATTCCATTAAAAAACATGACATTCCATTCCAAGACATGACATTCCTGACATTCCATTAAAAGACATGACATTCCTGACATTCCAATAAAAGACACGACATTCCTGACATTCTATTCCAAGACATGACATTCCTGACATTCCTGACATTCCATTAAAAGACATGACATTCCTGACATTCCAATAAAAGACATGACATTCCATTAAAAGACATGACATTCCTGACATTCCATTAAAAGACATGACATTCCATTAAAAGACATGACATTCCTAACATTCCATTAAAAGACACGACATTCCTGACATTCCATTAAAAGACATGACATTCCTGACATTCCAATAAAACACATGACATTCCATTAAAAGACATGACATTCCTGAGATTCCAATAAAAGACATGACATTCCTGACATTCCAATAAAAGACATGACATTCCATTAAAAGACATGACATTCCTGACATTCCAATAAAAGACATGACATTCCTGACATTCCAATAAAAGACATGCCATTTCTGACATTTCATTAAAAGACATGCCATTCCTCACATTCCAATAAAAGACATGACATTCCTGACATTCCATTAAAAGACATGACATTCCAATAAAAGACATGACATTCCTGACATTCCATTAAATGACATGACATTCCTGACATTCCAATAAAAGACATGACATTCCATTAAAACATGACATTCCTGACATTCCATTAAAAGACATGACATTCCATTAAAAGACGTGACATTCCTGACATTCCATTAAAAGACATGACATTCCAATAAAAGACATGACATTCCTGACATTCCATTAAAAGGCATGACATTCCTGACATTCCAATAAAAGACATGACATTCCATTAAAAGACATGACATTCCTGACATTCCATTCCAAGACATGACATTCCTGACATTCCATTAAAAGACATGACATTCCTGACATTCCAATAAAAGACATTACATTCTTGACATTCCATTAAAAGACATGACATTCCAATAAAAGACATGACATTCCTGACATTCCATTAAAAGACATGACATTCCTGACATTCCATTAAAAGAAATGACATTCCTGACATTCCATTAAAAGACATGAAATTCCTGACATTCCAATAAAAGACATGACATTCTTGACATTCCATTAAAAGACATGACATTCCAATAAAAGACATGACATTCCTGACATTCCATTAAAAGACATGACATTCCTGACATTCCATTAAAAGAAATGACATTCCTGACATTCCATTAAAAGACAAGACATTGCTGACATTCCAATAAAAGACATGACATTCCTGACATTCCATTGAAAGACATGACATTCCTGACATTTCAATAAAAGACATGACATTCCTGTCATTCCATTAAAAGACATGACATTCCTGACATTCCAAAAAAAGACATGACATTCCTGACATTTCATTAAAAGACATGACATTCCAATAAAAGACATGACATTCCTGACATTCCATTAAAAGACATGACATTCCTGACATTCCAATAAAAGACATGACATTCCTGACATTCCATTAAAAGACATGACATTCCATTCCAAGACATGACATTCCTGACATTCCATTAAAAGACATGACATTCCTGACATTCCAATAAAAGACACGACATTCCTGACATTCCATTCCAAGACATGACATTCCTGACATTCCATTAAAAGACATGACATTCCTGACATTCCATTAAAAGACATGACATTCCTGACATTCCAATAAAAGACATGACATTCCAATAAAAGACATGACATTCCTGACATTCCATTAAAAGACATGACATTCCTGATATTCCATTAAAAGACATGACATTCCTGACATTCCATTAAAAGACATGACATTCCTGACATTCCAATAAAAGACATGACATTCCTGACATTCCATTAAAAGACATGACATTCCATTCCAAGACATGTTATTCCTGACATTCCATTAAAAGACATGACATTCCTGACATTCCAATAAAAGACACGACATTCCTAATATTCCATTCCAAGACATGACATTCCTGACATTCCATTAAAAGACATGACATTCCATTAAAAGACATGACATTCCTGACATTCCAATAAAAGACATGACATTCCTGACATTCCAATAAAAGACATGACATTCCTGACATTCCATTAAAAGACATAACATTCCTGATATTCCATTAAAAGACATGACATTCCATTCCAAGACATGACATTCCTGATATTCCATTAAAAGACATGACATTCCTGACATTCCAATAAAAGACATGACATTCCTGACATTCCATTAAAAGACATGACATTCCAATAAAAGACATGACATTCCTGACATTCCATTAAAAGACATGACATTCCTATAAAAGACATGACATTCCTGACATTCCAATAAAAGACATGACATTCCTGACATTCCATTAAAAGACATGACATTCCTGACATTCCAATAAAAGACATGACATTCCTGACATTCCAATAAAAGACATGACATTCCTGACATTCCATTAAAAGACATGACATTCCTGACATTCCATTAAAAGACATGACATTCCTGACATTCCATTAAAAGACATGACATTCCTGATATTCCATTAAAAGACATGACATTCCTGACATTCCATCAAAAGACATGACATTCCATTCCAAGACATGACATTCCTGACATTCCATTAAAAGACATGACATTCCTGACATTCCAATAAAAGACACGACATTCCTGACATTCCATTCCAAGACATGACATTCCTGACATTCCATTAAAAGACATGACATTCCTGACATTCCATTAAAAGACATGACATTCCTGACATTCCAATAAAAGACATGACATTCCATTAAAAGACATGACATTCCTGACATTCCATTAAAAGACATGACATTCCATTAAAAGACATGACATTCCTGCCATTCCATTAAAAGACATGACATTCCTGACATTCCAATAAAAGACATGACATTCCTGACATTCAAATAAAAGACATGACATTCCATTAAAAGACATGACATTCCTGACATTCCATTAAAAGACATGACATTCCTGACATTCCAATAAATGTCATGTCTTTTATTGGAATGTCAGGAATGTCATGTCTTTTAATGGAATGTCAGGAATGTCATGTCTTTTAATGGAATGTCATGTCTTTTATTGGAATGTCAGGAATGTCATGTCTTTTAATGGAATGTCAGGAATGTCATGTCTGTTAATGGAATGTCAGGAATGTCATGTCTTTTATTGGAATGTCAGGAATCTCATGTCTTTTATTGGAATGTCAGGAATGTCGTGTCTTTTAATGGAATGTCAGGAATGTCATGTCTTGGAATGGAATGTCATGTCTTTTATTGGAATGTCAGGAATGTCATGTCTTTTATTGGAATGTCAGGAATGTCATGTCTTTTAATGGAATGTCATGTCTTGGAATGGAATGTCAGGAATGTCATGTCTTTTATTGGAATGTCAGGAATGTCATGTCTTTTAATGGAATGTCATGTCTTTTATTGGAATGTCAGCAATGTCTTGTCTTTTAATGGAATGACAGGAATGTCATGTCTTTTATTGGAATGTCAGGAATGTCATGTCTTTTAATGGAATATCATGTCTTTTATTGGAATGTCAGGAATGTCATGTCTTTTATTGGAATGTCAGGAATGTCATGTCTTTTAATGGAATGTCATGTCTTTTTTTGGAATGTCAGGAATGTCATGTCTTTTAATGGAATGTCAGGAATGTCGTGTCTTTTAATGGAATGTCAGGAATGTCATGTCTTTTAATGGAATGTCATGTCTTTTAATGGAATGTCAGGAATGTCATGTCTTTTAATGGAATGTCATGTCTTTTATTGGAATGTCAGGAATATCATGTCTTTTAATGGAATGTCAGGAATGTCATGTCTTTTAATGGAATGTCAGGAATGTCATGTCTTTTAATGGAATGTCAGGAATGTCATGTCTTGGAATGGAATGTCAGGAATGTCATGTCTTTTAATGGAATGTCAGAAATGTCATGTCTGTTAATGGAATGTCAGGAATGTCATGTCTTTTAATGGAATGTCAGGAATGTCATGTCTTTAATTGGAATGTCAGGAATGTCATGTCTTGGAATGGAATGTCAGGAATGTCATGTCTTGGAATGGAATGTCATGTCTTGGAATGGAATGTCAGGAATGTCATGTCTTTTATTGGAATGTCAGGAATGTCATGTCTTTTAATGGAATGTCATGATTTTTATTGGAATGTCATGTCTTTTAATGGAATGTCAGGAATGTCATGTCTTTTAATGGAATGTCAGGAATTTCATGTCTTTTATTGGAATGTCAGGAATGTCATGTCTTTTAATGGAATGTCAGGAATGTCATGTCTTGGAATGGAATGTCATGTCATGTCTTTTAATGGAATGTCAGGAATGTCATGTCTTTTATTGGAATGTCAGGAATGTCATGTCTTTTAATTGAATGTCAGGAATGTCATGTCTTTTAATGGAATGTCAGGAATGTCATGTCTTTTATTGGAATGTCAGGAATGTCATGTCTTTTATTGGAATGTCATGTCTTTTAATGGAATGTCAGGAATGTCATGTCTTTTATTGGAATGTCAGGAATGGCATGTCTTTTAATGGAATGTCAGGAATGTCATTTCTTTTAATGGAATGTCAGGAATGTCATGTCTTTTATTGGAATGTCAGCAATGTCATGTCTTTTAATGGAATGTCATGTCTTTTATTGGAATGTCAGGAATGTCATGTCTTTTATTGGAATCTCAGGAATGTCATGTCTTTTAATGGAATGTCATGTCTTTTATTGGAATGTCAGGAATGTCATGTCTTTTAATGGAATGTCATGTCTTTTATTGAAATGTCAGGAATGTCATGTCTTTTAATGGAATGTCATGTCTTTTAATGGAATGTCAGGAATGTCATGTCTTTTAATGGAATGTCATGTCTTTTATTGAAATGTCAGGAATGTCATGTCTTTTAATGGAATGTCAGGAATGTCATGTCTTTTATTGGAATGTCAGGAATGTCATGTCTTGGAATGGAATGTCATAACTTTTAATGGAATGTCAGGAATGTCATGTCTTTTATTGGAATGTCAGGAATGTCATGTCTTTTAATTGAATGTCAGGAATGTCATGTCTTGTAATGGAATGTCAGGAATGTCATGTCTTTTATTGGAATGTCAGGAATGTCATGTCTTTTATTGGAATGTCATGTCTTTTAATGGAATGACAGGAATGTCATGTCTTTTATTGGAATGTCAGGAATGGCATGTCTTTTAATGGAATGTCAGGAATGTCATTTCTTTTAATGGAATGTCAGGAATGTCATGTCTTTTATTGGAATGTCAGCAATGTCTTGTCTTTTGATGGAATGTCAGGAATGTCATGTCTTTTATTGGAATGTCAGGAATGTCATGTCTTTTAATGGAATGTCATGTCTTTTATTGGAATGTCAGGAATGTCATGTCTTTTATTGGAATCTCAGGAATGTCATGTCTTTTAATGGAATGTCATGTCTTTTATTGGAATGTCAGGAATGTCATGTCTTTTAATGGAATGTCATGTCTTTTATTGAAATGTCGGGAATGTCATGTCTTTTAATGGAATGTCATGTCTTTTAATGGAATGTCAGGAATGTCATGTCTTTTAATGGAATGTCATGTCTTTTATTGAAATGTCAGGCATGTCATGTCTTTTAATGGAATGTCAGGAATGTCATGTCTTTTAATGGAATGTCAGGAATGTCATGTCTTTTAATGGAATGTCATGTCTTTTACTGGAATGTCAGGAATGTCATGTCTTTTATTGGAATGTCAGGAATGTCATGTCATGTCTTTTATTGGAATGTCAGGAATGTCATGTCTTTTATAGGAATGTCATGTCTTTTAATGGAATGTCAGGAATGTCATGTCTTTTCTTAGAATGTCATGTCTTTTAATGGAATGTCAGGAATGTCATGTCTTTTATTGGAATGTCAGGAATGGCATGTCTTTTAATGGAATGTTAGGAATGTCATGTCTTTTAATAGAATGTCAGGAATGTCATGTCTTTTAATGGAATGTCAGGAATGTCATGTCTTTTATTGGAATGTCAGCAATGTCTTGTCTTTTAATGGAATGTCAGGAATGTCATGTCTTTTATTGGAATGTCAGGAATGTCATGTCTTTTAATGGAATGTCATGTCTTTTATTGGAATGTCAGGAATGTCATGTCTTTTATTGGAATCTCAGGAATGTCATGTCTTTTAATGGAATGTCATGTCTTTTATTGGAATGTCAGGAATGTCATGTCTTTTAATGGAATGTCAGGAATGTCGTGTCTTTTAATGGAAAGTCAGGAATGTCATGTCTTTTAATGGAATGTCATGTCTTTTAATGGAATGTTAGGAATGTCATGTCTTTTAATGGAATGTCATGTCTTTTATTGGAATGTCAGGAATGTCATGTCTTTTAATGGAATGTCAGGAATGTCATGTCTTTTAATGGAATGTCAGGAATGTCATGTCTTGGAATGGAATGTCAGGAATGTTGTGTCTTTTATTGGAATGTCAGGAATGTCATGTCTTTTAATGGAATGTCAGGAGTGTCATGTCTTGGAATGGAATGTCATGTCTTTTAATGGAATGTCAGGAATGTCATGTCTTTTATTGGAATGTCAGGAATGTCATGTTTTTTAATGGAATGTCAGGAATGTCATGTCTTTTAATGGAATGTCAGGAATGTCATGTCTTTTATTGGAATGTCATGTCTTTTAATGGAATGTCAGGAATGTCATGTCTTTTATTGGAATGTCAGGAATGTCATGTCTTTTAATGGAATGTCAGGAATGTCATGTCTGTTAATGGAATGTCAGGAATGTCATGTCTTTTAATGGAATGTCAGGAATGTCATGTCTTTAATTGGAATGTCAGGAATGTCATGTCTTGGAATGGAATGTCAGGAATGTCAGGTCTTGGAATGGAATGTCATGTCTTGGAATGGAATGTCAGGAATGTCATGTCTTTTATTGGAATGTCAGGAATGTCATGTCTTTTAATGGAATGTCATGATTTTTATTGGAATGTCATGTCTTTTAATGGAATGTCAGGAATGTCATGTCTTTTAATGGAATGTCAGGAATGTCATGTCTTTTATTGGAATGTCAGGAATGTCATGTCTTTTAATGGAATGTCAGGAATGTCATGTCTTGGAATGGAATGTCATGTCATGTCTTTTAATGGAATGTCAGGAATGTCATGTCTTTTATTGGAATGTCAGGAATGTCATGTCTTTTATTGGAATGTCATGTCTTTTAATGGAATGTCAGGAATGTCATGTCTTTTATTGGAATGTCAGGAATGGCATGTCTTTTAATGGAATGTCAGGAATGTCATTTCTTTTAATGGAATGTCAGGAATGTCATGTCTTTTATTGGAATGTCAGCAATGTCTTGTCTTTTAATGGAATGTCAGGAATGTCATGTCTTTTATTGGAATGTCAGGAATGTCATGTCTTTTAATGGAATGTCATGTCTTTTATTGGAATGTCAGGAATGTCATGTCTTTTATTGGAATCTCAGGAATGTCATGTCTTTTAATGGAATGTCATGTCTTTTATTGGAATGTCAGGAATGTCATGTCTTTTAATGGAATGTCATGTCTTTTATTGAAATGTCAGGAATGTCATGTCTTTTAATGGAATGTCATGTCTTTTAATGGAATGTCAGGAATGTCATGTCTTTTAATGGAATGTCATGTCTTTTATTGAAATGTCAGGAATGTCATGTCTTTTAATGGAATGTCAGGAATGTCATGTCTTTTATTGGAATGTCAGGAATGTCATGTCTTGGAATGGAATGTCATAACTTTTAATGGAATGTCAGGAATGTCATGTCTTTTATTGGAATGTCAGGAATGTCATGTCTTTTAATTGAATGTCAGGAATGTCATGTCTTTTAATGGAATGTCAGGAATGTCATGTCTTTTATTGGAATGTCAGGAATGTCATGTCTTTTATTGGAATGTCATGTCTTTTAATGGAATGACAGGAATGTCATATCTTTTATTGGAATGTCAGGAATGGCATGTCTTTTAATGGAATGTCAGGAATGTCATTTCTTTTAATGGAATGTCAGGAATGTCATGTCTTTTATTGGAATGTCAGCAATGTCTTGTCTTTTAATGGAATGTCAGGAATGTCATGTCTTTTATTGGAATGTCAGGAATGTCATGTCTTTTAATGGAATGTCATGTCTTTTATTGGAATGTCAGGAATGTCATGTCTTTATTGGAATCTCAGGAATGTCATGTCTTTTAATGGAATGTCATGTCTTTTATTGGAATGTCAGGAATGTCATGTCTTTTAATGGAATGTCATGTCTTTTATTGAAATGTCGGGAATGTCATGTCTTTTAATGGAATGTCATGTCTTTTAATGGAATGTCAGGAATGTCATGTCTTTTAATGGAATGTCATGTCTTTTATTGAAATGTCAGGCATGTCATGTCTTTTAATGGAATGTCAGGAATGTCATGTCTTTTAATGGAATGTCAGGAATGTCATGTCTTTTAATGGAATGTCATGTCTTTTACTGGAATGTCAGGAATGTCATGTCTTTTATTGGAATGTCAGGAATGTCATGTCATGTCTTTTATTGGAATATCAGGAATGTCATGTCTTTTATAGGAATGTCAAGTCTTTTAATGGAATGTCAGGAATGTCATGTCTTTTATTAGAATGTCATGTCTTTTAATGGAATGTCAGGAATGTCATGTCTTTTATTGGAATGTCAGGAATGGCATGTCTTTTAATGGAATGTTAGGAATGTCATGTCTTTTAATAGAATGTCAGGAATGTCATGTCTTTTAATGGAATGTCAGGAATGTCATGTCTTTTATTGGAATGTCAGCAATGTCTTGTCTTTTAATGGAATGTCAGGAATGTCATGTCTTTTATTGGAATGTCAGGAATGTCATGTCTTTTAATGGAATGTCATGTCTTTTATTGGAATGTCAGGAATGTCATGTCTTTTATTGGAATGTCAGGAATGTCATGTCTTTTAATGGAATGTCATGTCTTTTATTGGAATGTCAGGAATGTCATGTCTTTTAATGGAATGTCAGGAATGTCGTGTCTTTTAATGGAATGTCAGGAATGTCATGTCTTTTAATGGAATGTCATGTCTTTTAATGGAATGTCAGGAATGTCATGTCTTTTAATGGAATGTCATGTCTTTTATTGGAATGTCAGGAATGTCATGTCTTTTAATGGAATGTCAGGAATGTCATGTCTTTTAATGGAATGTCAGGAATGTCATGTCTTGGAATGGAATGTCAGGAATGTTGTGTCTTTTATTGGAATGTCAGGAATGTCATGTCTTTTAATGGAATGTCAGGAGTGTCATGTCTTGGAATGGAATGTCATGTCTTTTAATGGAATGTCAGGAATGTCATGTCTTTTATTGGAATGTCAGGAATGTCATGTTTTTTAATGGAATGTCAGGAATGTCATGTCTTTTAATGGAATGTCAGGAATGTCATGTCTTTTATTGGAATGTCATGTCTTTTAATGGAATGTCAGGAATGTCATGTCTTTTATTGGAATGTCAGGAATGTCATGTCTTTTAATGGAATGTCAGGAATGTCATGTCTTTTAATGGAATGTCAGGAATGTCATGTCTTTTAATGGAATGTCAGGAATGTCATGTCTTTTATTGGAATGTCAGGAATGACATGTCTTTTATTGGAATGTCAGAAATGTCTTGTCTTTTAATGGAATGTCAGGAATGTCATGTCTTTTATTGAAATGTCAGGAATGTCATGTCTTTTAATGGAATGTCAGGAATGTCATGTCTTTTATTGGAATGTCAGCAATGTCTTGTCTTTTAATGGAATGTCAGGAATGTCATGTCTTTTATTGGAATGTCAGGAATGTCATGTCTTTTAATGGAATGTCATGTCTTTTATTGGAATGTCAGGAATGTCATGTCTTTTATTGGAATCTCAGGAATGTCATGTCTTTTAATGGAATGTCATGTCTTTTATTGGAATGTCAGGAATGTCATGTCTTTTAATGGAATGTCAGGAATGTCGTGTCTTTTAATGGAATGTCAGGAATGTCATGTCTTTTAATGGAATGTCATGTCTTTTAATGGAATATCAGGAATGTCATGTCTTTTAATGGAATGTCATGTCTTTTATTGGAATGTCAGGAATGTCTTGTCTTTTAATGGAATGTCAGGAATGTCATGTCTTTTAATGGAATGTCAGGAATGTCATGTCTTTTAATGAAATGTCATGTCTTGGAATGGAATGTCAGGAATGTCATGTCTTTTATTGGAATGTCAGGAATGTCATGTCTTGTAATGGAATGTCAGGAATGTCATGTCTGTTAATGGAATGTCAGGAATATCATGTCTTTTAATGGAATGTCAGGAATGTCATGTCTTGGAATGGAATGTCAGAAATGTCATGTCTTGGAATGGAATGTCAGGAATGTCATGTCTTTTATTGCAATGTCAGGAATGTCATGTCTTTTAATGGAATGTCATGATATTTATTGGAATGTCATGTCTTTTAATGGAATGTCAGGAATGTCATGTCTTTTAACAGAATGTCAGGAATGTCATGTCTTTTATTGGAATGTCAGGAATGTCATGTCTTTTAATGGAATATCAGGAATGTAATGTCTTTTAATGGAATGTCAGGAATGTCATGTCTTTTATTGGAATGTCATGTCTTTTAATGGAATGTCAGGAATGTCATGTCAGGAATGTCATGTCTTTTATTGGAATGTCAGGAATGTCATGTCTTTTAATGGAATGTCAGGAATGTCATGTCTTTTATTGGAATGTCAGGAATGTCATGTCTTTTAATGGAATGTCATGTCTTTTAATGGAATGTCAGGAATGTCATGTCTTTTAATGAAATGTCAGGAATGTTATGTCTTTTAATGGAATGTCAGGAATGTCATGGAATGTCAGGAATGTCATGTCTTGGAATGGAATGTCAGGAATGTCATGTCTTTTAATGGAATGTCAGGAATGTCATGTCTTAATGGAATGTCATGTCTTTTAATGGAATGTCAGGAATGTCAGTCATGTAATGGAATGTCATGTCTTTTAATGGATTGTCAGGAATGTCATGTCTTTTAATGGAATGCCTGCATTGTAAAATATTTTGCAGAGTAAAAAATGTGGTGTAATGACATGCGTTGTAACGCAGTCATTGTAAAGGATGTTTACCCTTCTACCCCGGTGACCAAGAAAATAAAAACCCTCATAAAATGTACCACCTTTTGTAAGAAGGTGGTAAATGTATGTGAATTTAGGCCCATTTATGCCCCAGAAAGGAGAAAACATACAGAACTGGTGCTGCAGATATATGATCTGCATGTTATTTACCATTCTGGGGGAGGTGGATTTGTAATCCTTATTAGCTCAAGGGAGACACCCATTAGTATACCCTCACAGACGTAACAGGGAAGTGAGAATGAGGCCAGATGTGTGATTTGGAATGGTCCCTAAAGGGAAATTAGCGCACAGTAATTCTTCTAGGATCAGAATGTGGACCTAAAAGAGAGGAAGAGGACTGGTAAATTACTGATATCCAGACATTACTATGACCTGAGAAGCTTTCACATCCAGAGCTAAATCACAATTGCACTACGCATGTTGACAGTGAGAGAATTTGGAACGTTTTATCTTGCACTGATATCTCATTCTAAGCAGCGGGTGCAAAAACACTCTGGCACAAAAACATATAAATTGGGTGCGTGGTGTGCCTTTACACCAGATTTACAAGTTAGCGTGCGCGCAATAAGTTTTTGTACTTAACCATTTATGTACCATGTTCCAATCTGCAAAAACAGGTGGTATAATTATGCACAAAATGCCAGTGGGCCCAGTTTACACCTGAATGGTAATCGGTGGAGGGCAAGGGCGAGCATAAATTCTTTTTATACCAGTTTTGTAATTCAGGTCAAATTAATGCTACATAGCTAATTCGTGCCTTTTGCCCAAAAATGACAGTGAAAGAAGCACCATAATAGTAACTACTCTTTCTGTAAAATAACGGGTGTTACTATTACCCACCTTAATCGTGGTAGCTTTAAAAACTGTAGAAGAACGGAAGGTTGACTAGGTTTTATTGGGATTCCAACACTTGACCTACAGATTGGCACACTTTTCAGCATCTAGCGCTTAACTCACTGAGCCATTTTGGCAAAGGGAATAGAGGTATTTTGACAAAAGGAGTGGTTTAATAATTGTTTTCCTAAAATTTCTAACAATCCAATCTGTAATGTAATCAAATACGCTCACTTCAGGAATACTTAATGCCAAGGCCTTCGTTATTATTTGTGTGGGAAAAAGATATTGGTAGTTAGTTACCAGTACCATATGCTAAAGTAAATTTAGGTGCGCCTCAGTGTTATGCACTATAACATGAGGAAGAGAGAACCGAATACAGCTTACTGCTTTAAAAAAAAAAAATCAAAAACACTGCACTATTTCAGTTAGATTATCAGCTTCTACATTCAACAGAATTAGATGTCGATATTCAGTTTCAGAATACAAGTCAAATTAAATCAAATGTTCTCGTGAGCAGTTCAGTGGGTTTCCATAAACCTATAAGCCTGCAACAGGGTCCAGTCCACACTATTTTTAACTGGTAGAAATGGGCTGACTGTTTTAATGATATGTCATTTTTTTAATGAAATACTATAGAATTATGCTACCTCACTTGCTCGGGGTATTCCCCACTTTACAATGCAGTATTTGTTGCATGTGGGAAGCTAGAATATAAAGTCCTACAAGTATAATGGAATCCCTTCTTGAGGAGCCGTTAATTATTCTGCAAATCAATTCTACACATCTTTTGTAAATAAACCGGAATTATTTTTATCATTTGCTGTTGAGATGTTCTAATCCCTTAAGGGAAATATACTGCAGAAATAAATATGGTTGATTTAATTTACACATCCCAGGTATGTTTCTGCAAGGGGCAGAGCTTTCTTGGAGTTTGGGACTTTTAAAATGCTAGGTCTTCTTGAAAGTGCAATTGGTTTGAAAGTGACTCCAGGATGACTGCTTGCCCCAGTCACAGCATGAGGCAGCTACACTTAATAATGCGGTAATTAGCACATCTCTTCACCTGGGCTAGGCTGCGTGGCACACCCTTCCTTCAACAGTAGCACAAAACACGAGTTGAAGGATTTAATTAACATATCCATAGTTGCCGAGCAACTGCTCCCATCCCCCATGCCCCACCGGAATCTCCACGCATTAGCAGGACTTTAAGATGCAATGTGCCTTTGGTCTCTCCAGAGCAGCAGCGTAAAGTGAATTTCAGAGTGAAGACTGGCAAGATATACATCCTGTAGGAAATGCTGGCTGTAGTTAAATCATTTACAGGTATACGGCCTTACAATTTGCTTTATTATTAAATATACATTTTGCTACTGTGTGTAATAAAAATATAGTTTTAAAACATAGTGACTCCTTCAGTTTGTAATAACTACAGATAAGATGCTTTAACTCATATTACTGCTCCGAAAAAAGTCGCAATGATTTAGTATTGTAGAGAAATATTTGTTGAATCGATGGTGTCATTAAAATGTCTGTCAAGCAGTTGTATTGCAGTCCACAGCGCTTGAAAATATTGTAATGCACAGAAGCCACCCTAGTTAAAATCTATCTGTGGTTCCATAAACTGTTTAAATAATGAAAATATTCTTATTTTTTTATAATCATGCACATTTTCTTTAAATGAAAATGCCAGCAACATTGAGAGGAAAAAGAAAGAAAATGCGCACAATCTGGCAATGCTGCGTACTAGAAATAAATAGCACCAAAAATGATTTTCCTATAGCGGAGCGCAAGAAGTGAGTCATTTGAACATGCAAACCTTTTGCACATGTTCACTACATAGAGCACCAGAAATTTAAAATACAAAATGTTCTCTGATAAGATAGGTAATGCAAAGTGGTACGTTGGTCCTGGTTTTAGGTTTTGAGATAGATCAAAGGTTGGTAAGAACAGAAAATATGGTATGGTATGGATATTGTATAGGGCTAATACCCAAAGTGCTGAAGTGACTTGTAGACAGATAGTATGCTAATCTATATGAGGATTTGCAGGTTATCATGCACAACATTTACAGACTATCATGCTTTTATTACATGGTTGATATGCATTTGTTTTTGTGTCACTGATTAAATGTATGAATATTACAGACTGTTGTTCAAACTTCACCAAAGGCATGTTTTCTATATTGGAAATGTTGTGTTTAGTAAATTACAATTGTTACACTGTGTATCACACAGTTGTCAAGAAGTCTCCAAAACCTTAAATCAGAAACTAGTTTCCAGATATACAAATCTCTATTGCTGTGAAACACACCTTCCGATTGGCAAAGCGCCAGACTAACTGACCTATTTGTGATGTCAAATTCGCAAATTAGCTGGATTTGCAAAGGCAAACTAGGTTTTCCCTATCTATTAATCAGGTTTTAGGAGTCTGTAAACTTATACCAACTCCTAAATTGGGATTTAGAAGTGCTACCAACTGGGCTGAGTCACAATTTGTAACCTATGTCATTAATACTAATGAGGTGGGTTGGATTTTGAGCCACTTTATACAGGAATCTTGCAAAATCGCCTATTAATGCATAGGTCAGTTTGCAAAATCTAACTGGATTCACAGTGCGACTAGTTCTGGTGAATTCAATCTTAGTACATCTGAGGATCTGCAAACTCAAAAGGGCATTTGCTATTCTTTCTTCAATGCAGATAGGTAGGATCATGAAAGAGGTGTGATGAATTACCAAACCCTGAGTTGGGGTAGTATCTGATTCGCAAAGGGTACACTCTCCCCTTTTAAAATCGTGCCAGAGCCATTGGGGGCAGTAGAAATTGGTCCAGACGAAACCTATTTTTTTTTTAAAACACAGGACTTGTGCTTTAAATGGACATCAACTTGCTGCTTCTTAAAAAAAATGTTGAAGGATGAAGGTCTGATATTCTTTAAGCAAGTCGTTTCGCCAAGTGGATTCTCCTTCAGCACGTCCCTTGTTAGTGAACGGAAAAGATACATATGACTAAAGGAAATGTAAATTGTCATGATGTTCCTGCAAAGGGATTACTGACTGTCAAGCTATTTATCCCGTGATTGTAATGCTGGGTGTGGCAATCTGCATGCAGTTTTTTGTCTCATTTGTTTTATATATATGTACACAGATTGCTCTGCACATTTATATAAAATCATCCTCACAATATTACTAACTTTGTCATGCATAAGGAAATTGGTTTGCAATGCTGTTGTCACAAACAATGCCATTTAGTTCGGTATTTATGGTTTTTGTAAGCAGCTATGCATTATGTACTGTCTTACAGAAGAAGGTAAAAAACGATCATTCATACAGCACCTACAGTAGTAGAAATACTATCCAGTTACGGAACACTAGCTACTATCCTAGCAATATTTGTAGACGCCTACAGAGCCTACAGTAGTAGGTCTGAGAGGCCCACTTGGTAAGGAGTAGCTACCCTAGTGATAGCTATAAAAATCCATAGAGAATGAAGTCTTAGGTTGATAAGACCAATTCAGGACTGGAAAATTTGCTATCTTATGACGACCATGATGTAACCGAAGCCCACAGGTGTAAGACAGAAACCTTTTGAACCAAGGATGTCATGGGACTGTGAATTGGGTTTCCTTCCAATTGAACAAAGATTTGTTAGGAAGCAGCAGTAGCGGCTGCTACTGAGCGGGGGTGGTGGACGGGATGGAAGAGGAGAGGAATAAAAAATAAAATAAAATGACTTACTTGAGTGCCACCGGCTGCCGCCTCTCCTCCGTCATCTCCTCAGAGCCGCAGCAGGAAGCACACAGCCTCCCAGAGTCCCCTGGCCAAACACAACGCTGCAATGCAGCGTTGGTATTGGTCTGAGCATCGTGGTCCAGCACTCAGACGGAAACATTTAGGCTATGCATGTTCCCCACCAGGCTGTGTAATGCATCCTGGTGGTGAACATGCAAAGTGCGCAGGACTGATTGGTCGGCCCAAGAGGGCCAGCCAAACCGTCCTGCACACTTTAGAGTGTGCTTAACACTCCTCCCCCTGGCCCCTGCTCTAGCCAGCCCAGCCCCACCCGCCACCCCGCCCTGCACCTAAGCAGGAAGGAAAACAAAAATGATAATCTTAGTTATTATCATTTTCGTTTTTCTTTTTAAACTGCTCCCAGAGCAGATGGGAGACGATCCTCCGCCTTAGCGGAGGAGCCGCAGCTGGGAAGCAGGGACTCCAAAATTGATTACTCAGAAGTGGTGTGCCTGTATCAGAAAGAGATAACCATTGTAGGTTTGTGGCCTGCGGCTATATCGCGTCCTAACAAGTTAAAGAATAGATGATGTCACAGGAAGAAGCAATTCATTCAGGGATTGCACCGGGATATTACATAGCCCCAAAAACCCACCTGTTCCAGGAAACATACATCAGTCTTTCCAGGTTGTTTTCCCACAGGTTAATCTAAAACCTATCATTGTTATAATTTATGATTTTTCAGAAGTGCCAGTCAACCTGGGGCCGCAATACGAATATGGTGCATTTTCTTTGTTTGCGCCAGGGTGCACCTTTCAAAAGGGGTGCCCTGCGCAAACAAGGAAAGTGTGCCATATTAGGATGAAGGCACAGCCTCCAGGGCAGCTGCCCCTAGAGCAGCGCATTCAAGTGAAATATAGAGCACCTTTAAAGCAGCTGCTCCGTGTTTCACTGTGCAGGTGGCAAGCCACCTTCACTTTTACGAGGGGATAGAGAGCTGTATGCAGGTGGGTATAGTGAGTGACTGCACCCGCCTGTAAGGGGATGTCTGGAGGGTCTGTAGAGCCCCCTTTACCCCCTCCAGAGGTCTGCCATTAAGGGGTGTACTGACTGTGTGCTACCTTTTTGTGGAGCACTCTCAGTGCACCTCCTGAGTGCTTATTTGTCTTTGCGTCCTGGTCTGTAGTATGGCGTAGAGGCAAAGAGACTCCCTCCTTTGGAGGGGGCCATGCCCCATGCAAATGAGGGAACAACCTTTGATGATCGTGCTATAAATGCACCGGTGCTATCTGTAGTACAGAAGGAGCGGCACAAGCATTTGCAGCCTCTTCTGTAATACCAAAGTGACTTGGACGCGCAAAGCGGGTGCAAACGCCTGTTGTGCCCCCGGGGCACTTTGTGTAATAAGGCCCCAGGTGTGCTCTTGCCACCTTGTATGTTTTTGTCCTACTATTACATGCAACACACCATGCGATGTTGCATGCATGCAATACATGATAACCCCTATTGCAGTGCAGTGTGCAGTACTAATCCCTTGTACTAACTAACTCTTAGGGTATGACTTATATGAGTAATGATGTATATTTTGGTTGAGTGTATTTTGCTACATATTATAGTGTATCTAACAGAAATTATTTAATCAGCCTGTATTGTGCCTATAATCACATAAACTACACAATCTCTATCTGTCATACTGGCTGCCATGCCATTCTGCCCACAAATGGTTTATTAAATGATTTACTCAGCAATAGGTGTTACCAATCCTTACGCAGCAAATGCTAACCAAGACCTTCATCTTGTAGTGGGTTGCCATCCAGACTAGGCGCCATGGTATCTTGGAAAAAATCTATATTACCATGTTTTTAGCTAGTGAGAGGGGAGGAGGACTCTTTCTACACACCTGCAAGCTGTGCTGGTCCAAATATATTTTGCACTAATTCGCCAGAACCCCAATTAGACAACAGAAGTGGTCTGCGATACCTGGCTTTTTCCCTTTTTCCGTAGAAAAAATGGCTATTCCCACCTCTCTGGGAGCTGTGGATGTTTAACTGGGTGCACTCCCATACAAAGAGTGGACATGCTGAACAGCTAGCTGGAAAAAACACCATTGGTACCTCTGGAAGGTCCACTTCAGACTCAATTTTCTTTGACAAAGGATGGTAAAGAAAGGGATGCTTACTTTTTGTGAGATGTGCTTCTTCTCACAACATTTGCCATGATGTCTTGTCAGCATAGGATACAGGCTCCACTTTACTTCAAAAAGTGGATTTGTGCACGGCTGGTGTTTCTTTAATTTACACACAGTTACATTTTCCACTACCTTCAGATCCCAACTCATTGGCTTTATAGTTGACTATCCCCCTACTGCCTTGTATTTACATAGTTGTCTTCTACCTCATAGGTGTCATAATATTTGTGAAACCTGATATGTTGCAAGCAGCGTTATACACTTAATTAAAATATGTTTTTTAATGTGTCTTCCAGTCTGCTACTGCCATGAGTATTTGGCTCAGATACTTGTAATTATTAGGGATGTGGTGAATTTGCACAACTTATTTTTTCCCAAAGTTACGCAAAATTTCAGAAAAATAGTTGCTCAATTACACAATGTGCACCTCACATGACTTTTCTAGAGGATAGGTGATGGCTGTGGGCATACCCAGAACAGAAATGTTACAAAATGTGTAGACAGACAGAGATTGGCTTAAGCAGAAATTGGCTAGTTCATGGATAAAAGGCCTCCCTGCTAGACAACTTCTATTCAAACCAGCATCCAACAGGGGAATATAAGTATAAACTTGACATAATTTGAAATGGTGAGCATTTTGCATATTTTACATAATGTGACATTTATATATTACTTAGGATTTCACCCAACTAGTGAAGATTATGCACAGGCCTAAATGTTACCTGACACTTCGATAGCTCACAGTTTACTAGGCAAAGTAGCACTTGATCTGAACCATTGTGCTGACCTATGATGAGTCATACCTTTTGGAATGGGAAATAGCTATGTAGATGCCAAATTACAGTGTGGAATTCTGCACATTATTCCCAGCTAGTTTTAGCAGATTGTAAGTAGAAGCGGTGGCTTCCGAGTGGGTGGAGGAGTTTGGAAGGTTGGGGAGACAAAGGGAAGAACAGTTCGTTGCGGGGGGAGAGTGAATGCTTCCCTGTAACCAGACAAAATGCTTGTCCAGGATTGGGGATGAGGATTGTATGCTGTTGCAGCCAAAGCTTCATTCAATTTTTCCAGCTGGAAATTTCAACCAGGAAAATAAGGTCTGCTGTTCTTGTATCCAGGAAAACTACGTGTGCGAAACCTGTCCCAGTCGTGATAGGGTAGATCTGATTTCCAAATGAGAAGTCTGCTCTGTCAGACACATAATCAGTACCTTACAGGTTATCTTCATTACCCACTGTCATACTCTTTCTCATCACAGGCCGTACTAATGAGGTGGATTACACCTCAGAGAAAATAACTTGCATTTATAAACACTAAAAATCTGTAAAGATAGTTTTCTTGCCCACCAAATAAATTTGTTAAAAGAGAAGCTGGCCAATTATAGAAGCATTCCAGGCAAAGCAAAGCTCTAGGTGGAAAGATGTTTGGTAGGATGTAAAGACTATGACAAAGAAGCTTGGACTAGAAGAATTGGAGATTACCATTAAGCAATCTAGGCTTTACATAAATACTGCTATTCCCTGTCACATTCTTACTAATCAGTTTTGTTAAATTAGAGTTGTTCTGGCCTCAGACTATCCTGTACATGAACTAAGAGGTTTGAACCTGCTTTGGAACTGGGCCAAAGTAAGCAGCTCTGCTGCAACACCACATCCTCTCTCCTGTAGCACTCTGAAAACCCATTGTGGTTCAAGGTTTCTGACTCGACTTCAGTCTAAGTAGTCAGTCAGCATTGTATTTGTGGAACAACAGGGCCAGTGAATGTTACATTTTAAGACCGCAATTGATAAAGTATGCAGCAATCTGAAGATTAGACCTCCCTCTTTCTTCAAACGCAAAAATATTCACATACCATCCATAATAAAGTAAGTGTTGCTGCTAACAAACAAATACCATAAATGAATTATAGTGGCCTGACAAAGCAAGAAATAAGTCAATATAACGAGGACACTGAGTTAGGGGTGACACTTAGACTTTTCCTTGCTTCCAAAATTATGTGAATTTGAAGGGCAGTGGCAGATCGCCTCCAACTCCTTACTTACCAGCTGCTTCGTGGGTCAGGCTGAAGTATTCATCCACGTAAGTGTATGGAGGTATCCTCCAAGTAGCAGGAAGGCTACTACCTCAGACAGGAACTCCATGTAAACCTGAAGGGTGGGTTGGCTTGAAGCCAACAAGTTGGACCACATACTATAAATGATAACCAAGAGTAGCAAACAACATGGATCCATTATGCTGAAATATTTTTAACACAGCCAAGAATCAAGTGAGCAGTTATACTGTCAGATTTCTCTTTTATCGTTCTGGGGATCTTGATGGATCATATCAGAGTGTCTAGTTCAGCCACCAATCTTCAACATACTGAGACTTTGTATCTAGCAGGTCAGCAGAAATGTTTTACTTTTATGGTGTATTGGTATCGGAAGTCAAGACAATTTCTACACTGAGCCGAGGAAGCTCTTAAAGAAGCTTACTTTGATTTAAGGTTACAGAGATTCAGTCACTCCTAATTCCATGGTTTGGTAGGAAAAAAGTGAGCATAATTAATCTCCAAGACTCAAACATCTGCAGAAGGTTTATGCTTGATGTGCATGGCCAGATCATCAAGGAATTACTAACAACTCTAACATCACTCTCAAACTATTGTTGCTATCCTTAATTAGTTTCCAGGCTGTACCTTCTGTACAGTTTCACAGTGCCTGCTTGCTGTTGCTGGAAAGGATGAAAAACATACATACCAGATTACAAAGATGAATTCAGTTAAAGTCTCAAACTAGAGGAGTATTCCATGTGAGGATTCATTTCCTCTAACTTCTGTGCAAATCATTTTGATTGCAGGAGAGCCCTTTTCTGACCTGCAAAGGTCTATCCAGATACCAGATTCCAATAAGGAGGTGTTGCTTTTACGATTTCTGTGAACAATGTAATACGTTCTGAGTGGGTTAAGGGCAAAACTTGTACAGATTAATAATCTGCTATCTATTTAACTCTAAACATGTACCCCTGGCTAGTGTGCTACTGGCCTCAAAATGCATGAACGCCTCATCAAGGGGATAGTAAGCGTTATATCAATACAATTTACAATTACATGACAAAATATGCCGCCATATTTCGAAATATGCAGATGTACAAAGTAAAGTATGCTATTTTATGTCATACTTAAGGGAGGGGTGTCCTGACTCATGAGAACCCAAAGACAACGTTGACAGGTTTGTACCCTGTCCAAGTAGGGAACTTTCCTTCTAGTCAGGGTAAGGGGGCTTACACTTGTAAAATAACCTTTGCTCACCCCCTTGGTACCTTGGCATGAGCAGACAGACTTATATCGAAGGCAATGTGTAAAGCATTAGTACATAAAACACATAGTAACACAGTGAAAACACTACAAATGGACACACCAATTTAGAAAATTAAAATGCCTTTATCCAAACCAAACAATGACAAGAATCCAGCACACACATATCAAGATATCACTTTTAGAATGAGTATTGCAAAAATAACACTTGTAACAACATATAGGTCCAACTGGGGCTATTACGACATCGTGATAGGCACAAATCCCAAGTACATCCGCTGACTGCAAGGTGTACAGGCCGGCCACCTATTCACATTGATCCCTAAGTAACAGTACCTTGGAAATCAGAGTCAATGGATGGTGCACAGCATCACAGAGGTGAAGCATCAATGGGCCAAGGCGAGGGCTGGCTCCTTACTGCCACAGGGAGGCGAGACATTGAGTCCATGAGGCATCGATTCCATTCAGCAGTCAGTGTTGATGAGTTTGGGAAGTCACCCACATCGGTTATTGGCTTCGCGATGATGAGATGCAGTTGCTGGCGACGTCAGGTGTCAGTGCGAGCGCTGGTGTCGGGAAGAACGATAACTTGCAGGTATCGGCGGTTGTCAGAGCTGCGGTGCAGTCAGGGCAGTGCGTTGTATACTTCACGAACAGGTGCCCACGGCCTCGGTGTATGTTGCAGCATTGCTGGCAGCATCGCTCCCCCAGGATCTAGAATTGGCACCCTTTGGCAACCAGGAGTCCAGCAAAGGAAGCCAGGTGTTGTTTAGCAAGTTGCAGGTAAAGTCGTTGTGTCCCTGAATCAAGCTCTACTTAAAGCCCTTAGAAAATCTTCTTAAATAGGATACCACAGCAAGGCAAAAGTCCATCCTTTCCACTGCCCACAGACAGAAGCAGCAACTGCAGGCCAACCCAACAAAGCAACACTTGTTCCCATCGCTCCGTGTGCTGCACAGAGTCCACGCATTCGATCAGCATGTAATATGCACACATTTATGACCCAATGCAATGCAATGTGAGAAACTCTCACTGCCCTCATCTTCAACTACAAAGCCCTCAACTGAACCCCAATAGTAATTGCCATCCTCAACCCAAATTCACCTAGACACCTATGGGCGACTCAGTTCACTGTATGCACTAGACAAGAATTCTATGTTGCATGAAAAAACCTACAGAAAAATAACATCTGGCAAAACTAAATTACACTTGGGGAATGCAGCATGAAAAAAATGTGAAATGTAAACAGGGACTGCATTGCTAACATGGATTACTGTTGGTCTAGTGCCAAGGCTTAAAACTGGTTACCCAGTTGCACAGCCTAAAGAGCTGGCCATAACACCACATCATGGGAAGAGGGAGTAAAGCAGGCAAAAGCCACATGAAAGATCAACTTGTTTTTGGATCAAGGTTCCTACAGAACTTCAAGCTGATTCAGAGCCAGGATTCAGGCTCAAGCCTGACTCAAAATTTCAGTATCCTGAGCCATCTCTAGTTTGTTTGATTGGAGAATCAGGTCTTCAGCTTCTTGCAGAATTCAAGAAGAGAAGAAAGAAGGAGGCTCTGATATGGAGTGGGAGGTCGTTCCGCGCTTTAGGAGTAATGTAATAGAACGCACATCATCCTAGTTCTGCGTATGCGTGAAATGTATGCAGATTGGAGTCATGTGGAACAGTGGTGTCTAGTCTGTCTGGTGGAAGGAGATGCAGCTATTCAGATACGTGGTGTCTAAGTTGGTTAGTGCCTTTGGTGAGTGTGTGATGTGTTTAAAATGAGTGTGTTTGTGTATCAGGAGTCAGTGGAGCTCCCTGAGGTATGGTGTGATGTGAGCACTATATGGGATGCTGTGGATGAGTAAGACTGCTGAGTTCTGAATGGATTGTAGTCTCCTAGTGGGTTGCTTGGTGATCTCAGAGTAGAGGCTGTTCCGGTAGTCCAGAATGTGGTGATGGTGCTGACTTGTGCATTTATGTCCACTATGCTGTTGATGATTTTGAGGTTCCTGGTATAGGTGCTGGGTGTGGTTGTGGGTCTGAACTTGGCTGGTTACCAGTTGGAGTCCTATGGCGAGGTGTTCTTTATGAAAATCACTAGTTCTATCTTATCAGTGTTAAGCTTGAGGCAGTTGACGCTCATCCATTTAGCAACTTTGGTCATGCATGCAGTGAACTTGACTCTTCTGTTGGGTCTCTTGTCGGAGAGGGAGAGAGTGAGTTGTGTGTATTCGGGCAGTGGCAGTTCGTGACATTTAAAAGTAACATTTTGTAAACTTTGGTTATGGTTTTATGTAGGGAGCAAAGAGAGCAAGCTTAATGGACAAACATGAAGTTTGGGTGAATCTCCTCCCAAGAATAAAAAAAAGCAATTGGCAAATGGTGCAAACGAATTTAGTGAGAATGCAAGGTTTCTAAAGCAGTGGAAACATATAGTCTTAAAATATTAAACAAATTGAAAATGTCCCCGTATCTTATTGCATTAACATGCTCAACAGTGCCTGTAATGTGAAAATTGTACAGCGCTACAACTTCAGGCCAAGCGACTTGCAGTACATGCAGCATCGACTTGGAATAAAATGATGCTCTAACCAGGTTTCAGGAAGCACCCACACCTGCTGGCTGCAATCAGTCATATGGAAATATGTGCAGACAGGTTTGAAAGTGGGATGAAAAAAGTGGGGGCTTGCTAAAAAGGGAAATGTAAAATACATTTTTGTTTCCCATAGTTTGTCGCTCGACCAGCATTTTGGTTTCTTTCTGAGATGTTTCTGTATCCTTGTATATGCTAATCCCTAAAACAATCCCTTGCCATCCAAAAACCCATACAAATGCAAAACCCTAATAAAATCATTATCATCCAAAAACCATACCCAACTTAAACCCTAAAAATTCCTAATCACACAAAAACCCATACCCACCCTAAACCATATAATTTCCCTTGCCCCACAAGAACCCACACCCACCCAAAACCTTAAAAATTCCATTGCCACCCAAACACCCATACCCACCGTTAATGATACAAAATCCCTTGCCACCAAAAATCCCACACCCACCTTAAATGATAGAAATCCCTTGCTACCCATAAAAACCCATACCCACCCTAAACCCTAAAAAAAAAACCTTACCACCCAAAAACCTACACCCACCCTAAACCCTAAAAATTCGCTTGCCACCCAAAAATCATACCCATCCTAAACCCTAATAACCTCTTACCACCCAAAAACCAATACCCACCCTAAACCTTAAAAAATCCCTTTCCACCCAAATACCCATACCCACCCTAAATCTAAAAGATGCAGTTGTCGCCCAAAAACCCATACCCTCCCTAAACCCTAAAAAATACCTTGCCACTCAAAAATCCATACCCACCCTGAACCCTAAAAATGTCCTTGCCACCCAAAATCCCATACCCAGCCGAAACCCTAAAAATTTCCTTGCCACCCAAAAACCCATAGCCACCCTAAACCCTAAAAAATCTCTTATCACCTCAGAACCTATAATCAACCTAAACCCTAAAAAATACCCTTCTACCCAAAAACCTATACCCACCCTAAACCCTAGAAATTCCCTTGCCACCCAAAAACCCGGCCACACCCTAAACCATGAAAAAGCCCATATTGCTTAAAAAAATATACCCACACTAAAACCTAAAAAATCCCTTACCAACCAATAACCCATACCCACCATAAATCCTGAAAATTCCCTTGCCACCCAAAAATCCATACCCACCGTAAACCCTAAAAAAACTCCTTATCACCTACAAACCTATATTCCCACTAAACACGAAAAAATACCTTAGCACCAAACACCCATACCCACCCTAAACTCTAGAAATTCCCTTGCCACCCTAAAATTTCCCTTGCCATACAAAAACCATACCCACCTTAAACCCTAGAATTTCCCTTGCCACACAAAAACCCATACGCACCATAAACCCTAAAAAGCCCATATCACCTAAAACCCATACCCACCCTAAAACATAAAAAAATCCCTTACTGCCCAAAAACCCATGTCCACCCTAAACCAAAAAAAGCCCATATCGCTTAAAAAAAAACATACCCGCCCTAAAACTTAAAAAATCCCTTACCAACCAATATCCCATACCCACCATAAATCCTGAAAATTACCTTGCCACCCAAAAATCCATACCCACCGTAAACCCTAAAAATTCCTCTGCCTCCCAAAAGCCCATACCCACCCTAAACCCTAAAAAACTCCTATCACCTACAAACCTATATTCACACTAAACCCGAAAAAATACCTCAACACCAAACACCCATACCCACCGTAAACTCTAGAAATTCCCTTGCCACTCAAAAAGCCATGCCCACCCAAAACCCTAACACAAACCTCACAACCCAAAAACTCATAATCACCCTAAATCCTAAAAATTCTTTAACACCGGAAAACCCATACCCAACCTAAACCATAAAATGTACCTTGCCCCCAAAAACCCACACCCACTCTAAACCTTAAAAATTCTCTTGCCACCCAAAAACCCTTGCCCGCCCTAAACCCTAAAATTTCCCTTGCCACCCAAAAACCCATACGCACCCTAAACCCTAAAAAGCCCATATCACCTAAAAATCCACACCCGCCCTAAAACCTAAAAAACCCCTTACTGCCCAAAAACTCATATCCACCCTAAACCATAAAAATCCAATTGCCGCCCCAAAAAAATCATACCCACCCTAAAATATCCCTTACCATTCAAAAATCTGTATTCACCCTAAACCCTAAAAAATCCCTTGCCGCTCAAAAACCCATACCGACCCTAAAAAAATCCTTGCCACCCAAAAACCCACACAAACACTAAACCCTAAAGATTCATTGCCACCCAAAAACCCATACCCACTCTAAACCCTGAAAGTTCCCCTGCCACCCAAAACCTATGCCCACCCTAAACCTTAAAAAATCCCTCACTACACAAATACCCATGCACAACTTCTTTTTCTTATAACATGCCGTACTCTTTATAAGATCATCGCATAAGCAGTACTTCTTTTAGTTAAAAATCGTTTAGAGCATCAGTCTTTCCACATCATGGTGTCCTTCCCCAAGTCAACGACATATAATCGTACAGTACTAGGCAGTGTCCCTTCCTTTTAAAAAAGGTGTAGTGCTACTTCTCATATCACCAACTCCCATTATTACGGTCTACCATCATTTTTAGACCACAAGAAAATTAAATAAAGCAGCGAGAGTCACAGAATTTTTTGAACATTGCTCTACACTTGCTGAGCAAAATTTCCAAAATTGCACCACTTCACATACTATTGTGTCATTTGCAGCAACATTTTACTGCAAGTACATGAGTATAATGCGAATGGTAGCAGGGTTTTGGGTGGTGAAGCTGTAATAGATCTGCCTGATCTGGTGGTGGAAGCAGGCGCCAAGTTTGTTGCAGAGGTCTTGGGAGGGTGGGATGTATGTTGACTTCTCAAGTCGTCCAGACTCATGGAGGGCGGGAGTGAACCAACTGGCTTTCTTCTAGTGTAGCTTGCCTGGTGTCTTCTGGAGGGGGCCAGAGTGTCGGCGCAGTTGGAGATCCATTGGTGAGGGTTTTGCGCTGCGGTGTTGGCGTCTGTTGGTGTTGGCGGAGTCGTTGTGCTGAGGAAGTTGTGTCCTTGTTCCAGCTACGACGGGGGATGATGAGGGTGATAGTGTACGGTGAACATGGCAAAGGCGAGATGCAGGTAGTGGTGGTCAGTCCAGCCGAATTCGGTGGTGTGGCTGTAGGTGATGTTTCTACTGGCAGAGAAAATGGGTTCGAGCATGTATCCAGCTGAGTAAGTCGGTGTGGTGACTAACTGCTTGATTCCGATTTTGGCAAGGTTCACCAGTAGGGAGGCAGTGTTCTGGTCACTGGGGTTGTCTAGGTGGAAGTTGAAGTTTCTGTGTAGGATATAATCGGTGGATGCTAGAGCCTGGGGTACGATGAGGTCTACGTTGGTGTCAGTGAAGAGCTGGCGGGGGCCTTGGGGGCCTGTAGATGAGGGTGCTGCAAAGGGTGTTGTTGGTCTGGATCTGGAAGTGGAGGTGTTCCATGATTGTCATTTGGTCGTTTGAGTGCATGGTCAGTCGGAGCGCGTTCTTGTGGCTAATGGCGATTCCTCCTCCTTGTCGGTCGGTGCAGTCCTTGCAGGTGATTTTGTAGCCGTCGGGGATAGTAATGGCGATGTCTGGTCCGGATCAGGGGTTGATCAAGGTTTCCATGAAGAAGGTGATGTCGGGAGAGGTCACGTTGAGGAGGTCCCAGATTTCTGTGGCGTGATTGTGGAGGGATTGCACGTTGAGGAGTATGCAGTTGAGTCTGTCGAGTGTGCTGTTGGTCGGTTGGGCGGCCAGAGGATTTGGCATGCTGGCGTGAGTGAGGATGGGGCTGCAGTTCTGGCAGAAGAAGGGTCCTTGGGTCTTCAGTGACGCGAGGTTGCAGGCGGTATGGCGTCCCGAGTTGTGGGTGAGGAGGGTGCTGGCATCATAGCGGTGGAAGGTCCGAGAACCAGAGTCCCTGGGGCTGGGCATGGTCCAGGCACGGCAAGTGCAGAAAGGCCTGCCTTTGGCACCCCAGTGGTGCAGCCGCGCAGCAGCTGCCATTAAGTTGTGCTGGGGGCTGGACAGCTAAGAGGCAGGAAATACAGGAGAGGAAGGGTCACTGGAGGGGTCAGGCCATGGGGATCACAGCAACAGGAAAAAGGGTGGCAAACAAAGGAAATAAAAATGAAAAAGTAAAAAGCTGAATAAAGGCAGATATCAGAAAAGAGAGGCAGAGGGACAGCCCAGCAGAAGAGCAGTGAAGCTCTACCACTAAACCACCAGATATGAGGCGCAGGCAGGGGTGTGCGGGTGGAGGTGAGTCTCGAGCTCCTGACCAAGGGTCAGGAACAGGGGCAGCAGCAACTACGAGGCAGAGCTTTGCTATGAAGGGATCAAGTCCACTAGAAGGTCAGTGTTTGCTACTTCCAATCCAATCTAAGTAACATTAGAGAAAGAGTTGGACTTCAGAGGGGTTCAAATGGCCATTTCCACTCCAGTCTAAACAACAGTAGAGAAGGTGTTGAACCTCTGAAGGGTTCACATTTACTATTCCCTTTCCACCCTAAGCAAAAGCAGGGAAAATGCTGAATTTCGGAGAGGTTAGATTTACTATTCCCACTGCAATGTAAGCAACAGCTGGGAAAGTGTTGGACTTCAGAAGGATTAGATTTGCTATTCCCATCCCAATATATATAAAACAGAAGGAAAAGTATTGGACTTGAAAGGGGTTATATTTACAATTTTCCATCCATCCAAAGCAACAGTAGGGAAAGTGTTGGACTTTGTAAGGGTTATATTAACTAGCCCCACCCCAATTAAGCAATAATAAGGAAAGCATAGGAATTGGATGGACTAGATTTACTGTTCCCACCCCAATTTAAGCAACAGTAGGGAAAGTGTTGGATTTCAGAAAGGTTACATATACCATTCCAATGCAGTCATTTAAAAAAAATATTTAAATACCTAAAAACATAAAATGACTAACCATAGATAAATTAGAAAACATATATTGTACACATTTAAATAAAATGCACAATTTATTATAAATATACAAAATAAATGTATAATTAAATGAAATATTTAAACAAACATACGTAGAATTCGCTTCTCTCACTATTACTGAAAAAACACACAAACACGAAGAAGATAAATTGAAATATAAATAAAACAATAATAAAATTAAAATAAATTAAACATAAAAATTATAAATATACACTTACTGATATGTATTACTAATTATTTCTTGCATAGTCTAAATAAAACTATTCTTTCATTTTAAAGATTCAATGAAAAATTATATAATGATTTATACATTAAATATTTAAATAACAAAAAATTAATAAAGAGAACTATTTTCATTAAAATCATTTCTCACTCTATTCCCCTACAAACTGAACATGCTGCTAAATTATCTATAACTAATTATACCATAAAAAATATAAATTAAAAATCTGAAATTAAACCCAAATAAATAAAAGAACAATTAAAACATTACATACTGACCATTTATATATTGATTTTTCCATACATTACTGAACATTAAAAAAATTGTTAAAATGTAATTAACCTCCCACCATATTCCCCTAAAAACCCAATATCCCCCTACTAAATTATGAAATACTTACCATAGGTATTTGTAGATCGCACATTAACTCTTAGGTATCTTGGCGCTAACAGGTGTGTATTGTTACCCAATAGTACTGAGCCACCAGACCCATCTAATTACCTATTGAAAATTCAAGTACACATTTAAAATTGCAAACTATATTTAAAAAAGGCAATTTTACTAATATTATAAGTATATATATATTTAATTAAAAACAATGTTTATTACAAGTATACTAAAGTACCCAATATTAATTACAACAATTGTATTTATTACCATATTGCAGACAATAAAACCTGCATCCTTAGGGATCGATTCCGAGCCGGGTCGGAAAGCACTCCGACCGAGCCGGATCCAGAGTGTTTTCCGACCGAGCCGGAGTCCTGCAGTCCGACCGAGCGAGTACGATGCAGCCGTATGCTGTCGGACTCGGGTCGGTCGGACTCCCATAGAAGTCAATGGGAGCCGGTCGTACGAAGCGTACATGGGCTCCCATTGGCTGACTGGGTACGTCGCGGACAAGTGCGCCCCCTACAGTGAGTACGCGTCGGTGCCATTTGCACCGTACATGCCTGTGTTGGGGAGACCTATGGGTCTCCCCCTGTGTCTGAGTCGTAGGGCTGCGGGTGACAGGGGTTCCGACGGGGACCCCCAAAGGCAACCACCCGGACGATTTGCGAGCCGGACACTCCGGCTCGCACAGGCTGTCTGATGCGTGCATCGTACTGGCTCAGTCTTGAATCGCATCCATTGCATGCCACGGGTAGCTTCCGACCGAGACGTACGGAGCGGTTTGGACCCGGAAACGAGTCGGTCGGTGAATGTCATGTAGCTCGCATCGTACTTGCTCGCTCGTACAGCTGTACGAGTCGGGCAGAAAACACGCGTACGGCGCGTAGTTTTTCCAGCCGGATCGCGTTCGGTGCCCTTCCGACCCGGATCAGAATCGGCCACTATATTTTGATATTCTGTTCCACTTTATTTTTGCCGTGGTGATATTTTTGACAACATATTTATGTCACATGATATTTTGGAAGGTTTCTTTTCTCACAAAAACAGCTAGTGCATGACTATCAAATTGTCCCACTCTATTCCTAAACAAATGATTCACCGGCTCCTTTTAGGAAGCCTAGTTTTATAGACCACACACACAGAAGCACAACATTTGGGCGGACTCCTCAAAAAAGTTTTGTTAACATTGTGAAAGATTCCCATAGTTAAAGTAGGCACATTCTGAGGTTTTTATTCCCATGAAAAAGACAGCTGCATGTCAGCCAAAGTGACTTTCTCTACTCTTACATTATGAGCATACAAGCTCAGTTCAGGAATACAATTTGTAAGACTCTTGTATAAGATTTGCCCTTCAAATAACAAGACCATCAACACTGAGAAAGTCTCTTGTAGCTGACATGGACACTTTAGAGAATGTTTGAGCCTTGTTTAAAGATTTCTATTTTACACTCCAGAGATAAAAGGCTAAACAAATAGGGGTTTCAACTTTGTGAAAGTTTCCCATGTTTCACCTTGTTTGGAAGGAATAAAGGCTGAGTGGTAGCACCAGGATTCAAACATGTGAGAGAGTGGTCAAACACATCCATCAAGTGGATTCATTCATTTAAGCCACCAGACTAATACGATCTGTATGTGTTCTCCAACAAACCTATCAATACACACATCACTGTGGAGACTTGACTTGAATATGACTGTAATCACACATTATCACTGTGAGGACTTAAACCACAATCTCTATGTGAGGACATGGACATGACTTTAATCATGCACTATCACTGTGTGCTATCCGCGTACATCCCATTAATCCTCTCTGTGGGGACCTGCGCATGTCTATAATTAAACACTATATCTGTGAGGACCTGGGCATGTCTTTAATCATACTCTATCTCTATGGGGACCCGGGCATGTCTATAATCACACACATTCTCTTTGGCAACCGTGGTAATACTATAGTCACGCACCATCTCTGTGGGGATCTAAACATCTCTATAATCACACACTATCTCTGTGGGGACCTCAACATCTCTATAATCACACACTATCTCTGTGAGGACCTGGGCATGTCTATAATCACACACTATCTCTGTGGGGACCTGGGCATATCTATAATCACACACTATCTCTGTGGGGACCTCAACATCTCTATAATCACACACTATCTCTGTGGGGTCCTGGGCATGTCTATAATCACACACATGCTTCTTGGCGACAGTGGTAATACTATAGTCATACACCATCTCTTTGGGGACTTGAGCATTCCTGTAATTACATGCAAGCTCGGTTTTGGCTTAAGGATCATCAGCTTCGCATTCTCTGTATGGGACTATGTGAATACAGAAAAGTAGTAAAGTTAGACTTTTGGTCTAAGTTTACATTTGTGAAACTGAAAAGTAGAAAAG